>NC_092127.1:71279819-71589250 GCF_043159975.1 Macaca nemestrina | reverse complement strand
AACAAGAGAAGGATATGATCAAATTCTTATTTGAGAAAATTCATTGGCCATAGTACAGAAAATAAATGAAGAAGCAAATATCAGTTAATTGGGGCACTGGTTCACATAATTCAGAAAAAAGGTGAAATGAACCAGAGCAACTGCAGTAAGAGTAGATAAAAAGATACTATTATAAGAGATACTAATTTTTTTTCTTCAGCAAGTGACCATGGGACAACTGGATATCAACATGCAAAGAATGAAGTTTGCTGAACTTACCCCACAGGGAAAATTTAACTCAAAGTGCATAAAGACCTAAATGTAAGAGCTAAAACTATATAACTTTTAGAAGAAACCATAGAAATAAATATTATTGACCATGGATCAGACAACGATTTATCAGAAGTGACATCAAAAACGCCATCAACAACAACAAAAAGATAAACTGGGCATCACCAAAATTAAAAATTTTGTATTTCGGACACTATCAAGAAAATAAAGAGACAATCCACATAAATGGGGAAAATTTGCAAATCACATATCTAATAAGATCCTATCAGAATTTGAAGGGACTTGGGAGGCCGATCAAGGAAAAATATATTGCCATGAGGTGGCAATAGCACAAGCAATTATATTGGGCTATGCTGACTAAGAAGTGATGGTTCCTACACAGAAGTGGAAAAAGGCAAGGGTTCTTGTCACTAGGAAGGAAAACTCTGGGTTAGAGAGCTCCAAAAAGCAGCATCTCCAATAGATAAGCAGGGTTGGGCTTACCTATTGCTAGCAGATGTGAGGCAAGGTTTTATGGGATATGCAAAGCAGGCAGTCTCTAACTGGCTAAAAATCAGCTTGTTTGGGCAATTTTAAAAACAATTGATGTGCAAAACTTTAAGTTTGTCACCAGTGAGCTTTTGAGTTAACAGGTGTCAGCCTAAGTAAAGAAATAAGCATCCTCAAGGCCAATAAAAAGAGGCCATCTTAGGCTGGTTTATGTAGCAGGTACTTTCCTCTGGAATATATAAAGAACTGTTACAACTCAATAATAAAAAGATGATATTTTTAAATGGGCAAAGGATCAGAATACAACTTATTACAAGGCAGATGTACAAATGACAAGTAAGCACAGGAAAATGTGTTCAACATCATTAGTCATTGTGCAAATGCAAATGAAAAACACAATGAGAAAACACTTCACATTCACTATGATGACTATAATCTAAAAGATAAAAAATAACAAATGTTAGAAGGATGTGGAGAAATGAAATACTCATGCATTGCTGGTAGAAATGTAAAATGTTGCAGTTGCTTTGGAAAACCGTCTGGCAGTATCTTAAATGAGTTGACATAGAACTACTGCATGATTTCACCATTCCACTCCTAGGTGTATACCCAAGAAAAATGAAACATATCTCCACACAAAAACTTGTACATAAATGCTTTTAGCAACATTATTCATAATAATCAAAAGGTAAAAGTAAACCAAATGTCTATACATCAACAAATGGATAAACAAGATGTGGTATATCTATACAATGATAAATTATTTGACCATAAAACAAGAATGAAGTACTGATACCTGCTACAATATGAACGAACATTGAAAACAAGTGAAGTGAAAGAAGCTAGTCACAAAGGGCCAATATTATCTTATGCTATTTATAAGAAATGTCCAGCACTGATAAATCTATAGAGAAAAAAAAGTCGATTTGTGGTTATCTAGTGGTGTTGTGAAAGGATGGGTTGGTAGGTGGCATTTCAGTATTAAGAGGTTCATTTTGGGGGTAATAAAAGTGTTTAAATTGATTGTAGTGATGGATACACAACTATGAATATGATCAAAGTGATTATAAACTCCAAGTGGGTAAATTGTATGATATGTTCATTCTATCTTAATAAAGCCATTAAAATGAAATAAAAAGTGATTCTCTGAAAAAGATGTATGCATAGAAATATGGATAGGTAGATAAAACAGGGTTCAAGATATATTACAGTCAAGTTTTATGTCAGCTGGTAATGCCATTCACTGAAGTAAAGAACAGAGGAAAAGAAAAGGAATTTTTTTTCAGTAAAATAAATTTGATGGGTTAAATTTGAGACAATTTTGAAGCACCAAAATCAAGATTACCAACAAGCAATTATTTATATAGGTCCTGGGAAGAGGAGAAAAATCTTGAAATACAGATAGAGGATTGTCATCATACAGAAGTCCTGGTGCAGTATGAAATCCCTAAGCATGAATATGTGAATGAAAAGGCCAGTAAAAGAATCGCAAAATATTCTATTAGCATGACCAGGGGTGGCCAGGTGGTATCTTTGCAAAGGCAAGTCTTTAGTAAAGCAATAAGAACAGAAAGTTCTTCCATTCTGTATTGCTTATGATTCAAGGAAAAGTATGTTCCCAGGTGAGAAAACAGGGTATCCATTTGATTAAATAGTCTCAACCTGAAGGATCCTCTTTTATCTCATTTATCTTAAGATTTCATAAATTATTTGCACAAATGATCAGAAGCAAATGTAATTGTAGTTGACAGTTTTTAAGATAATAAAATATTTTTTTCATCAATGCAGTTCTTTTATGGTATTTAAGAGGATTTTCATTGGCATCAACTCCATTTAAGATGATTAAGCCAATGAAACACTACTTACGAACAGCCTTGTGAGATTTGATGCAGATTCTATACAGCTTCTAAGTTACCTTAGCATTAGATTTGATTGAAAAATTGAAACTAAATTTCCAAAAATAATATGCATTTCTACCCAAAAGAGAAAAATTATTCTCAAAATTTACCTCCAAAATAGTTTTCTAATTGTGTTAATTGAATGTTAAATGTATTTTTTACACAATAAGAACTTCTACTTGATAGAATTAAATTTCCTTTAAGACTAGACCAAATAATACACAAAATCGTTGAGAAATAAAAGACATTTGTCTGTGTTCATATAGTTAAACCCCTAGCTATTATGAACCAATAAAGTTTCATGTATATAACCGAAATGAATATAATCATTAAGTGTGCATAGCATATGTATCAGTAATTGCAGCACATATCTATTACAACACTAGGGTATGTTGTGTTTAATGTACCTCTTAATTAAAAATGAAGAACCCCATTGTTTTCTCCTATGTATGATGACTTTAATTTGATATTCTTAGAAGTATTAAAGAAATGAAAATATTATCCTGCACAAGCTTCCTTACATATCTGTGAACCTATCCTGTTAAGCTTCCTTACATATCTGTGAACCTATCAGACCTCTTCTAACGTCAGGATTATTATGCCTGTGAATCCCTGTTCCTGAGATCTCTTTTTCCCAAATATACACAAAGCTCACTCCCTTTCCTCCTCCATGTATTTGCACAAGTATCACTTTTTCATTGAGGCCTTCTCTGAACACGCTATTCAAATTGCAACTATGCCTCTGATACTCTCTGCCCTCTTTCCTGTTTCATTAATATTTTTTCTTAATAACTACTAACACTCTTTTAAATGCTATGGATTTTTTTGTATGCACATTGTCTAGAACCACTAGAATAGAGATGTTTTTTGACTGTTTTGATCAGATACGTATCCCTAATACCTAAAAGTGTGCTTGGCACATGCTAAGCACTCAACTAATACATAATTGTTGAATACATAAAATGGACTAAAGATAAAATGTAAAGAAACAATGGCTGAGAATATTGCAGAACTAATGAATTTCACCAATTCTCAGATACAGAAAGCCCGATAAACTTCACATAAAATAAATAAAAAGAAGTTCATACTAGATACATCCTAGTGAAACTTCAGAAAATCAAAGACAAAGGGAAGGTCTTTAAAATTGTCAGATAAAAGGACCAGATTATTTTCGAGTGAGTTACATGAGTCTGAGAGCTAGTTTCTGGACAGTACTGATGGACTCCTGAAGACTGAGGAGCAGAACTTGTGAACATAAAACTCCATACTGTAAAAACATTTTTTCAAGAGATATCACAAAATAAATAGCTCTAACTTCAGACCCAGGCAATCAGGATCCTTGCCCTGGGTCCAGCATTGTACAAAACTCCTTTCTGGCCTTGCTCTGGCTTCACCCCTGAAATGGAGACTGATTTTGTAAACAAAACTTAGACATGCAGGCTGGGGTGTCCACGCAGTATCCTTATGGTGAGGGATGAGGCTGGGGATAGGAAGATAATATGTGATAAGTTATAAACCAGACTCTATCATTTTGTCTTATGCTATGATTTCAATAAATGTTACTGATGGAATAAACAAAGACTTTTAGAGAAGTATTATGGGTGGCACATGTACAAACAAAGACTTTTGGCAGACAAAATCTAGCTGTTTATCACCAGCAGATTCTTACAAAGAAATTCTATCACTATACTTGACTCAGAAGCAAATTAGTCTTATGTAAAAGACGTGTGAGGACACAAGAAAGGAAAAGCATAGGAAAGAGTAAAAATGTGAGTAAATCTAAACAAATACTGACGATACACATAATTATAGCATATTGCAGGGTAAAAAATGTAATTGCATAACATTTACATAGATGAATGAGTCCACATCTTTATATTTTCTGGGAGCAGGATAAAGGTATTCATTAGCCTTAGAATTAGGTAAGTTTAATATTTACATTGTAATCTTTAGAACATTCTAAGGCAGATAAATATATTCCAAAGTAGAAGAAAAAAAATAGTGGAAAAAGCAAAAAGAATCAATTCTGAGGAGGCAAAAAAGGAAAGAAATAATATGGACCAAATAGAACAAATACAAAACTCAAAATTAGATAATAAAGAAAAACAAATATACTGGTAATTACATTAAATGTAAATGAACTGAATGGGTCGGTGTAAATCAAATATTATCAGATGGGATTTAAAATATCCAATAGTGTTCTGTTCAGTAGAGATGTATAAGTATATAGAAAGATTAAAAGCAAAATGATGAAAAAAAGAAAAAGCAAATCCTAATCAAAAGAAACTTGGTGCACCTACGTTAATATCTAGAAAAAAAAAAAAAATGACTCTAAGACAACCGTAGTCCTCCACCACCGGCCTGGACACAGCTTGGCTGTTGCTACCAAAGAAAGGCTTCAATACTACTGCTGGAAATTGCCTCGGTGAATGAATTCCCCTCTCATCTTTATGTTGCTAGTGTTTGTTTCAACAACAACCCTACGTTGTGTCTGGCTGTACTAATAGTGGCTGCAGTGACTTCTTTTTTGGATCCTTGAGTAGGAAAAATGCCAACAATGTTTCCTCTCTTTTTCTTTTGGTTTATTTATTTGGGGGACAGTGGGAGGCTTTAATTATCTGGATAATTGCTTCTGGTTTGTAATTTATTACAGGATTGTGCAATCTTGCAAAAAAAAACCATCACCACAAGGAGTAAGTTGATCTAAAGAACAGAGGCAGAGTCCCAGTGTCTTGACTACCAATTACTTTATGGTTTGGATTTCTCAAAATGTACAAAGGAGTAATATAAAATATTGTTGTGGCAAATATAATATAAATCTTCTACTCCAACTATAGCACCAGATGCTAAGATTCATAGAAATTACTACTTAGAAGGATTTCAACTTTCCTTTTTATGCCTTTCTCTGAATGGGATTTCTGATTTATTATTACATCTACAAGAAAAGTACCTAAAATAACCTTAAATAATTAAAAGCATAAAATTCAATGTCGCAAAGAAAAATAGGTTGTCTCACATCTTCCCCGAAGTCACACAGCATTGAGCCATTTGTGATACGAAGTTCTGCCCAACAGTGATCCCTTAGCCTAAACTAATCACTACAAGGCAGCTGGCAATTTGACAGGGAAAGACAAGCTGACAGCTTTTCCTCAAACATCAAGCATGCACTGTGTTTCCAGTGCCAAGCTGGATTTGACATTTAATTAAAAAAAGTATCTTAACATAGGTCTACACAAAAATCTAGGCTGCTGCAACAAAATCAATTTTGTCTTATTTAAAGCTGGAAAAGCTTGATGCCCCAAAGGCAGAATTTTTATAAGAAAAGTATCACTGCTCTACCAGTGGGAATAGTGAGGGTATTAAAAATAATGTGTTTTGATTGGTTTATGGCATTAGACTTGGCTCAGGACTACATATAATAACTGTTTATTATACAAGTTGAACTGCTATAAATAAAAGAATCCATTGCTCTAATTAGCTTGTGATTTGTACAAAAGTATAATCAGCTTCATACAAAAAATATATTTATATATACATACATACACACGTATATACATATATGTATGTTTTACTATATATAGACACACATTCACATACACATGCACACACACACACACACACATATATATGGGCTCATAAAAAGATTTTCAGAATCAGTAATAACACTTTGATTATGTTTTGCAGAACACATACACATGCGTTTTTATATTTAGTGATAAGCAGAATCAATATAGTTTCATCATATTATCAAACTAACTGAATGAAAGGTTAATATGTTTAAGTATGTCAACATGAATTAAAAAAACACAAAAATTTTGTTAGATAAACAATATTTTTCAGGCTCATGCTGTTCAGTATATTTGGCTTATTTGTTTGTGTTTGATTTCTTGCAAGGTGAAGAAAACACAATATTCTTCTTTTTTTTTTTTTTTTTTTTTTTTTTTTGAGACGGAGTCTCGCTCTGTCACCCGGGCTGGAGTGCAGTGGCCAGATCTCAGCTCACTGCAAGCTCCGCCTCCCGGGTTCACGCCATTCTCCTGCCTCAGCCTCCCGAGTAGCTGGGACTACAGGCGCCCGCCACCTCGCCCGGCTAGCTTTTTGTATTTTTTAGTAGAGACGGGGTTTCACCGTGTTAGCCAGGATGGTCTCGATCTCCTGACCTTGTTTGATCCGCCCGTCTCAGCTCTTTATTAACCATTTCATTTCAAGATATTTAGGATATAATGAGAAACTATGTCAAATTTAAAGTGTAGTTAAAATTTTACTTTTTAAACATTGTATAGTTAAAAATTTCACTTTTTAACCATAAAATTAATTTCACCATCTCTTTATTAAATAGCAAGTATGAAGTAACAAATATCAAGTCTGGCATACAACACATTGTTCACACTTGCTGGATTACTAGTGTCCCGCTGTCTGCTTTGCATTGTTGGTGTCCACTCCTAAGGACTCCTCTAGAGTGCAGAGAAGTCAGAAACTACATTTCCCAGAATACCCTTTCCTTTATATGATTCCAGGTTACAGTTTAACAATAAAAGGAACTTGTGCACATTTAGAAGAAGTTACAATTCCCTCAGGAGGTCATGACGGATGCACACCAGGACTTCAAATATCTCCCTGATGTCCCTGCTTCCCTGTTGAACACTAGCACTTGAAGTAACTACCCAGCCAACATTGGAGTCCTCTTGTTCAGTGATTCAGGCTAATGTCAGCAGTGATTGGTTCTTGACCCTCCTAACCTACATTACCATCCCTCTACTCACTAATTACCCCACAACCCACCTCCTTTTCACATTCCCATATCCTCAGCTTCTACATTAACTATTTTATTTTCTCAATTCTTAGAGTAGTTCTAGTTTCCTAACCAAACTGAGACTAATACACCTTTACCCAAAAAGATAATAGATACTATGTATTAGAACATTACAGCAGTGCGATCTCAAGGCAGGACTGGTACGACATTCCCAAAACAATAAACAAACATCTAAAATTGTCTCTCCTTTTAAAGGTTAATAACTTCAATAAGATACATTGATGCTTTGAGGGTAATACTTTATTTTCTATTGCTTATAAAGGTCTGAAGTGATATTTCTTTAAGCTGCTACCAATCATGTACTTGCTAGTGTAAATAAAAAACACTAGGCAGAACCCTCAGCCATGAGCACACCATTATAATGAGTTTTAAGGCCTTGTACATATACCTGAGCTACAATTTTCCCCAAAGCAGAGAAGGAGGACTACCATTCACTTTTCTATTAAGACAGAATTTAAAAGGACCTTTTACAATGATGTTACAATTTCATAAAACTTGGACTTGTTTATTTCACTTCCAGTTATTATTTCGTCCTTTTCTCCTCTACTATAAACAACTTTAAAGGCTGACAACAAACTTATTAATTCTGATAATCACCATCATCCTTCTCAGTCAAAGTTTTTTCATGAGTATATACTCTATGAAATTTTAAACAATAATAATAAAGTGAAAACACAGAAAGCTTGAAAGGGTTCCCTAATGGAAAGACTAGTAAGATTTCAGTCAAATTATATATTTAAATAATTTATCAGATTCATCCACAACAAGGTAAAAATAATAACAAAACATATTCCTTCCTTTAAACAGGAAGTCAAAAATGGCCTCTTATTATATCTCCCTATCTCTCTCTCTTTCTCTCTCTCTTTCCCTCTCTCTTTCTCTCTTTCCCTCTCTCTCTCTTTCACACACACACGCTTATAAAACCATTTGAGGTTTAAATATTACAAGCTGGCATCATATATTTTGTAACCTTTAATTGTCAAAACAGTCGTATGATTTTGGTGGAAGGAATAAATGCAGACTTCTGAAATTTCAATTTCTTTGTGAAGCCTTGATTTCCATCTCTAACAAAATTTCACTCTCCCTTCACTGAGTCCCCTGTATTCTACGTGGATTTTGACCACACCTATATAATCACTTAATATTGTTTTGTTTCCTCTATTATACTGTAAACTTCTTGAAGAGAAAGGTATTTCCAGCTCTCAATAGATGCTTGTTGAACAAATACATAAATAAGAAACTAGTTTTTTCTGTGAAGTTGGAAGCAATAGCATGAACTTAGAGTTATGAATAAAAAAAGATGAATAGACATCAGAGAAGGACAAGCAGGCTTAGAATAGAACATTTCATATTCATAGTGCAAGCCAAGGAAAGCCCACAAAGAAGATGAATTCAGACAATGCTGACAAGTAATATTTTTGCTCCCTACTTCTGTTCAAAAGTTAGCAGTATGCTTCCTCTTTCCATCTCTCTCTACATTCCCCACTATCTACTGATTCCATTAAAATGAAGGCAACTTTTTATTTTATATCTGTTAGAGAAGAGATTTTCTCTAAAGGAATAGAATTAGAAGGATAAAATATTGGAAAAAATAATAAAGAGTAATCTAATAAAGAATGAACTCTAATAAAGAGTTCCTAGAAGTCCACGTCATTTGTGACAGCATGGTTGAATGAGGGCAACTCTGGTTAAGGAGTGAGGGTCAGAAACTTTCAAGGTTCTGTTAGAGGAATGTTGGATATTACGCTTTGGAGTTGGCACAGTGAGAAGTGTGGCATTAGACTGGGAGAAGCCCTTCTCCCTGCCTCTAGCGAGATCAGAATCATTTCAATATCCCAAAGATAAGAATTTCTCAGAATATCTAAAAACAACTTAATTACTAGGGATGTTGGCATTTTAGGATGGAACAATGGTGAGACTTCTTATAAGCTGCTCACAGGCATGGGAAAATGTTAGCAGGAGCAAGACAGCAGAATCAGGGACAATTTGGCATGGAGAAAGAAGCTTATAAATTCCCATGTGGTTACTTGCAAAGCGTCATTGTCAGACTCCCAAAAATCATGACTTGACAGGGTGAGAAAGAGAGCAATGTTCATGTTAGTACATAGGTCAGGGCTATAAAATCAAGATTCATTTGACTGACAAGTAAAAGAATTGCCAGATAATTTTGAGGGCCCAGCTGAAATTGGAAAGCATAAATCTGCTCCACATGACAGAATGAGGATGAAATCCATTAAAAGGTTATATCAGTGATCCAGGTAAAAATGGACGAATTTTGAATTAATACGATGTCAGTTGGAAATTAGATAAGAAAATGAATGCAAGAGGTATTCAGACTGTAGAATCTATAACAATTTATGGCAAATTGAACATAGAATTCATTGAGAGCAAGAAGGTTAGCTGTGGTTCTCATTTGTAGGGCTCGGGTAATCAGTGGTGATTTAACTCGCAGAGTCAGGGAGAAAAGGAGGAAGAGAAAATTTTATTAAAAAGATAATTTGAGGGTCAGTGAAATTTACAAGGAATTCGAAACTCCTGTAGTGCTTATGAAAAACCACCAAGGATGAGTACATATAATGATGAGGGCAGCAGAACATAGGCGAATCACAAGAAAACAAAGCATAAGGGATATGTGTATAAAGAAGAGAGAGCATATGAAAGTAAAATGAAAATCAAAAGATTGTGATGACAAAAAAGCTAAGGAAGAGAAATTTTCAAGAAGGGAGTGTTCCACTGGTTTAAATTTTGCTGAAACCTCAACGTAGTACAAAGGTATGCATGCACTTAATTAACCTTACAAGGCAGCTCAGCAAAACCGATATGATTGTGACACAAAGGGAGAGGTAGACAGAGGGCTGAGTGATTAATTTTGACTAGGAACACTTCCTTTGTGCACTCCCCGGAGAAATCGCACCAATATAGCAATAACTAAACCAGTGAATTCCAAATGTTTTGATCACACATACAACTCAATAAAAATAAAATTAAACATAATTATTACACATGTTTATTTTAGAACCTCATGAATATCATCATTGACAGAAAAAGGACTTTGAAATAAATAGCGCCCATAGAAAATCAAGTGGAGAAGAACATTAAATTGTGGACCCAGAGAGTGAAATCTGAGGAAGAATGTTTTGATTGAAAGTGAGCGCAACTTACCATGTCATCTGTTACAACGTTCTTTGCCATAGTTAATTCAAGGTTTAAGAAAGATTCAAAGAGAGAAACAGTGTTATTATTGAAGAAATATATATTTAAAAATTTGGCTATCAAGAATGTATCCATAATAATTTCCTAATACAGATTCAGAGACAAGCTATTACAGTTATTATGATAGCCCATCTCTCCAGATATTTGTTGAAAATTCCCATTTTGTTGAAAGTTTTATTTTTCCAAGCTTAGGAAATATGTCCAATTTCAAACATTATCACCAGGGACATCTAAAATTAGTTATGGGGGTCCCTGGTATACTTTTATCATTTAAAAATGCTTGAAAAAGGCCGGGCGCGGTGGCTCAAGCCTGTAATCCCAGCACTTTGGGAGGCCGAGACGGGCGGATCACGAGGTCAGGAGATCAAGACCATCCTGGCTAACACGGTGAAACCCCGTCTCTACTAAAAAATACAAAAAAATAGCCAGGCGACGTGGCGGGCGCCTGTAGTCCCAGCTACTCAGGAGGATGAGGCAGGAGAATGGCGTAAACCCGGGAGGCGGAGATTGCAGTGAGCTGAGATCCGGCCACTGCACTCCAGCCTGGGCGACAGAGCGAGACTCCGTCTCAAAAAAAAAAAAAAAAAAAAAAAAAAAAAAAAAAAGCTTGAAAACAACTGAATACTTAAGAATAATTACATGTAACCTACTATTTTGGTTTGGAAATAAAGTATTATGAGCAATGCATTTTAATGGGGAAACAATGAGAAAAGGTCTTTTGTGGTAAAAATGAAGAATTATTTACTGATTCATTTCTCCTGACTTCACAGTGATGAACAAGAAGGAATAACTTGGTGAGGAAGAAATGGCAACTGAGAGAGAAAGTAATTTTGTCATCATGGAATTTGGATAGCCATGAAATTGAAGAGTGTGCATAATGATTAATTCATTCTAGACTTTAGGAAGACAGACTTCTAAAAATTCGGGTAGAAAGAATGTACTAATTCATATCTCAAAGTAGACAATTATTCAAGCAATCGAATGCTCTCAGAGAAAGTATTTCTGGCTATGTAGTTATTTGTGAGGAAGAAAAATAAGATTTATCTTTAAAATATATTACATTTGCCTCTGAACTTCCTGCAAATTAAATTCTGGAAGAATATTTACATTGATATGAAAATAAGAACATATAATGAGATGTAAATAAAACAAAAACCAATATGAAAAGTCACAAGTATCACAGAATTGTAAGAATAGTATTAGCTGAGGCTTGTAATAATTTTTAAAATTCTAAGTGTTTTTTTGTTAAATACACCAGAACAAAGCTATTAATAAATGGATAGGTTCACTGCCTGAGGTTGATGGTGAAAAGTTAATGGATAACATTGCAAAAATACATGACACCATATTGTTTCTGTGTTTTCCATAAAGGGAAAATTTGTAAGGGTAAATGGAAAACTAAGACTAGAAAAATGATGATTAAAATGTTTCTCACTGCTCTATATGAGGTCAAGCCTCCTGGCTGGGAAAAATGTCATTTGAGGAGACTATAGGTAATTGTAGATGGGATTGTTTGAATGTGATGATAATGCTTTGAGTAATTATGAGGAAATGAAAATACATCAAAACAATAAAAATGGGAAAATTTGGTTACTTTTCTTTTCTGAAAGGGGAAAAGAATCCTGATGGGACATACAAGATTAATATTTTGAAGAAGAAGAGCTGGCAACTAGAAGCCAAATGGACTTATGAGGAAAACATTAATAATATTTTCTATTCAATATTCTCAATATTGTCAAGTTGAGAAACTGTAGTAATCACCGGGAGAGAGAGATTAAAGCAAGATTTAAGTTTGCTGAAAAAATGTAGCTGAGGTATTGAGGAAGAAGTTAAATAATGGAATTGATGTCTAGAAATATACTTGTGGAAAGAAAAAGAACAAGTTTATTATGAAAATATTGTGTGACACTTAACTCTCACAACAACCCTATGAGGTAGATAGTATATATACTTAAAGCTAATAAAATTGAGTTTTAGAGGAAATTATTAACCTTCACTGGATCATTCAGCTGGTAGTGGAAAAACTAAAATACAAATCTACATCTTGCTGACTTCAAAGCCTGGGTTAGATTGCTCTGCCTCAAGTACAGTTCAGAAAACTAAAACTTTCAGAAATGTGGCTAAATGGGATGAATGAAAAGAAATGTACTTTAAGACACACATTTAAAGTATCCAACTGAATAAAAAGAAGAAAGATATTGTTTAAGAGCCACACATTTTATGTGAAAATACATTGTTTTATCCATTTATTTGTATGCTTATTGAACAAATACCCATTGAGCACCTACTGTCTAATCAAGTTTTATTCTAACTTTTCAGGATAAATGGTGAATAAAATATACAATATATCCTGACATTTGATATCTGCTAGTAGAAAGGAGAGGGAGTTAACAAACATTATAATTACTAAATTATATGGAATGTTACCTGGTGAATTTTATGTTAAGTGAAAATAATAATAATAAGGCAGGGAAAAGAGATAGGAAGATTGAAATAAGAGTTTTTCAATTCCAGATAGAGCATTGTATAGGCCTCCCAGAAGAGATGACTTTCCAGTAAAGGCATGAAAGAGTTGAGAAAAGGTGGCAAACAGATATATGTTAAATAGAACTTCAAAAACAGAGAATAGCTCCTGCAAAAATGCCTTAGGCAGCAGCATCTGTAAAATGTTTTAAGAGTGTTGGGAAGTGAACGTGGTGGAAATTGGATTGGGTGGGGAGGAAAGAGGTGGGAAGTAATAGCAGATACGAAGGGGAGCATTAAGGTACATTGCATAGGTGATTGGAAATAATATCAGTCATGTGCCAGGCAAATTAATGCCAATAGAATTCCATGAGCTAGGCATTGACAGCTGGGATAGACTTCCTTCTAATAGGATCATGGGTGATGTATTCTCACTTAAGGCAATGGAAAACTTTATACCCAAGATAACAAGGCAAGAAAACAAAACATGAGGTTAAAGGTCATGAAGGGTTTAGAACAGAGAGCTTATAGGGAAAATAGAAAGTCAGGCTACATAGAAAGTGTTTAATAGTTACCTGTTGAATTAAAAACTAAATGATTAAATGTACTTCTGTAATATTTTCTTATGTGCTGTTATTAAATCATATCAACAGAAGTTCCAAATAAATGATTGTGGAGTAATGGATTAACCTTACCCAAAGAGAGTTCTGGCTTTTGCCCTTTGCTTCTAGGAGGTTGCCTCTTCTGGGAGGTGATCCTTAAAACATCTTCCCTTGGATTCTTTGTTTATTGGGAGCCTTGGGCTACTATAATAATACGATATATTTTGGGGCCTTTGGACCCACCAGATAGTCTAGGCTAACATTATGATTTATTATGGGGTCTTTAGGCCACCAAAGCTATACCTTTGGTCAGGTCAACCCCCAAAGGTATTGGATACTAAGGACAACCACCGGGGCAATCACATCTATGTGACCAGGATCCATTAAAACTCTGTCACATGTTATTGCTGGGAGAAGTTACCACTGTTTACAACTCCCCTGGGAGAAACCAACTCAAGTTTGAACTCTTCCCTATGCATTTATTTCTCTGCTAATTTTAATCTGAGTATTTTACTGTAATAAACCATAACCACAAATAAAGCAGCTTTCAGTGAGTTCTGAAAATCTTTCTAATGGTTTATCAAACTTGCAAATGGTCTTGGGGATCCCCCAAACTTGCAATTGGTTTCAGGAGTGAAGGTGATCTTGATGCCTCCTGAGTCTCTCAAGTATGAAGGAAAAAATGGCTAGTAATCTTGGGCCAGAAAGTCAGGGGGAAATGTGAGAGTACTATTAGGAGTAATATAAGGACACAAAGAAAAGTTTAGTGTAAATTTATAAGAAAATGTAATAGCGTTTGGATCTTCCCTTAATGAAGAAAGAGAAGTATGTTTAATGAGTTGGTCATTCAGCTAAAAGGCTAGACAACTAACTAAGGAGCACATCCTTCCCCAGAGACTTTTCCCCTAGCAAGGTAGTTTGGTTTGGGATCCTCTTGATCAACTGTGGTAGAGATTTGTAGATGTTCTCAGGAGAAAGATAATAATAGTTTGTATAATTTTGAATTAAAAAAGTATAGCGTGGTTTATCAGGTGGATCTGGGGCAGATGGGTGGAAGGGACCGGATGGTGTCTACCACTGTGATATGCAAACTTTGGCTATTCCCTCACAGTTGCTGGGATTGCACGTGCACACCATAATGGCTTGGCCAGAACCAAAACAATGCTCAAAGATGGCTAGCGCATGCCCTTTTCTGCTTCACGGTATTCCAGTGAGTATGCTGCAGATTATTTTCAGTGGATTGTCGCTTCCTTGAGATATGAAATCACAATTGCTATATCTGAATCTTGATAATCGTAATGTAAAAACACTTCCTGGATTGTTTCTCCTAGAAGATAGAGATACTTTAATTTTGCACTTATAAGTGAGGCACCCATACATCATTCAGAAAGCAAACCAAAATCCTATTTATTATGAAAAGATTTAAAGAGCGATTCTGTGAAAGGACAGGATTTAATAAAGTCTCTTCAGAGAAACATTCCAGTTAAACAAAGATGAATTTTCTTAAAGAGTTCTGCATTGGCTAAGTGTGTTATTTAATTTTTTTTTTCGTAATTAAAGCTCTTTAAATACAAGCTAAAGTCTTTTCATATGTAAATTTCAGAAGGAATTCAAACTGGGTTAATTTGGCTGGCTTAACTGCTAAATCAAATAAACTCAAAAAAATACAAAGAAGAAAACACAGAATAAGTTTAGTTCTCCTTCCCATAGTAATTTAAAGTAGGTATTCCTGAAGAACCAGCTGCTTTTAGCTAATCCTGATTCAGAAAACAGTGTTCATACAGCTTCAATCTCTGCTGTTTCCCAAAACATTGCAATTCTCTGCATTAAGAACAGGTTGAGAAGAGAGAACTTGGAGGAGACACATCTGTTTCTTAAGTCTTGGTTCTGGCCAAGCATTATGGTGTGCACATGCAATCCCAGCTATTTGGGAGGCTGAGGCAGGAGAAACCATTGAGTCCCAAAGTTCAAGACCCATCTGAGCGACACAGCAAGACCTCTGTCTCAAACAAACAAACAAACAAAAATCTTGGTCCTTCAAGAGCAGACATTACTTCCACTTAAATTCCATAATTTAAATGAAGATAGTTGCTAGTTGTCACTCAGAATAAAAGAAAAAGCAATTGTTTTCTTGAGTATCTAGCAACCTCTTATGTTTAGCCATTAATGTTTAATTCCCTAAATTGTTATAGATATTGCCTTCTACTCTATAAGCCTATTCCATATTTAACCACATGGTTGTGAAAACATTGAAGGTAGTGAATATCATTGGGTAATACATACAAATTCACTCAGAACTAATCATGTAAAACACAGTTTCTTTCTTTGGGGTTCTCTAAATTAGAAATCTTATTTGTCAGAGACCTTGAAAAAACATTTCGGGACATTCTGATGATCAAGAAAGATAGTTGAGAAGTACATTGAAGTAGATTTAGATAAATTAGTACCTACTCTAACAACATGACCCAGAATTGGTCTAAATATATCAGTATCTGTCTAGAGAGGATGTCTGTAACGGTGTTCTTAAGGACTTAAACTTGACCCTTTACTCATGGAAAGGTTTCAAATGCCTAAAGATGTAGCAGTTTTGTATTTATCAAACTGTGACTGCCACCAAGTGGAGTATAGTTTAATAAGTTAATAGAATCAGAATCGGTAAGGACATGGACATTCAACAACCAAGATCTCTAACAGCAGTAAGTATGGCAGAACTCTATATGGATGAAGAAAAAGTTCCTGTTTTGTTTTGAATACATTAAGTACATAGCAACTACTGATAAATTGAAAAAGAGCTGTGAGTTCAAGTTGATTATAAATTCAACGGAGCCATCAATTTACTGTAAAAAATATCTAAATCAAATTTAGGACACATGAGTAGAAATAAAGTATTTTCTCAGGAAAATAGAGTTATTCTGAATGCTGTGCTCTGATCAGCATATCTGGAAAACTTTAATTTCTTGGTAACACATTTCAGGAAGGACATTAGCAAATGTATGGTGTCCTGAATTAGTGACCAGAATTATAAAAATTTACACACTACCTTGTGAATAATAATTGAATGAATTAAAATTCTTTAGAGACAAAAAGGAAACACTTAAGGAAATAATTATCAAAAGGTTTTTCTTGTGATAGCAAAATTAGCTCTATCTAATCTTCTAACCCCACTGGGTGAACATCATTTTGTGTAAATGTATTATTGTTATACTATTATTTTTGGGTAATTGCTATATTGTTCATATTAATGTTCCTAGCTGTATTTTTATAATAATAGCTGAGCTAGATTATTATATAGGTAAGATGCTAGGGCTTCGCCTGGACGGTATTTCTAACACATTCTCAGCAGGTAGGAATTATTATTACCGTGTCACACACGCCATTGCTGGAGACACAGGTTATCTAATGCACATGTGCTCATACTACTAATAAGTGAAAGAACCTGGATTTGTAGCCAAGAAATGTTCACTACAAAGTCCTGCACTAATTACCACAACATTGCCATCCTGAGAGTGGAGAATGTTCTAGAAAGCGTATACAAATCTCAAATTATTTGCCCCACAAGAGAACTATATGTTTAAAGTGGAAATAAGAAGAAACTAGATATACAGGCCGGGCGCTGTGGCTCATGCCTGTAATCCCAGCACTTTTGGAGGCTGATGTGGGCGGATCACCAGGTCAGGAGATCAAGACCATCCTGGCTAACAAGGTGAAACCCCATCTTTACTAAAAAAATTAGCCGGGCGTGGTGGCAGGCGCCTGTAGTCCCAGCTACTCCGGAGGCTGAGGCAGGAGAATGACATGAATCCCAGGAGGCAGAGCTTGCAATGAGTTGAGATCCCACCACTGCACTCCAGCCTGGGTGACAGAGTGAGACTCTGTCTCAAAAAAAAAAAAAAAAAGAAAAGAAAAGAGACTAGATATCCAAATGACAGGTGGATAATTTAGAAATTTAGCACTAAGTGAAATTTTTAAATAAATGATTACCAATGTATTTTCAACTTTCAAGGTTTTATGATTTTATTATGTATATGTATGTATGATTTTATTATGTATATTATTTTGCCTTGTCTTTTCCAATTACCTGGGCAACTTGTCTTGAAAAGGATTACTATTGATTTGTAAGCATTAGCACAAAGGAATTTCATTGTGTGACTGGATATTTTGGTGTTTGCCATATTTTTGTTCCTGCTGTTTATTTTGAATAAAATGCCTGCCCATATTATCCTACTCCCATATTCCAACCATCCTTTTAAGGACTTTCTAGGTTGTCAACTTCTCTGTAGAATTTGTCTTGATTTCCTAGGGGTGATGGTTAATTTTATGTGTGAATTGGAGTAGTCTATGATCACCAGTTGTTTGGTCAAACACTAGTGTAAATGTTAGTGCATTTTTTAGATGTCATTAATATTTAAAGTCAGTTGAATTTAAGAAAAAGAGATTAGCTTCTATAATGTGAATGGGCCTCATCCAATCACTCGAAAGCCATTAGGAAAACATGAAAGATTCTCTAAGAAGAATAATTCTGCCTCCCAACTGCAAAATAGAAATTCTGCCTGAATATTTAGCCTTCAGACTCAAGACTACACATCAACTCCTACCTGCTTCTCCAGCCTGCCCGCTTGCCCTACAGATTTTCCACTTGTTGATCCCACTAATTATAAGATATGCTTTAAAAACACCCTCATATGATTCAGTTGTATCTTGAACCTTCTCTAAATCACACCCAATCTTAAACGTTTTTTACAAATTCTTCCCAAAAGGCCTTACATACATTTTTTTTTTTTTTTTCAGAACAGTGTAAGTGGCAGAGGTTTTAATTAAATCCATGGTTGAGATCTAATTCTACCTGACTTTAGACAAAATCTAATGGTGCACACTCAAACTTCCATATGGAAAGAAAAATTTTGGAAAAAAAGTATAAAGAGGAAGTAAAGGAAATCCTTATGGAAAACTTTTATATTTACTGACACTGACTATACAAAATATATAGTAAGTTAGTGGGCATAAAAAAAAAAACTCTCTCTCCCATCTATCTGAAATACAGTCAAGAAGTAAGTCATGGAATTAGAAAGAAAACTTCTTCCATAATTAAATGATGAGTGACAAAGTAGTGTGCAAATAAGTAGTGCTGTAGAAAATCAAAGGGCTTATGTAGGTTATTGATAATCAAGAACAGTTTCCTGTAGGAAAAATGGCACAAGCTAAGCCTCTGGGATGGCAATGTGTAGAAAATGGTCAGGGAAAGTAAGGACCTTAATTTGCATATAGGATTGCTACAGGCAATTGATGAAGACTGGAGGAAATACAGGTTGCTCAAGATTGGAAAGATTTAAATAAAAATTTACACTTCATCTATCAGAAAATGAGACATTTAAGGTTTTAAAGCAGAAAAATAACATGTAAAATTGACATTGTAAGTAAAATAACCTAGAGATGGTATTCAATATGGACTGAAAATAAGAGAGAAATAGGAAATTGATGGAAATCATTACTATAACTAGTATCGGTTTCATGAGAAAAAATTCTATATGTTGTAAACCTTATGCTTCATAATTAATACCTTCAGAGACAGCAAAGAAAAAATATTTACAGATAAATGGCTTTTCAGTGTTATCTGTTATTCTTCTACATAATAACATACTATAGCTCACATCACTATTTCTTTTCCTTCTTTGTTATACTTACTTACCAATAAGGATTTTTTAAAATAAACTTTTATATTGAATACAGTATAATAGCTTCCTTGCTAAATGTTGTGGACACAAAAATTTTAAAAACTCACTGTCAGTACATTTTAAAGTTCAGACAGGAGTCTCATACAAAAGTATTATGTGAAGAAGAGCAAAATAAAACAACACGTAATAAAGCAAAACCACTTGAATCTACTTAGAGCAGTTCAGAAAAGTTTTTCAGAAAAGTTGACTTGTGACTTGAGTCTTAAAGAAGAGGCATCACAATGGGAAAAAGACTCTGGGTGAAAAAAAAAAAAAAAGAATGTATTTACGTAAAGGCAAATAAAGCTCTCCTTGTAAGTAAAATATAGTCTAAAAGAATTGAAAATTTTTGAATATGAGTGTAGCTAAACTAATTAATTTAAAGCAATACAGTTATTTCTTTGTTTTTTTTTTTCCTGTTACTTAAAAATATTTTCATGATACATGGTGATTGGAAATTAACAGCCACATTGGTAGAAGAGTTTATGTGTACAAGGGGGGAAGATAGGTCTCAGAAAAGCAATTTGAAAAGGAGGAAGAAATTGTTCACTAAGATAAGTTTGCAGAGGCAAATAGAATGCAGACATTTTTCGAAGAATCATTTCTTAGGACATATTCTTATTTTATGTTCTAAAATTCCAAGAAGTATTTTAAATATAGTTTTAGTATTTATTTTTATTTCAATAGTTTTGGGGGTACAGGTGATTTTTGCTTTAATGGAAAAGTTCTTTAATGGTGATTTCTTAGATTTTGGTGTACCTGCCACCTGAGCAGTGTATACTGTATCCAATATGTAGTCATTAATCCCTCACCCCTCTATCACCCTGTCCCCTCCAGTCCCCAAAGTCCATTATATCATTCTTATGACTTTGAATCCTCATAGCTTAACTTCCACTTTCAAGTAGAACATAAAATATTTGGATTTCGATTCCTGAGTTACTTCACTTAGAATAATGACCTCCAGTTCCATCCAAGTTGCTGCAAAAGACAAGGAATATAATAAATATTTTGTTCATCCTAATGCACACGAGTTATTCTTGATAAAGTGATCATATGTAGATTTTGTTTTAAAAAGCATCTGTGCCTGGCCTGGTGGCTCACGCCTGTAATCCCAGCACTTTGGGAGGCCAAGGTAGGCGAATCAGGTGAGGTTAGGAGTTTGAGAACAGTCTGGTCAACATGGTAAAACCCTGTCATTACTAAAAATACAAAAATTAGCCAGGTGTGGTGGTGGGAGCATATAATCCCAGCTACTCGGGAGGTTAAGACACGAGAATTTCTTAAACCATGGAGGTGGAGGTTGCAGTGAGCCGAGAATGCACCACTGCACTCCGGCCTAGGTGAGGGAGCGAGACTGACTCAAAAAAATAAACATAAAATAAATAAATAAAAATACAAATAAAAAGCAGCTTGACCAACAGACAGCTATCCTATTTAAAGATATTCATATTTTCCTTTATTTAAGCTCTTAACGTTATATGTACCAGCTTACATCACACTGCTTTCCCTTTTTAACATTTATTTTTATTTTAAAAAATTTTAAATTATTTTATTTATTTTAATTGTGGTAAAACACATGAGATCACCCTCTTGATCATTTTTAAACTGCACAATACAGTATTGTTAACGATAGACACAATGATGGACAGCAGATCTCTAGAACTTACTCATCTTGTGTAACTGAATCTTTAGACCCATTGATCAGTAACTCTCCATTTCCCCTTCCCACTGGCCCCTCACAACCGGCATTCGATCCTCTGTTTCTATAAGTTTGACTACTTTAGATATCTCTAATAGGTAGAATCTTGCAGTATTTGTCCTTCTGTGACTGGCTTATTTCTCTTAATGTCCTAGAATTTCATGTATATTGTCATATATGAAAGGATTTTCTTCTTTATAAAAAACTTAAAAGTGCAGAGAAAAGTGTAGTTTTTATTTGTTCAAAAGAAAATTCAAACAGATTATCAAGTTGTGAATTTCTCCTTCACCCTCCATTTATTTGTTTGAAATTTAAGAACCAAGATTTATCTAAAATGAGGAATTTGCCAAAAGGCGACAGGTGGCAGGAATATTTCCTCTGAACCAAAATCCAGTTGTAAACAGAGTAAAATATTTTAATTTATTAGAATATTTGCCTATTTTATTTTGATTGTTCACAATTCAAGTATAAATTGATGAATAAAAAATGCAGATACTTGTCCACTTGCATTGTTTATGTGATTTAAATACATACTCAACTGAAGAGTTCTTTACAGACTGAGTTTATTGAAGGGATCATTTGTTCTCTCATTGCAGGAAGGTTTTAGAAAGAACAAATATTCCATTGATGGAATACCATAATTAAAACAGTTTTAATCCCTTAAGACCTGCCTCAGCAAAAGTTCTTTTAGCATATGATATGTAATTTTCAACTTTCTGATATGGTAACCAAAAGCAAAAAATAATTCACCAAACTGTTTATTGTCTCACAATATTTCCAAGACTTACATAACTTTATTTTATAAAAGAACATTTATCAAAAATTATGTATTCTGCATAGCCCATTCCGAATAATTAAAACCAAACAAACAGAAATTTCATGGTACATTTTAATTTTACTGGTGTAAATCCTCATTATTTCAAAAGTTTTGCATTAACATAGCATTTTTATCTGCAACTCTATACTAACAATTATGCATGATGAAAAAGTTCAATTTATAGAAAGTAAATAATAATACATAAGTAACATTTATTCTGTATATGACATTACTAATATCTTTCATATTTTTTATTATTTATTTGTTTTGAGACAGTCTTGTTCTGTTGCCCCAGCTGGAGTGCACTGGCACAATTTCAACTCACTGCAACCTCTGGCTCCCAGGTTCAAGCGATTCTCCTACCTCAGCCTCCCGAGTAGCTGGAACTACAGGTTCCCACCACCACACCCAGGTAATTTTGTATTTTTGTAGAGATGAGGTTTCGCCATGTTGGCCATGGTCTTGAACTCCTGACCTCAACTGATCCACTTGCCTTGGTCTCCGAAAGTGCTGGCATTACAGGCATGAGACTTTTTAAGCCAATATTATTTTCTAATGTCCTCTTTTACTCATATTTTTCTGCCTTAATATTCTAAGTCCTTATATATAATTTTAATCTGTAATTTATGTATACTATATATTGATATATACATTATGTTATATATAACATTTTATGCTTTTAAGGTATTGCTACATATGACAGGAAAGCCAGGGTAAATACTTTTGCTCCTTTTATCATTATTTCACAAGAGAGCTGCTAATTTTTGGAATAACATATTTTCATAACTAGTGTGTACATATTTTATATGTATGAATCTGTGAATGTGTATGTGCTTACTAATCACACATCTATAACACATACATGCATGTATGTGTTTGTGTACATATATATGTAAATGACGGCATGGCATAAATATATGCCATCATTTTGTAAATATAGGATTGCTATTTTAGACTAGTATATTTCCACATTTTGTTTTATCTTTAGATTCTGCAAAGGCTTAAGAGATGCTCATGTGGCTATTTTAGAAAAGTAATTGGATTATATAGCAAATTATATGTAATAGTCTGTTGACATTGAGACAAGGAGAAGTGAAAGTTGTATATATTATTGCAATTTGTTGTCAACAAGAAATCACTGTGTGCTTACTTCATGAAAAGAACTGCTTGAAAGACTCAAGACATAATCACACTCATCAGTGGTTTTCTTTATTCATGTGGTGATGGTGAGCATTAAGGAAGGGACCGTAATTTGCAAAGAGAGCTTTTACAAACTGTCAGCGCATAATTATTGAACATCTACTTTGTAACAGGCCCTATGAAGACATGACAGGAGCATATGTGAATCTTGATGATTGTTTATATTTTCCAGCACAGCGTAAGTGTCAGTTTCTATTCTAGCACAATGTTGGTGTTAGGTTCTATTCTAACATGTTTTCTTGATACGTGAAAAACGTTTATTGCACAAGTAAGTTTTCAGTGTAATATATTTTACACAAATGTGTGTGAGAAATCTGAGTACTGGCAATTCGTCTAGACTTATTCATTCACAGAGCTTGTGACTGCTGAGTATTTACAAAAAGAGCTCTAGAGGAAGTAACAAAATTAACTGTGAGAATAAAAAATGTATAGAAGTTTTCAAGCCAGAATAGGTCAGTGGTCCATCTAATTGAGTATAGAGTTTCCGAGTATTTCAATAAAAATCTAAGATTAGATCATTTAGAGATAGTTATCAGTATGGCATTAAAAAGTCACTTAATTTTCAATAGTCTACTGCAAAGCAAAATCATCTTTTACTTCACCTAATGATGTACTTAGAGACAAGTTAAAAAGTTATTACCTATCTAAATACTGAATATAAAAATAATTTTATTTAAAGTAACAACTCTTCCTATCACACAACTTCAGAAAAATAAATCATGAACTTTTAATCACTTCTGTTTACTACATATATACAAGTTTTTTTTATGGATTTCCAAATTGTAAGAAAGAGAGGAGGTTGCTTAATAAGAACATGAAAATATTTGCTAAAGTAATAACACTTTTTTAAGATTCTCAAACTAAGTTTTATAACCTGGATGTTGAACAGAAATTCTTGAAACATCATTATTTTTCTTTTGTAGAATACACATTATATTTATATATGCTGCAAACTTCACAGGTCTGTAATCCACAAGAAAATTAAAGCTAATACATGTAAAAGCACTATTATACTACACAATCATATTTAAATATAGGAATCATACTATACAGAGTGACAAACTATCTTTTTATTTTAATACATTTAATAGTGTAAATAAGCCAGCTAAAGGTGGATTTTTAAAGCATGATTTTAAAAGAGAATGTGTTTTTTATCATAGAAGTAACAATTTTCTAAAGTAATGGACATTTGCCATAATGATAGAATAATATTCAGAAGTTTTGGTCAGGATCTACTATTGGTAAATCTATTAGCTTCATCAACACTTGGTAAGATGTTACCTAAACAAATAAGGTAAATAAAATTTCAGTAAAAGTGAAAAGAGTAGGAACATAAGAAACCCATTTTTATGCCACCCACTGAAAAGCAAGGTATTAAAGCAACATGCAAAAAAGATCCAGTCATTTGGGTTCTTGCAATTAATTTTATTATATCCTTCTTAAAATTGTATATTGGTATAAAAAAGTTTAAATATTATTGCAACATGCCAGATGACAGAAGTTACATTGATTTACTTCAATACAAAGAACATATATGAGATAGTAGCAAGCAATGAAACATCACCTGGTTAAACCTAAAATAAATTGTTGCCATTTTTCATGTTCTATCTCAAGAAAACACAAAAGTAAAATATGAACACAGTAGAAATCAACAACATTTAATCTTCCAAGTTTTAGAAAGTGATGTTAATTTCTGCTTTTCCCAAAGGATGTATTATTGAATATAGTTTAAATTTTGTCAGAGTATTAATTCAGGGAATTATGTTCTTTTTCATATGACGCTAGTCCTAGGCATGTGAAAGCCAAAAGAAAAAAAAAATAATGAGTCTACCAGTTTCTGAAAAATAACACCATACCCATGAGCTTGGAAAATTAAAAAATTAATGGATTCATATAAATGTCATACTAATTTTTAAATCATTTTAGGCAGAACTTTATCACCTAAACCCCAAAACCAAATCATACTATTGATCCTCATTGGTCCACTAAATTACCAAGAATGGTTATTAACTAAAGCCAGTGTCTATATTATTCTCCCAAAAAGTTCTACATGTTTCCCTTACCCAAGTAAGTATTCATTTTCTGAAGAAGACTCTGGTGCTTACAGTAACAATCAAGAAAAAGAGTTATGGTGTGTACTTGTCAGATTGTTTCAGGGTCTTCCTTCAAAAAAGTCTTGTCTCCTCAGTGTACTTGGGATTCATAACCTGATGGAAGTTGGGGATTAAATGTGAGGCAGAGACTTTCCATCACTGTGACTCCTATCAGGCTAGATTCACAATATTTAGAGATATGTTGTTATACAGAACAAAAAGACCTTAGAAGATGCCCCAACAATTCATGTTCCAGGAACTCCATTTTTGGTTAGTCATTTTAATTACTGCTTTTGCTCTGCTGCATTGAATGGCAATTGTTTCTGCTTTTCTTTTACCAATTAAATATGATTGCCTTTGTGAATAGTGAGACCCCGTCTCTATTAAAAGAAAAATTAAATACTATTGCCTGGAATTTTCTTCACCAATATTCTACTATCTACATTTAGGGAGCTTATTTCAACAGTGACATACCCAACCTTTATTGATACCTCCATTTTATCCTTTTTCAAGGGTGTAATTGCTTCATTTCTTATGTGTTCTCAATGCCTTGGTGAAGGAAGTCTTCTTTGAGAACTGTCCCAGTAGATGTATTTAGGAAATGGTTGTGCAAGTAGATCTTGAGGAATCTACTCTACCAACTTTATCTAATTTATTGAATCCTTTAATATCCATTCTATCTAAGAACGATTTGCTTTTTCAACTCATTCTCAGTAAGCCATCATTGAGCCCAAGATTCCATTTAGTAACCACACAAATGATATTGCTCCTAGATGTTCAACTTCCCACATTGAACCCAGAATCATTGGTAAGTCTATTTCATTAAGAATAAGTCCACCTAAATTATGTTCTCCCTTCCTCATCTAGCACTACAAGACTTATTTGCCATACAAATTTCCCAGGATCAGGATCCCTAATACACATTAATCAAATCTTGAAATTCTATTGGCATTGTAACGCTTTGTCTCCTAGGTTTAATTTTTTATTAACCCCATGGGGCATGTAACAATCTGCATCTAGTAATAGATAAAGAAATAATGACTGTGGGAAAGGTGGGCCATGGCAGCTGGAATTTTCTTGCAAGGTAATGACCTCTTGTGTGACTGTAACAGTATCTCTATAGAAAACAGGACCTCCCTTATATGACGGGGAGGATTCTATTTCTGCTAGCATTGGAGATACACAGGAGCATTCTAGAGTTTAGAGTTCTTAGAATTTCCCAAATGTTTCCAATCTTTGCTAATCAATCCCTTAATGCTTATTTAAAAAACTTTACATTGCTATGAATTGATTTAGGAATCAACAAAGTCACACATCTGCTTTAAGATACATGAGCCATCAGGCTTCAATAAAACACTTTTAAATAAGTTATAGAAATTCTCTTTCTCTGACATGTCCTGAGTCAAGTTAACTCTAAATCTATTGCTTTCTTTCTCCAGTACTCCAGTGCAACAAGAAAAACACACTTTGCCCAGAAATATTTATTGTCCTTTGGCAACTGTCACTTGTTCTGTCAAAGTCATGCATTAAATAAGCACTTTATGTCAACTGAACACAAGTGATAATTTCAGTAACTTTTGCCACAGCATACCACACAGACTATGCTGTGTTTCACCTTTCAATGATAATTAATCTTTAACTCATTGAAACACAATTAACATCTTGATTTTCCAGATTCCAAATCCTGAAGATTGATAGCTTACAACAATTCGAACACCAAACATTGTCAAGTGGATCTAAGTTACAAAGATAAAAATATCTCAAGTTATTTTAAGAAAAAATGAGCTGCCTACAAAGCTGTTATAAGGACTAGGGGAATATACCCTGGCTTCTGCCCCTAGAATAACTCCAAGGATAACATTACTGAACTTTGCTTACAAAGAAACTAACTTTTTTCAAGGCCAGGGAGTGGGAGTTTCATCAAGACATTATCAAAGGTTGAGCTCCTGAAACAGGAAAGTGGTGCTGACAAGATCAGAAGGTTACTATCAGAACCATCAGCTCTGGTTTGCTGCAAGATCTGAACTGGCAAAATGGATCTCAGGAACTACTGTGTGTTCCCCCACTTATCTCATCTTAAAAACCAAATATGTGGGTAAATCTGAATTTTAGAACTAAAATTATAACCAGAATCTTTGCTGCAAGTCAGGAACATGGAGCTTGTAGTTTCCCACTGTCTATGTTAAAGGAAGATACGCCAGCAGGATCTTGTACTATATTTTGAGTAAGCCTGTCTACTGAATCTACCACAATCATCAGCATTCTAAGATTCAGCTGAGGACAAGACCCTGGCACTTAATAGAAGAGAAGTGATGAAAATTGAATGATGACGAGTACTAATGATGAATTCTAAAATCTGTATTGAAGGCTTGGGATTTCTGCACACTAGTAATTTGTCCCCTCCTCTTTTTAATCTATTGCTTTGTTTTTATATGTAGTATTAACAATTTAGATAAGGCAACTTCTAAAGTTTCTAACATGTATTTTCACATATTCTATCATTTCAGAACAACTGCTGGAAAAAAGTGTTCTGGGATTTAGAGGTTTTCTGTTCTTTGCAATGGATTTGTTTTAGCCCATGGGGGAAGATTAGAGAATATGTGTGTGCATTAGTGAGAAAATGTTAAATGTATTAAGATTCAGTAAGAGTAGAATAAACATCAAACTTATAAACTCATATAAATCTACAAGGAAAAAAAGCAGGAAAGAAAGTTTTGTTATGACTCAGAAAATGAAGCAAGCAGTTGCCTGAAGCTAAGGGGGAAAAACGCATCTAAACACAAGGGACAAGCTTTATAAAATAACTAACTTCAAACGCAAAGATTTTGTGTCAAAATATATATTTACGAACACAATAATAAAAATATTGTAGAAAACCCTATGAAAAGATTTGGGTGTTGGGACAACCTGTATCCCTATTTTTTTTTTATTTTCTAATTTCCATCTCTCAGTGCTCTGTCTGGGATATATTTTATAGCAATAATCATGCAATGTTTATTTCTAAGGGAGAGAAAAATATAAGGCACAAAGCCAGTTGTCAGAATCATGCACTGGAGATTCACAGAAAATATCAAAGCTAACATGTCATTAATCAGATTGTCCTAATCTTAGAATGTTTTTACCCTTCTTAGAAGCAAACAAAGAGGTGATTGGGAGAGTGTGGGAAAAGAAGGAATGATGTAAATGATGAAACAGCAGGGAGAAGGAAAGGGAAGTGGCAGGGAAAAGAAGTCGACTGGGAGCAGAGTGAGACAGGGAAAGAGGAGGATAAAGGGCAGAAGAAAGAAGAAAAGAAGCAAGAAGAGTGGAAAGGGGTTTGGAAAGGAAAGATGAAGAGAAATAAAATGTAAAGGAGAAGATAAGGAGGAGGAATTAGCAGGAAGGAAGACCAAAAGGAGACTGGAGACTGAGGAGAAACAATGGCAACAATAACCTCATCATCCATTGGTACCCCAAATGAAGTGAACTGTCACAATCAGCTGTATTCTCCCTTCTCTTTTCGGGGATTAAAATTCCTCTAGATACAATAGAAATTTCTTTTTAAGTTTTTTTTTTTTCTTAAACTTAATTCCTCCTGATTGAGTATTAGTGCACAATAAAAGTGCATATGCTTGCAAAAATTAGCCAGGCATGGTAGTGGGTGCCCATAATCCCAGTTACTTGGGAGGATGGGGCAGGAGAATGGCATTATCAGGGGAGGCGGAGGTTGTAGTGAGCCAAGATCATGCCACTGCACTCCAGCCTGGGCGACAGAGCGAGACTCCATCTAAAAAAAATATATATATATACACACACATATATACACATACACATACTTGGAAAATCTCTGAAAATGTGTGTGTGTGTGTGTGTGTGTGTGTAATACCAAAATAAAACATTTTAATCTTGAATTTTGAAATTATCTTTTGTTATTAATAGGTTGATCTACAACTCATAAAATTATTTAACAATATTTAACAAGGCACTAGGGATACATTTAAAAGGGAAAAGATTTGCCATTTGGTTCCTATATCAGAGGTAATAAGTTGGTTAAAGTTGAAGTGAACTAACCCCTACTCACTACAAGAAATGTGGTCAGAAAATAAAAAATAAAAAAACTGAAAAATGTAGCTTTTAGCTATACCAACTTTCCAAAAAAAAAATATATTAAGAAAACCAGAATAAATAAAGAGCTAAACCTAGTCACTCTATATGGAATCGTTCCATTTCTTTTTAGTTCTCCCTTTACCTTGACAAAATGTCACATCTTCTTGCCAGGGGACTATATTACTTCACACAAGCCCTATTATTTCACTCTACTGGTACAAATAAAAGTATGCCAACTGAGAACCAAAATGAGAATAATGGTAACTCTCAATGTATTTCTAGTTATAATCAACCAGATAGGCTATTCTTAGGCATTTCTAGTTTTTGTTGTTGTTGTTGTTGTTTTTCCTTCCATTTTTGGACCCTGAGGAATTGAATAAGATTAATAAAAGTAAGACTGGTGATTCATGACTCTGAACCATAGAACTGTCAATCATGAAGTCTGAACCATAGAACTGTCAATCATGAAGTAAATTTGGTATTTTTCTAATTGTTGTCATTTACGTTTCAAGTGTATAAAAAAGTACACTTAAAAAGCCAATGATTACTATGACTATTTTAAATGACAATTAAAGTATTTCATTTGAATTCTGTGTCAAGATAAAATTGTCTTAAATTGAGTGTTCATCTCAGCTGTTAAAACGAAAAGAACCCCTAACCTCATAATCTTCACCTTTCATCCATAAGTAAGGAAAACAGTTGAGGATTGAGACCAAAGTTTTTGACACCATTTTGTTTTCCACATAAAGCAATAATATATATTGCCGACATCAAGTTCTGAAATAAAAGATAGTTGCTTATTTTACTCTCAAATAAGCATGAGTTAGAGGAAAATCCTCCAAAACTTCTAAGTACAAAGACCAGGCTATCCCCAGCTCACTGCCCCACCATTCCTGATTTATGTCTCTTATCCTCGTAGTTCAGGAAAGCACCTCTATGGGAGGTGGAAGGTAGTAGAATCAAGAAATTAAAAAAAAAAAAAATTGTAAATGGAATAGTTTTGTGGGTTTCTTTGTTTGTTTGTTTGCTTGTTTTTTTTAAAGAAAGGCTTCTAGAAGCCACCATGAGACACTGACACTTACATTTCATTATCAAACTTCTGTCATATGTCCACACTTCCTTGCAAAAAGTTCTGAGAAATAGATGTACCATTCTGGGTAGCCAGGTGCCTAGCCCCAAATAAAAACAGCTCTATCACACTGGAAAACAAATAGCATATGTTGAAGACATCTATATTTCTCTGCCGTATTTTCTTTCTCATTTTATTTTCATTCTATGTTAACAGTATTTTTATTTTTATTTCCCATTTTCTGAAATCTCATCTTTAATTATCTAAATCAAGATTCCTGTGGAAAGTATAAAATAGGTAAGTCCTTGTCATTTCTTACAATTCTTTAATATTAGTTTTTGAGTGGCAGGTTTTTTAGAATTATGATATTGTTTGTAATGTTTCTGTTTGTGTGTGTGTTTGTGTGTATTAGTTGTAGAAATCTAACTCCAGCAAAGTGACTAAAATATGTTGTTTTCAATATATGATAACATAAAGAATATTAGCTTAAGAGTTGCAATATGAGTAGTTATTGAAGCACATCAGTGACATGATGCATTATTTGGTATACTATATTGTTTAAAAATACTTTTTGTCCTAACTAGATGAAGGATTATTACTTCTGCGCTGCATAAACCTCCAGCTTGTTTAGGGAATTTGCTTTCATGACAAAAAAAAAGTGAGTGGAAATGACATGTATCACTTCTGAGCAGAAACTTCAGGGTCCAGCACATAATTCAGTATTTTGTCTTTTTATTTTGCCTGAGTGCAAACGTTGCCCTGAAGGAGGTGAATCCACGTGCCTAGGTCCAGAGCAAAGACAATGAATTCATTTGGCCTGAGAGGTTAGAGGATAGTTGTGTTTACTGTACATTAATCTTGACTATTCTGACTTAAATAATTATTATGTTTAAATTTCAGGATTTCTCAAACTTACTAATATTTGTCAACAAACACCTAGCTCTTTATTTAAATGGGGTTTTATTTAAAGCCTTCCAATGTTTTCTAAAAAACTTAGAATACAATGTAAATGCCTTAACTGAGATAACAAATTTAAAATGATTGTGTTCCTGGCCTATCTCTGCCATGCCATATGGTAAAACTATTCCCCACTGGTACTACACTTCATCCTCATTGACCTTCTTTCTGTACCTGAAAAAAATACATGATGTGTGTTTCAAGTTCAGAACCTTTGTAACAGCTATCCCTTCTGCCTAAATTCCGGTTACTCTGACCTAAATATGTCAGCTCCTTCCTGTCACTCAGATCTTATCTCAGACATACTTGCAATAAGTATCTAAAGAATTCCCATTCTGTCAGAAACTCAATCTTAGAACTTTATTTTCCTCATGTCACTACCATTATTTTGTTTAATTTGTGGTTTACTATGTTATTTTATGTATGTTCTTACTAATTTCTAAGGAACTAGATGGCAAGTGGCATTCGTGGCCTGACACAAAGTAGGTAAGCCATACATGCTTTTCGAATAAATGGTTGAGATGATATATGACACCATTTGCATGAGATGAGTCTGACAGGGAACTCCTACTGTTAATTCAGAAGAAACATAAAGGATATGAAGGCAATTTCTATCATTGACTGAATTTCCAAAGCTTCTAAAAGCTTTCCAAAGCTTTTGAGAGTAAGACTTTAAAAAGATCATCACTTGAATGAATCTAGTATCATTTTCTGTAACTGTATCATCATCTATAAATGTTCAGATGCAGATTAAAGTGGATGATAATACTGCTATTCTGCAGCAATTGAAAATTCATGTTTATAGTGCACTTTGAATTTTCAAACGCTGAGGAACATCTTTAGTTAGAGAAAATCGTGAATAAATTCAGTAAAAATTTATATGGTGCTATGGTTTGAATGTGTCTCTCAAAGATCATGTGTCGGTAACTTATTCCCAAATTCAACAGAGTTGAGAGGTGGAACCTTTAAGAGGTGATTAGGTTGTAATGACTCTGCCCTAATGAGTGGATTAATGTCATTATTACAGGAGTGGTTTTGTTATCTTCAGACTGGGTTTGTTATGAAAGTGAGTCCAGCCTTCTCTTGTTTTCCTGTCATGTGATGTCTTTCACCATGTTTTGATACAGCGAGAAGGACCTCACCAGGTGCCATCCCTCAATCTTGGACTTCTTAGCCTCCACAGCTGTTGAGCCAAATAAGTTATTGTTTATGAATTTTCCAGTCTGTGCTATTCTGTTGTAGCAGTACAGAATGGACTAAGACATATGGGTAAATTGTTTATTGTTCTAATTAATGAAGGCAGCTTACATAGGGGCATCTACAATGAAGCTTGATTGATGCTTAGTGTTCTGAAATTCTGCATCTAGTCTCTCAATTATGCGATTTAAAAATTTCCACTTTTCCATGTATAACTGCAAGTAGGAGGATTTAAATTCAGATGACAACAGACAGGCTGGGATTCAAAGAGAAAACCCTTGCATGATCCAAACCATGGCAGTTTAGGGTATAGTTGTTCAATTAGAGTACCTTTATGATTCATAAAAGGTGATTTTCAAAGAAAATATTCTCTCAGCTATTTCTGAGAGTTAACATAAAAACATTGTTTTATTACACAAAGTTTACCTAAAGGGAAATTGTTTTCATAGAACTAAATATGTTAAGTTAGTTATAACTTCTGAAGACAATGCAAGTTTATAACTTTGTTTCTTTACTGGGATTCACATGACCGTTATATAATTAAGAGTGATAAATGTTAATTAAATAATTTACTTATTGACGATTCCTTCCATTTTGTCCCTAACTTCTTTATAGCACTATTCTGCCAACAAAAAGTGCCCATACTAGCTGAAGAAGGTAAATTTAACAAAAGACATGCAAGACTTTTACAGTTATAACCACAAAAATATATCACAAATTCTAACTAAATTTACCTATAAAGCTAATGCAGGTTTAATCAAATTCTCAGCAGGCTTTTTTGTTAGTACAATTTTGCTATCTGATTCTAACATAGGGAAAGGGCCAAGACCTAGAATAGGCAGACTGATCCTTAGAAAAAGAGAGCAAGATTATAGGATTGGCATTATCAGATTTCATTACTTATTAAAAAGTTATACTAATCAGGACACTATGGTATTGAAATAAAATTCAACAAAAATATTAATGACTCTGAATAAAAAGTCCAGAAGTAACACCCACATTTACACAATTCATTGCTTTTCAAATAAAGTGCCAAATAAATTCAACAGAGGAAAATAAAATGTATTTTAAATAGATGATGTGAAACAACAGAAAAAATTTATGGGGAAAAAAGTAAAAGTAAACTTCAACCCCTACCTCCCACCGCACACCATAGTTATTTTACAATGAGTGGTAGACATAAAAAGTAAAGCTAAAACTATAAATATCCTAGAAAAAATAAAGAAGAATATTTGTAAGGTTTTCTAATAGTCAAGCATACCCGAGTGAAAACACAAAATATGCTGTTAAAAGTAACTGATTATCTGTATTTCATCAAATTAAACACTTCAGCTCATCAAAAGACATACTTAAGGACGAAAAGGCAGGCTCAGTTTTTGCACATATATCTTTCTAAGGAGAGGTACTCAAAATATGTAATATATCAAATCAATAATTTAAAAATTGCTCAATTAAAATTGACGGAAGAACAGAAGAACAACAGTTTACAAAAGAAGATACATGAATGGCCAATAGGTATTTAAAAACTCCTCAATATTAGCATTTGGAGATATCCAAATTAAAACTACAAGTCAGAAACACTGGAATGACAAAACTAAAAGGACTAAAACACAAAGAACTGGTTAGGGTACAGAGATACTGGAATCTCAATACTTTGCTAGGAATATTAAGTGGTTTTACCATTCAGGAATAGAGTGTGTAGTTTCTTTAAAATGTTAAACATGCAGCTACCCCACGAGCTGGCAATTTCATTTCTAGGATTTTAGTCTAGAGAAATGAAGATGTGTGTACAACGAAAGACATGTTCACAAAGTCAATGTAATTAGGAGCTAAATACTAAATATTTGGGTAATTAAATCGTGTAAACACTGAAACAACCAATCATCCTCAACATGGCAATGAATAAGTGCTTTGTGGTACATTCTTGCCATTGAATATTATTTTAAAAAATAAACTAATATCACGTGGAACAACATAGATGGATCTCAAAAATATCATATTTGACAGAAAAAGCCAAACCCAAAGACCACTGTGGGATTCCATTATACAAATATCAACAAGAGGAAACTCTAACTTATGATGATGAGAACAAGAACAGCAATGTCCGGTGGGCATTGGGATTAGAAGGGATATAGGAACAAAGACATTTTCTGGAATTATAAGAATCTTTTATATAATTTTTCTATTGTTGATTTCATTTGTTTGTCAGCATTAATCAAATTTATACACTGTACTTCACAGTATGTAAAATTTATCACAAAAACAAATGAACAAATAAAAATGGGTTATTCAAGGATTGGATCATTTAAGCTACTTTAAGCCAGCATAAGTAATAGATTTTATTTAAAAAAATAATTAGAGCCAGGCACGGTGGCTCATGCCTGTAATCCCAGCACTTTGGGAAGCCAAGGCTGGCGGATCAGGAGGTCAGGAGATCGAGACCATCCTGGCTAACACGGTGAAACCCCATCTCTACTAAAAAATACAAAAAAAAAAAAAAAAAAAAATTAGCCAGACATGGTGGTGGTCGCCTGTAGTCCCAGCTACTGGGGAGGCTGAAGCAGGAGAATGGTGTGAACCCGGGAGGCAGAGCTTGTAGTGAGCTGAGTTCATGCCACTGTACTCCAGCCTGGGAGACAGAGCAAGACTCTGTCTCAAAATAAAAAAATAATAATAATAATTAGAAGGTGTTGGGGGCTTCTAAGCAGTACTATCATGTGTTGATTTATATTTTGAAAGCATCCTTCCAACATGTGTGTTCTCATTTCCTACTCTCATTGTGAAAAGTGTGAAAAGCTGAAATTTTAGCAAAAATGTGCTTATGTCTTCCAGAAAAATTAGTGTTAATTCTTTCTTATCTGCTTCACCAATAGAATGCAGAAATCAATTTTGCTGTTAAAAACCAGATTTGTTTTGGGTTTGCCTGTCTGGTGAAAGGGATTATTTACTGATTTCTGCCATTAGACACTACTCTTTTACTCCAAAAGGTCAAGATAAAATTCCAAACAAAGTACCTCAGAGGAACAATGGAGACTCTAAATCTTTTAACTTAGTGTTAATGAGCAAAGTTGCTGAAGGAATAGCATCCTTACACAAGATTTCACCCAGGTGATTATTATTAATTCATTTTTATTTGAAATATTTTATATGTTTTTTTCAGGAAATTATTGATTTAAACAAATGAGTTTTTTTTTAATAACTGGAAATTCATTATCAGTGAATACCTCAAAGGCAGGAAGATAAATTTATTAATTAGAAACCAGAGGCCTGAAATTTTTATGCAAAATTCTAACTATAATGGGTAGATTCCTCTCCTACCTCTCAATCTACTTCTTCCATTCATTTTTAAAAACTTCTTAATCTCCTATGCTATGCAACTTTTCTGTTGTAAAAATTAAGTCTAGCTGGGTGGCTTAGAAAAACAGAAATTTATTTTCTTATAGTTCTGGAGGCCAAATGCCCTCGGGATCACACTTTCTTTGGAGGCTCTAGGAAAGAATCCGTTCTTTGCCTCTTCCGGCTCCTGTCATTGTGGGGATTCCTTGACTTTTGCTACATCAGTCCAGGATCTGCCTCTGTGGTCACACTGCCTCCTCCTCTTCTATATGTCTTCTCCTCTATGTGTCTCTTATGAGAACACTTGCATTGGATTTAGGACTGACACTGATAATCTAAGATCATCTCTTCATTTCAAAATTCTTTATTTAATTACATTTTGTTTGTTTGTTTTTGATATAAGGTAACATTCACAGGTTCTGAGGATTAAGACAGAAGCATATCTTTTGGAGGGCTACTATTTAATCTACTACATATGTCAATTAATATCCAGTGAGCATTGCCTTGTGCTCAGCACCATTTGAATCTGCATGAGAAGACAGAATAATGGTCATATGCACATCTTCTTGATTTATATTATAGCTCAATCTCTTAAACTGAGTGAGAACAGGTAAATGACTAACGCATTTCAATTATCTGTAAAACTGGTGTGTTAGTCTGTTCTCATGATACTATAAGGACGTACCTGAGACTGGGTAATTTATAAAGGAAAAAGGTGTAATTGACTCACAGTTCAGCACGAGTGGTGAGGCCTCACAAACCTACAATCATGGCAAAAGGGGAAGTAAACATGTCCTTCTTCATAGGGCAGCAGGAAGTGGATGAATGAGAGCCGAGCAAAGGGGTAAGCCCCTTATAAAACCATCAGATCTCATGAGAACTCATTCACTATCAGGAGAACAGCATGGAGGAAAACACCTCCATGGTTCAAATACCTCCCACTAGGTCCCTCCTGCAACACATAGGGATTGTGTGAACTATAATTCAAGGTGAGATTTGGGTGGGGACACAGCCATACCATATCAATTGGGATACCTATTATCTACATCAAACATTATTTTGGCAGTTAAACAAGAACAACAAAGTAATTTGCCAGCACATATTAATCACTAAATGTATTTTAGCTATTATTTATTAACTTGGTTAACAAAGGACATATTCACTAATTTTAAGAAACTTTTACCTTATCAAATCTATATTAGAGGAAAGAAGGTATAATGCAGAATATTCCCAACTTAGCTGGTACATATTTGGAGTTTGTGGTCTCATCATGGAAACAATTCACTATCCTTGCTATTTTTGTTTCTGTTATATCGATAAAATGTTGCTTGTGTTTCCTGCTTGATATCACCCAGCAACTCAGGGAAGTAGATCAGAAGATAAATGGTTTGAGAGAAATAGCCTGGGATTTAAAGTTTGACATTAATCAATGGCATAGGAGATCACCTGTCAGCATGTTTTTCCCTGTCTGTCCTACTTCCACTTACCTCCCTTCTTTCTTTCTACCCTAACTGTCCCACAGGCTGTCTAGCAAAGATTGATTGTTGAAAAAAAGAAAGAACAATAAAGTAAAATAATAAAGTACAAGTAAACCAAAATAGACTTATCTTTCCCCAACAACAGATTTCTGGATTCATAATTCCTCCCCATTCTGCTGTGAGTCACACTGAGGGATACTCACAGCAGGCGAATGCTGGCAACCACCCAGCTCTCTCCATAGCATGTTTACCAACACTCTGTGGTACTTACTTCAAGCTCTAATTTGCCTGAGTAACTATTGGGAAGATCAAAAAATACTAATGTAAAACAAAGATGGATGTTTTTATAAAAATCATGCTGAAATACTTAACATTAGATAAACGTAAGTATGTCATTTGAAATTGCTTTAAAAATAGTTGTGGACAAGACAACAATAAAGGATTGGGTGGATTAATTGTAAACATCTCATAAATCCTGCACCCAGATTGCTCCGTGAACTCGAGAGGCGGAGCTTGCAGTGAGCCGAGATCACACCACTGCACGTCAGCCTGGGCGACAGAGCGAGACTCCATCTCAAAGAAAAAAAAAATCGAAACTGGAAACTGCAATTTAAGAGAGAAACACACACACACACACACACAAACACACACACACACACGACACTTTGAAATTCTAGTCAGTGAACTCAAACTGAAGAAAAGATTCATTCCTTCCATATTAAGAGATTACCTAGTGTATTAGTTTCTGGGCGCTGCCCCAAAATGGGTAGCTTAAAACAATGAAAGTATGCGTTCACAGTTCCAGAGGTTCCAAGTCTGAAATCTAGGTAAAGAATTGGCGAGATTGCTTCACTTTTGGAGACTCTGAGGAAACATCTGCTTCATATCTCTGTTGTAGCTTCTGGTGGTTATGAGCAGTCCTTCGTGTTCCTTGGCTGGTAAATAAATCGCTTCATTCTCTGCCTCCACCTTTTCACGGCCTTCTCTTTTTGTGTGTGTCTGAATTTCCATTTTCTTATAAGGGCATTAATCATTAGATAATCCCTTATGACCTTATCTTAATAAGATGACATGTTGAAGATCCTATTTCCAAATAAGGTCACAGTCACAGGTTTCAGGTCTACCTGAATTATGAGGGGACACCATTCAACACAATACAGCTAATAATACCACTTATATTTATACATTTTAAGATAAAAATTAATGTTTTAAATATACTTGCATAATTTTTAACACTACCTTTTTTTAATTAACCATATGACAACATATCCCAATTGCATTATATTAAAAGAGCAAATGATTCCATAAGAAATTCCAAAATAGATGTGTTCTTACAAGAGAAGACAGGACAAGTTATGTAACTTTCATTATATATTAAAGCTTCCATTTCAAGAAGCGAGGAAAAGAACGGCAAATAAAATCTAAGAAATATAGAAAGGGGAAGAAACAAAGATAAAAAGAGAGAAATATAAAATCCAAAAATATAAAAAAGTAAATAGAAAAAAACAAAAGACACACCAACACACACATACAAAATCAAAAGACAATAGAAAATAGGGCAATATTGCAGATTTGAAAATCTCAGAAAGAAAATACAAAAATATGATGAATAACTTTAGAAATTTGATAATTTCTCAAAAACAAAAATAAAAGCCATAGCTTACTGGAGCTGACAAAAGAAGAAATGAATTCTTAAAGTTTGATATCTATTAAAGAAATCTGTTAACTAAAATGTTTGTCACAAAGAAATCTCCTGGCAGAGATAAACTGACCAATACATTTTTCCAAATACTTAAGGAAGAAACAAAAATTGCCATCATACAAACTCTTCCAGATAAAAGAAAAAGAGATCTTATGTCGCAATGTTTTCCTGAGAAACTCACAAGCGTAACATCAAAACTGCACAAGAGTATCATTAGAATAATACATTCTTAATTTATCACAGAATAATTTTAAATATTATATCATAATATAATATTCATAAAGAAGTAATTTATTTCTTTCATCATCAACATTTTTGCTCTTGTAAATTTAATTCTATACTACACATTTATTATGTTTGCTTTAAATAGTCAATAGTCTTAAAGGAAATACATATTTTTACTTAGGCTTGAAGAACCTTTTTAATAATTTATTTTAAAGTTCTGTGCTAGTGCTCAAATTTTTCAGCCTTTGCTCTTGAAAATGTTTTTATTTTACCTTCATTTTAACAGGATACTAGTAAAGAATTCTGAGTTTATTTTTTATTTTTTTGAGTGACTTTAAGGTGACTTTAAAGATGCCACCTCACTATCTTCCAGCCTTCATTGTGAGCCATATTTTGTTGTTGCTGTTGTTACCTGAATGTAATTGTAATTTTCCTCTGGCCACTTTTAGTATTTTGTTCTTTATCTTTAGTTTGCAGATGTTTGGTTATGATGGGGAGTTTAAGGGTGTGTGTGTGGGGGGGGGTGTGTTTATGTGTTTAGTCTTGCTTAGAGTTTACTAAGCTCCTTACACCTGTGGGTTTCTATCTTTCATTAATTCTGAAAAATTTTCAGCCACTCTCTCTTCAAAAATGTCTTTGCACTCCTCCTTTTCTTTAGCTATTTCTAGAAATTTAATTACAAATATATTAGAACATGTGATATTATCTCATACTATTATTTACCTAGAACATTTGATATTTTGTAGATAGACGGATAGATACATACATACATATATACATACACAGGTATTTTCTATTTTAGCTTTAGTTTTGGTAATTTATTTTGACCTGTATTCAATTTCCTTCAGTGTGTGATCCATTGTTAAGTCCATAGAAACACACTTTTCATTTTTGATACTCTTTTTCTGTTCTGGTAGTTTGTTTATTTTCTTACTTTACATTTTTGTGTCGAAATTCCCAATTTGTTCATGCATTTTGTCCACCTTTCTACTAGGTCAGTTTAACATATTAACCATAGTTATTTTAAAGTCTGGGTTTTCTTATTCTAATAAATGGTATATATGTGGGTCTGCTGACTGTTTTACCCCTATTGTTCAGAAACAATAACAAGCTTGTTCACAAGCTCTTGCTTCACTACATATCTCATATATATATATATATATATATATATATTTTTTTTTTTTTTTTTTTTTTTTTTTGAGATGAAGTCTCGCTCTGTCGTCCAGGCTGGAGTGCAGTGGCCGGATCTCAGCTCACTGCAAGCTCCGCCTCCCGGGTTCACGCCATTCTCCTGCCTCAGCCTCCCGAGTAGCTGGGACTACAGGCGCCCGCCACCTCGCCCGGCTAGATTTTTGTATTTTTTTTTTAGTAGAGACGGGGTTTCACCATGTTATCCAGGATACATATCTCATATTTTTTTTTTTTACCACATATTGATATTACATGTTCAAGAAACATAAGTATTAAAATAAATAACATTTGCATCTGAAAAGAAAATATTTCTTCACCTGTCAAGCTGCTACAAGGATGGTGGAAAGAATCAATATAATTTATGGTTAAATTGGTTTCAGGTTTTGTCGCAGATTTAGTTACATGTATGTCTGACAGGACTCTCATTTCACCACTTGCTCAGAACTTCTTTTGACTTTGAGATAAGAATATTTATTTCAGGATAGCTTGGGATCTGAGCATTGGCCACACTCTAGATACCTCTTTGCTTCACAGTTGAGTAGATAACTCTTCTGAACTGTGGGAGATCTACTTCTGCCTTATAGTCTGATACCCAGTCTTCCAAATGACTATGAAGTTCTCTTTTCTTTTCAGCCCTGCCCATGGCTTTTCACTTTCGAGGGATCATTCTCCACCCTGCTGCATTAATCCTAGCCCACAGGGGGCCACTACTTTGAACTAAATAAAGATTTTGTGCAATGTGGACATTTCTCTCCATTGCCCTACCCTCCTACCAGTCTCCATGCATTTATCTGCATTTGGTGAAAGTCTTCTGTACCTCCAGGGAATCTTTTGCAACCCTTTTACCTGCTCCTGTCCTTCAGCCACAGTGTGGTGACAACATGCTCAGTGAAGCCTCTGTCATCTTAAGGATTTTCCCCAACCCTCTTTCCCTGCCTCCAATCTTCAGGTCACTACTTACATGTACTAGCTAACCTTCTGTACCTGAGAGAATACTTTTTCATTTCCTATGCTCTGTTCCTACTCGGCTGAGTAACTGGTGAATTCCCCATCCTTCCGAGGAGTACGCTGTCAGTCACACTGTTTTTCCCACGCTATAAAAGGCACTAGTATCATCTACTCAGTGAAAGCTTTGTGTGAAACAACTGGAGGAGAAACAGATACTGAGGATACTGAGACTGCTTGGAAAACTATTAGTTATGCCAGAGCATACACAGCCATTACAATTCTTTAAAAGTTTTATTCTGGGTTTTTCTTATGCTATCCTATGACAGATTCACTCTCTTTTTACTATATGTGCAAAGATAAAAGTGACTGTGTGTTATTCTCTCCAAAGACAGGTTCCTGCTTCATTGAAATATAATTCATCTAGTTTATATTCATCTTAAGTTCTCTTACGGGTTTAAAAACCAAGCATCATAGTTTTTGTAGCTTATTCAGCTTATCTTGTTACACCATAAACTTTTTCTTAAATAGGACAATGAAAGCCCTAACTATAAAGAAAATATTAATAAGTATTAACTTCAAGAATAAAATACTTGTTTATCAAAAGATTCCATGAAGAATGTAAAAATGCTATCCATGAGTAGCAGAAATTTTTATGCATGTAAACAAAAAAAGTATATACAAAATATGTAAATTCCTTCTACAAAACAGTCGGTAAATTGCAAACACTAAGGAGGAAAAAAGTAAAACCAGTACAAAGAATTTTTAAAAGAGAATATACACGGTCAATAAGAATTTAAAATGTGTTATATCATACTACCTCCTTCATTAGGAAAAAGCAAGTTAAAACCACAATATGAACTGCACAATGCACTTCGAGCCCACTAGGGTGGTACAATTAAAGAGCCTAACATAATCAAATATTGGCCAAGATGTGGAGCAACTGGAACTCCATACACTGCAGATGAGAAGCAACCATTTTGAAACACTCTTTATCAATATCTGCTAAAGCTTGATATATGTGTACCTTATGACATGTCCATTTAATTCTTAGGTATGAACCAACAGAATTGTGTACACACATTCACTGAGCTACATGTACAAGAATTTTAATAGCAGCCCTGGTTTTATTGTCAAAAAGTGGAAGCAACCGAAATAAACTTGAAGAGCAGATATTATAAACAAATTGTGGTATAATCATATAATGGAATATTGTAGAGCAAAAAGAATAAAATATTGCCACACCCAACATGGGTGTATATCATAGACGTTATGTTAATTGAAGTCAGATACAAAAGACTTTGTTTTTATGAAGACAAACAACATGCAAAATAAACATAGGATGATATAAGTCATGATAGCAGTTTTCCTGGTTCATTACTGAATAGGAGAAATATATGTAAGAGGTATCTTGGTCTGCTTTAAAGTACTATTAACGTGGGTATTATGTATAGAGATGTAAGCATTCATTAAACCATACACTCAGAATTTGAACACTTAATGTATATTATGTTTTGATTATTTTTAAGTGGCAGACGTGAACCTCAGATCTGTAAAATTGCCCTCAATAAGATCAAACTCTGTTGCTTCTTCACCAAGGTAAAATTCTTAAGAGGTTTGTCTTTTCTTTTTTCATGTAATTAATATTTATTGTGACATCAAAAAGTCAGTCTTCTTGTATTTGAATAACGTGATTTAGTTATTTAATATGAAAACTAAAACTCCACATCACCACAAATGAATAGATGCCTCAGGGTGAATGCCAGTTTTAGTCCTTTCTTAACCTTTCAGGTTACATTTATCATAATTTCTTGGTCTCTGAAGTTTCTGTCTTACTTCCTACCAGTTCAATTATGCATTTAAAAGGGCATGTTAAATACATTATCCAGATTGTTAGATGTTCTGTCCAGGAATAGTTTATCCAGACACTGGGCATACCAGATTGCCAGAATGATTTTAAATCTCATTGAATTTTTCAAAGAAATTATTTCATATTTTTCTTTTGTTTCATGTTTGTGGCATGTCAATTCTCTAGTTTTAATCTTACGTATTTTATAACTTCTGATTGTGAATTCATTTTCAGTGAGAATTGTTTTCTATAGACATTCCCCAAATCCAGGCTGTATTTCAAGCTGCTTTTGTGAGAGCTCTCCAAGTTTCAACTGTTCATAACCAGCTTTATGTCAATTTCTTGGCTGTTTCATGATCACAGGGCTAGCATTGTATTAGTTAGGCCCTTCAGCAAAGTGAATCAAGCTTGAGGTTCAGTTACCTTCTTTTTTTTTTTTTTTTTTTGAGATGGAGTCTCGCTCTGTCGCCCAGACTGGAGTGCAGTGGCCGGATCTCAGCTCACTGCAAGCTCCACCTCCCGGGTTTACGCCATTTTCCTGCCTCAGCCTCCCGAGTAGTTGGGACTACAGGCGCCCACCGCCGCGCCCGGCTAATTTTTTGTATTTTTTAGTAGAGACGGGGTTTCGCCGTGTTAGCCAGGATGGTCTCTATCTCCTGACCTCGTGATCCGCCCGTCTCGGCCTCCCAAAGTGCTAGGATTACAGGCTTGAGCCACCGCGCCCGGCCCCAGTTACCTTCTTGATGGCGCTTCATCCTTGCATACCCCTGCTTAGACTGCTACCTTTCTGCAGCTTCCCAACGCCAGTAGGCAGTTGTTCTGGTTGCTATTCCTAGATGACATAATCAGTAGAGCCTTGACTTATCCAGGGATTGTACCTGCTTCCCATATTGTACAAGCCATTATTCCTTCTTTCTGTTTAACCATTAAAACCTCTATCTCTAAGACTTTTCATTAGTTCTTACAGCCTTGTATGTTTTCTGCTTTGGCTCACATTCACCAAATATTCTTCTAATTTATTTCCAGTTTCTAAAAATTGTTCATTCCTTTTTTATTTGAAAAGCCAACTATAGAATTTAAAAGGATTACATTATACTTCTGATATATGTACATGGTGTGTGTGTGTGTGTGTGTGTATTTGTGATGGGTAGGGTTGTCTTTCTATATCAGGTCAGTTCATCACATTAACCAGAATTTTATTATACTTACAATTTGAAAAAAAAAAAAAAAAAAAAAAAGAAAATATTTATTTTTTAGAAGCAACTTAACTGGATTTCCAGCATCTTCTTTATTTATATAAATACAATCTGCTTCTAACTCAAGCATTTTACTAGTTTCAAATTTACGCATTATTTTGGACAAGTCCCAAGATTGCTGGGCTATTCATCTGTGCCGTTTACTTTCTATTAATTGTAGAATACATTTTTAAAAATTCTGGATACCTTAGCATATTCATTGAGTAACTTTTATTTGTAATTTGCATGGGTGTTTATAAAGAAAACTTATAAGGGCACACATTTAAGTACAACAGTATTATTTGAAAATCTTTGATTTCCCAAATCAGTTCCTATGAAACAGAAGCCACCTGCTCTGTAGCCAGCAGACAAACTCAGCTACTGATCTGGTGATTTTTATTATTTTATTAAAATTCTAGCCACTGATGCTTCTAGTCTTCCTCTTTGATGTGCGCAGACATCCTCACAGACAAGTTCACATAACTTGTCTTGTTAAAATACAAGGTCCCACAGCACATCTAAGCTTCTCTTTCATGCAGAGTGCAATATGTACATGTGTCTTTTTCTATCTAAGTCACATTCTTTTCTCTCTTTCCTTAAAACAACACAGTCACTTCCCTCGAGGTATTTTGTTTGTCTCCACCCACACAACCCTGTAAAGATCAGATAATTTTGCTAGCATCTGGTGTCCCATCATGTGAAGCGCTAAGTTATTTATTGGGCTTTGTTCTATTTAGTCTGGAACTTTATATTCACTCGGATGACATCTCATAGATCAGGATTAGTAGTCTTTAAACGTTAAACTGTGAGCAGAGTTTTAGTGTCACCTTCCTTAGACTGAGAGGCTGGTCTAATCTTTGTATATCTTGAAATACATATTTCCTGTGTTCTGTTAATCTTACTAGCAGAAGCTTTCTGAATGATTTACGGGATTTATTTATGCTAGCAGCTGATCTTTAAATTTTTGCAACATAGTATGTAGAAACTTTTCAAAGACTAGATTTATTTGCTTCAGAATTGTACCATTGAAGGACCTTATTATTAACTACTATAAAAAGTAATATTATACTATATCACTTAGGAAATTTCACAATTAGAATTTTGAGACAAAGCAATTTTGCAGCATAAATAGCAACAATGCTCCAAACCAAGCAAGTCATTCTATTTGGGAAATTTATTTTTGTCTGCTGAAAAATATATACATAGAATTTCCACAATTTCATTATTTGTTAGCAAAATATCATATCGTGATATATATGAGTCCAAATAGTCCAACACACAGCACACTTCATCTATTCCTAGCTCTTTATTTTGTTTACTTTGGGCTAGATTAAGATTTTGGGAATGAATATATATCAATCTCAGGAAAAAAAAAAAAAAGACATGAGAGGTTAAATTTCTCAATATAATCCAAAAGAGACATTTTTTAAAGAAAATGTTACTTAACTTCCAGATTAAAAAACATACTGCTTTAAACAGTATGTCCAGTTTGAAAAGGAGTTTCTAGTTAAAATTCATGTCAAATCTGGATTTTAATAATATCTTGTTTTCATCTCTAGAGTGTAGTACTGATAGTGATAAAATAAAAACTTCAGCCTAATTAAATTTAAAGGTGTTTAATTGAGCAATGAATGATATGCAAATCAGGCAGCCATCTGAGCCAGAGTAGGCTCAGAGACTCCAGCGCAGCCACATGGTGGAAGAAGATTTATGGACAGAAAAAGAAAAGTAACCTATAGAAAATGGGATCGAGGTACAAAAACAGCTGGGTTGGTTACAGCTCGGCATTTGCCTTATTTGAACATTTTGAACAGTTGGCTACCTTTCATTGGTCAAAACTCAGTGATTGGCACAAGTGTAGGCTATGGTCTGTTTACACCTCCACTTGTTATAGTTCACGATGTACAGAAAAACTTTTAGGCTGAACTTAAATTATGTAAGGAGGTGGCTTTAGACTAAACTTGATTTAATAATTCTCCCCTTTTGGTCATCTTTTTAACTTTGAGAGATTGACCGAAACTTTAATCAATGATGTCACTATCACCTTTGGTCTTAAAACTTACTGGTAAACAGTAGAATAGTGAATTTTGCAAGGTAGGAACAAGGACTGAGTAGAGGGTACCTCGTTATGCTAGAATGTCCTGTTTACAGGAGGAAAGCAAAATCTGGTCTGTTCTAGGACCTATGTGTTTCCTTAAAGTCTTAGTTTGACTATGTCACATTTAGCATGAGCAACTCCATTTTAGTTTGGTCTGGTCTGTTGGGGCCAAGAGCATGAGTTCAGTACAAAACAATGGCCTCCCCTAATTTTGTAGTAAAAATCCCCCTTTGTGGCCAGGTAGCTGTGAGTGTGACCAAAACATAGGATCTTAGCACCACTCTCAGTTACCATGTTTTTGGGTTTCCATTCTCAGCATATCATTCAGAGGTTATCATTCAGCTCTCATGGTCACACACTTCTTTCAGCTCTTGTCAGTCCGGTTGAAGAGAGACCATTTGACATTTAAACATGGCTGCATGCAAACAGTTAAAATTTGAGAGAATACCGAGCACAGGGAGACTACTATTCTGACTGTCGGGAGGGTAATACCAAGAGTTTGGAGTACGCTCCTTATCCAGAAACCCCATAAAACCAACCCGTCTAAAATAAAATAGATCAAATAATGAACTAGATAAAGATGAAATTCTTTATCTTAAAGACTCTAGGTCTTCATTAATCCCCTACAAATAAATCTCTATAATCTCCATTTGATGCATTTTTTTAATAGGTCACAAGCACCAGCAGCTGCACAGATACTCTTGTTTAGCCAGTAAGTAATCTAGAGCAATTGAATTGTTTGGCGTAACTTTCACAAAAGAATTTAAAGTCTGTTATGTAACCATACCCTTTACAGTAGAATCTGCTATAAAGCCTATCATGAGGGATACATTTCTAATCATTGTTTCTTTTACTCCAACACATGGAAAAAGTAACTAACAAATGATGCCCTTCTAGAAGAGTGAAGATCTCCTGCCAATGTTCTGTTTAACCCATGATAGGGGTTAAGAGGAGTGGAACAATGTTCTGTTTCTGACTGATTTTAAGGCAATGTATGTACCATTAAAGTTTCTCACCTACTTTGGGCCTTCATCTTTCAGCTATCGAGGTATTAAGTTATTCATGCCGGCTGCAAAATCCTTTATAAATAAAAGTATACCCCATAAGCACATACGACAGACCATGTTTTCACTTCTGTTTTTCATAGAGGCATGAACAAGAGAAAAATATTCAAAGATAAATATCTCATGATTCTAAAGAAGTCTTGATCTGTGACCTTGGGAAAAGTTGTTAACATCAAGGACGCCATCACCTTCTGGGGAGAAGCTTCCCTGGTTAGCTTTACCTTAAACTGATGTACACTGATAGGTGTTCACATCCAAGAGTGTGGAGGAACCCTTCTCAGTTGTGAGGTTATGAACCCAAGGTTCAAGGTCCTGAAGTTTTGCTGTAGTGTGGATGGCAAGGGTAGTCTTCTTTTGATGTTCTCAGAAGATTCAATCTTTTTGTTCTAGATTGCAAAGGGGTTCGTTGTCCTCAGGGAGCTATAAAAAGCTTTCTTTATCTGGTGAAAATAGACTGTGGCATAATCATCTTTTATAACATTTGCCTGCTTGCATGGGAAATCCCTTCTACAACCAGAAAACCTGCATTGAAAATTATAATTGATGAAATCTCTCTGTAAATGTTTAAATGGCTCATTGGGTAGTCAAATGTAACTGCAGCTTTGATTGTCTTCCCAGGAATATGGATTTGACAAACCAAACATTGGTCATAAATTGTTTTAGCAATTTAGAAATCACCAAACCAATATGTTTTTTAATATGAACCACTTTATCTTTTCCATGATGAGTCACAGAATGTACAATCTTTAATAACGAAATATTTAAGGACTCAGGAAAGAGAAGGTGGCTGTCCTGGTCCATCCTTAATTAACATTGGCCTTATGTTCTCATGAATACCAGTTGTTTCTCCAATTTAAGTACATAGCACTGATGACTGTTGAGTTATCATAGGCAATTTGACTTAGACCATGGAGTTCCTTCAAATTGTATATCTAAACAATTTCGGTATCGGTTGATTCAGCATGAACATCTGGCAAAGTATTTTCTTGGTATTCAATTAATTTTTTTTTTTCTACTTGGGGTTAGCAGTTTTATTAAAAAGTCAGTCTTTTTGTTAAAGTTCCAGGAATTTTTACCCAGTCCAAATGATATGATTCTAAAATTACTAGAAACCTGTATTCAAGAGTGCTTTTCAGGGTCCATTATATTATTTCATGAACCTCCTAAAAAACACCATTTTCCAGGATTTTGTGTGCATGTGAAGTTTTCAGAATCTGCATCAGCATTAAACAATTAACTGTGGAAATGACTTTAAATAGTTACAGTTGAAAATACAATTAACAAGGAAATGTGATTTTTTCTGTGGTCTACAATAACTTAACATAATAACAATAATTATGATTGATAACATACTCAGAAATTAAAATTTTAGAAATTCTGTACAATTTTGGAACACATATTAATATCAATCACTAAATATAACCTGAAGAAGGTTAAATATTAATTTTATTTTGACAGTGCTTTCCATTTAACTTATCATGTCAAGTAATCCTGTTTACTTCTCTTTTGGATGCTCCAGGGACCCTCTTTAGTATTCCAAAGTTAGAGGTCAGAAGAGACCATTTTGAAGTTGAAATTTGATTTTAGGAAGCCTATCAAATATGTTAAAGGTTTAAAACACTTGATATTATGAAATAGAATTCCAGGTCACCATAAGTCATTCATTTATCCAAAATTATGACTCAAAATGTTTAAAAAGTCAAAACTCTTTACTCATTGATAGAGGGAAGACTTAGCTTTTCAAACAATTTGCCTCTCGTCTTTCCCCACTTTTGCTAATTTATTCAAAAAGTAAAAAAACCTTTCATTATCCTTTAATATTACATGAAAATTTTGTTCAAGAGAGAAAGTCAAATTTCACCATTTCTTTAGAGTGCTATTAACGTCAATGCCAATCTTTAATAAAATCTTACAGACAAATTGATTCAATCTTAATTGGCTTGACCATAAGGTGAGATTCTGATAAGCCTTTTGTAATCTTTTACAAACTTTTGTTAAAGATCTGATCGGTGCTCTAAGAAGACCCTGCTGAGCTTTTTTTTCAAGGTTCAATTTACAGAAAAACCGAACAATACCCCTTTAAATTTAACCAATATGTTCACACACAGGATTTTGTTTATAAGATTTATTTTGTTTTTACAAACCTTCCACAACCTTTAGCTTTATCTTATCTATTTTAAAGCAATCCTTTAGCCCTCTAAACTATGCAAAAAATTTACATTCCTTTGCCTTCTTATAATATTTTACCAAAAACCCTTTTAACTTCTCCTCACATATCTTGCATGTAAAAATGTTTTTTCAGTAGTTTCTACTACATGTTATAATGGTAACTCTTAGCAATTTTTAATTTTGTTGAAAAACCTGGTAAGTTATTTTTATTATGTTCTAGCTGTGGAGCCTAGGACACCATACGGAAGTGTAGATGAGGTCTGACTCTTTTTTTTTTTTTTTTTTTGAGATGGAGTCTCGCTCTGTCACCCAGGCTGGAGTGCAGTGGCCGCATCTCAGCTCACTGCAAGCTCCGCCTCCCGGGTTCACGCCATTCTCCTGCCTCAGCCTCCCGAGTAGCTGGGACTACAGGCGCCCGCCACCTCACCTGGCTAGTTTTTTGTATTTTTTAGTAGAGACGGGGTTTCACCGTATTAGCCAGGCTGGTCTCGATCTCCTGACCTTGTGATCCGCCCGTCTCGGCCTCCCAAAATGCTGGGATTACAGGCTTGAGCCACCGCGCCCGGCCAGGTCTGACTCTTTTCAGCATATTCAGGGGCGTGGGTAACTTCACATGTCCCCAGGCCTTATTTAGAATCTAATAGCTCTGAAGCACTTAAGTTGAACAGTTTTCAGAAGTCAAAGCAGTTTATGACCTTAAAACAAATAGTAAACCTAATATCTACCTTGCCTAATTTAGAGCAAATCTCTTTATTTTACCAATAATCTTTAAAACTCTTTGTTTGCTAAAGTTTACTAAGGTGACATGAACTAAAAGGTATTAATTTTTATTTTTCTAACAAAATGTTAAAGCACTTATTTTTCTTTAAGCCAATTAATTATAACTCTTTTATATAAACATCACACACACAATACATATACAACTACACAGAAAGACAGGAGAAGATCCAGTAGCTGTAGGATGTTTCATTTGTCAGTTTTTAAGTTTCTTAATTGGATTACTCACTTTAGGGTGGAGTCTGTGGAAGAAGATAGCTAGGAAAACATGCAGTTTCTAGAGCCTAATAAGCAGGTACAGATGGAAGGAAAAAATGGATCCCACAAATTAAGTTTCCCATTTATATATCTCATCCTGGATCCCCCAAAAGAGGGAAGTGCTATGGAAGAAGACAGTGCAATGCTTTTACCATGCATTTTATTGCAAAGCAACCCAAAGCTTATCACCCCATTCTGTGATTATCCCATCACCCATGGCAGTCTTCTCTCAGTGGGAGTGGGGACATTTCCGTACTTTCTAGGTGGCCAAGAGCATGCTTCCTTGACCCAAAGGTGCAAAGAGTTCTGTGTTCCCCCATAACTGCCATTAGCCATCCCTGAAGTATATTTAGCTTTAGTTTATAAAAGGGATCTATTTGCTTTGAATTGCTGGGGTTTTGTGAGGAAAACAGAGTTTTTTCAAAAATTGGGTCTGTGGTGCCTCTTCTGTTTTTCCCAAGGAGTCCAAGACTATTTGAAGTTATCTTACATCCTCTCACATGCATTAAGAGTAGCAAGACAAAATGGAGAAAAACAATTCAGTCAACTGAGAAGAAAATGACCTTTTTTTCCAGAAAAAAAGCAGATTTAAGAAAAGAAAAAAAAAAACAAACAAAGTTCTTTTAAATATATATATATAATTTGGATATCCACTTTTAATTAAGCTGACCTTTAACCACAGCACTCTTTTAAAAAGCCCTTTTAGATTTTTTTATTACCTGACTCTAGCTAGGCCAAAGGGCCAATATTTATGCTTTTAAAGTTTACCAAAGGTAACCTCACAGGTGAAAGCAACAAGTCTCAACTAAGGTTATGACTTAACCATGAGTGTATGATGTATTTTCAAAAAGGTGGTTAACAGTTTTTACAAGAACTAGAATTTCCAAAGGTAGCTCAGAGAAAGAAAAATTCAAGATGGTTTGTGGAGGAGAAAAGAATAAAAATAAAGGTTACACAGATAACCAACCAGAAAGGACTCATTCCCTAAGCCAGGATTAAACCCAAGCCACCATTTTAAAATGGCAAAGCTTTAGCTGCTGAGCTACGGTATTGGGCAGTTTCCATCGCCCTTCCCAGAAAAAGACTAGGGAAGTCAATTTTGAGCTTGTAATGGCGTTTAACTACTCAGGATAATTTTTAGAGTTAACCATGACATGAACCCCAAAATTCCTGTTGCCTAGATGGCAGAGACCAAGAGAGAGTACTACCACATGGTTACAAGGCCAAGTTCCCAAGGACATAAAACAAGATGAAGACTTCATCCGGTTTTTTGTTTGTTTCAGGGACCTGCACCAAATTTTGTTACTTAGCAGTTGCTGGGCCATCTTGAACAGCAAGCTTATGGGGTCCTAAGCCCATGTTCTATCCTAAGGCACCCCACTCCATGACAGAATGACACAGAAAGACAAATTCATAGCACACAGTACACTAGATTCACTACAGCTTAACACTAGCATCTCAAATTATTTTCCTCATTAACTAAAACTTTGCAAGAAATAGTGATTTTTACCATTCCCACAACCAGTTTGCAAAGACATGGAGTGAGAAAGAGAAGGAGAGAGATAAGCATTGATTGCAGCAGGGCAGGGAATGTGAGGATCTCAGGGAGACAAGAGAAACAACCACCCATTGCAGCAATACTGAATCAAAGTTCAGGTGGCCATTTGTCAGTTACAAAGAGATCTTTTCCAGCAGTACAATTACCTCTCATGTTTCCCCTTTTGAGGACAAAGAGCTGCCCATATTTGATGATTCTGTACATGCCTAATCCTCTCACTCACAGTCATCAGCAAAAAGTGCAAGGCAGATTAATCCAAAGAGAATAGCAGTTAAAATCCCATAGTGCCAAATCAATTTTTAACCAAGAGAGACTTTACTGAGAGGAGGACCTCTAACCCAATCCCATCCTTTACCCAGGAAAAATGTACCCATTACTTACCCAAAGTCAATCAATTGGTGCTGCAGTCTATTTCCTTTGGATCTGGATAGTAACTAAGCTAAAAAGTTAACAGGTTTAATTTTTTTTTTAATCAATTAGTTTCTCAAACTTTTTATTTGCCTTTCATAAAGTCTTCAAATAAAAATACCAAAGTCTTTTTAAAAGTTTCTGCTTATCGATAGACATTCCTAGATGAGACTAATTTGGAAACTTTCATTTTCGAATACAATTCAGTGCAGTTTTGTTCATTTGGAACATTCCACTGTAAGTTATCTTTAGTAAGATTTCACCACTTCTGTAAGACTTTGCTACATCCGAGGCCTAACACTTAGGCACGTGTAAGCTGGAAGGAACTCAGTTCTTCAGAAATTAAGATCCCACGCTTACCTAAAATATTGGCTTTGCTTCCAGGTTCCGTTGATTAACTTTTTCCTACCTAAGTGCACAAGAAAAATGAAACACAAGGGTAGAACACAAAAATCCCTGCAAATTTCCAAAAGCCAAATTTTACACCCCTTGCAATATTGCCATTTACTACCAGTTTCTTTCTTGCCCAGTCAAATGTAAGAGGCCTCTAACTGGGTCTAAGCCAGTTAATTATCATATCAAATCTGATCCCAGACCCAGTCCAGTTTCTGCCATGACTTCCAAACGTAGTTTGAAACACAGATTTTCTCAAAGAAACTCAGAGAGCTCAAAACACAAATCTGTGAAACTCTGAAATCCAAGAGAGAACTTATGAGGATCCCTTGCTGCTCCAGGAGATCAACAGATACAAATGGGTCCTGTGGATACCTCACTCAGTCACTCAGCGTTCCTAGGGGTCGCTGGAAGCTCTACTTCAGATCCCACCTCTGACACCATCTGATAAAAAATAAACTTCAGCCGAATTAAATTTAAAGGAGTTTAATTGAACAATGAACTATTTGCAAATCTGGCAACCTTCCCAGCCATAGTAGGCTGGGAGACTCCAGCGCAGCCACATGGTGGAAGATTTATGGACAGAAAAAGTAAAGTGAGGTAAAGAAAATGGAAGTGAGGTACAGAAACAGTTGGATTTGTGACAGCTCAGCATTTGCCATATTTAAACACAGTCTGAACAGTTGGCTACATTTGATTGGCCAAAACTTGGTGATTGACAAAAGAGTAGGTTACCATCTGTTTACACCCCCAATTCTTACAGTTCACGATGTACAAAAAACCCTTTAGGCCAAAATTAAAATACGCAAGGAGGAGCGTTAGGCTAAACATGATTCAACAATAGCAATGAGATATGTCAGGAATGAGTAGACGGACAAAAAGGAATGTTTTATTGGTCCAAAGTATCTCAGGAATAATGCCTTCTTAAAATCACTATGGCACATGAATCTGACAAAAAATAAGCAAACCTAAAACCTAAACAATGATATTTGTTGTTAACAAATCACATTTACAAGGTCAGGAAAGCTACAAGTTAAATGAATAATTCAGAAATAATACTTGCAGACTGTCTAGCCTAGTAACATGCTCAGAGTTGACACTTAATAAAATACCTGTTTGTATTTTAATTATTCAATTACATCATGTATATTGTGGCAAAAATAATTTTTGTTGCTTTGTAATCTTACATGATAACATTTTAAGAAGTGACTACCTCTACTAGGCATGTAAATTCTAAAGGCAGACATATTTACAAAGCTAAAGTTCTCATTGTTTCAGATTTAAAATCAGCAAAAATAGACTTAATTTTGTTCAGTTTTGCTTGATTTTCAACCTAGAATTCTGCCTGTTTCTGCAGTTAAGAAATATCAGTCTAAGGCCTTCTTCATTCATATCTCTTTGCTTTTTTATGATATAGCTTCCAGTTACAGGGAAATGTTTCAAAATGTTATGGGATGGGGGCTGACCTCTAGTCTTTTATCTTACAACTTTGAGAAAACAAAACAAAACAAAAACAGCTATGACTCAAGAACTCTAAAGTTGACTCAATACTCAAATTTTGGGATTCAGAATATGCTTTTCTCTCTCATGTGAATGGCTCTTGCTATTATGTTATTTGTTCCTATTGTCTCTAATAACCTGTTTTGTAAGACTTTTTTAGAGATCAAAGCTGTACTCTATTTTCTTCGATATGTTCTGCCCTCTCCCATAAGAAATCAGTGGCTCAGCTTTAATAGGTGCAGGGTTAAAAGGCAATAGATATTGCTAGAAATAAGAATTACCTAAGTTAATATTTAAAATGTAATGCTATTACATATGATGAGCATCTAAAAAAGACAACAGATGCTATTAAGGCCTGGTAATGGACCTTTCTCTTTGTAAGGGTAGAAGAAAGTCTGTTCACTCCCCTTAAGAGTGGGAGACTTTCCACTCAAAAACAAGGTTAGTAGAACCTCCATTTGGTTGATTACATGTTTTTAAAGACAATATCATATAGGTGGGGATATTTTCAAGAGTTTTAAAAGCATGGAGTTGAAGGCTTTATTTGTCATGTTTTTATTTTAAAATATCAATTCAATACCCTGTACTACTGACCATCTCATGTAATGTTATAAGGTAGGTTTGGAAGGCCTAAAATTTGAAAAGTTAAAGCAATAACTTTTAGCAGTACACCAATACCGGGCTGAAATTCTGGTGAACTGTTGAAAGAGGCACATTCACTGTTTCACAGGAGTGATGTACTAATACCTTTCTGCAAGGACTACCAGACTGAATGGGAAAGTCCCATTCAAACTAGAGCTAAAATTGGGGTTTGTATCTGGAACTAGTTAAGGTTTATGAAATTTTGGAAAAATTTCAAATGGCTTAATACACCCAATAAATCTGTGGAGAAAATTAGGCTCTGAACTTAATCAGTTTTTAAGTAGAATAACCAAAGTTTATTTATTAAAGAATACTAAGAAGTGGCTAACATTAGAAAACCTATTATTTTCCCTACTTTTGTTTGTGATTTGCAATAATCAAAATGGATTTCAGTCACCATGGAGCAAGAATATACAGTATTATATCTACCTATATATACTATTAAAGTGTTATATCTAGACAGATAAATAGAAATTAGAGTATACCACACACATGCATACACACAACCTATTTTAATTAAAAATTTCTTAATGGTAAATTTAAATTTAATTGATTATTTCTTCTTTTCAAATTGAAAGAATTTGCTTCTCTCAGGCTGATAGTTGCTAGAGAAGCCTTTCTAATGGGTTACAGGCCATAGAGCCCTGAGATTTACCTAGTTATGCCATTTTTAGTTTTTGCATTTTCTTCTTATTTAGGGAGGGTCTATTCTATGTTAGACTCTTCTTGTTTGCTTTCTCAAGAAAGCCAAAGTTATAAATTATTTTCCTTAAAATATTTTTACAATAGAATATATACTTGAGATAAGCACTTGAGAATTGAGTATATAATAACACTAAGATTAAAATGAAAACAAACTGCATTCTTAGGTAGTATACAAACATGCTTTACTAATAATGTAGGGGAGCCGGGCTTGGTGGCTTATGCTTGTAATCCCAGTACATTGGGAAGCCGAGATGGGTAGATCACTTGAGGTCAGGAGTTCGATACCAGCCTGGTCAACATGGTGAAACCCCATTTCTACTAATAATACAAAAAAAAAAAAAAAAAAAGCTGGTCATTGTGGCACACGTCTGTAATCTCAGCTACTCAGAAGGCTGAGGAAGAAGAATTGCTTGAACCTGGGAGAAGGGGGTTACAGTGAGCCGAGATTGTGCCACTGCACTCCAGCCTGGGGAACAGAGTGAAACTGTGTCTCAAAAAAAATTAATAATAATAATACAGGGGAGTGAGTACAATATTCACTGGCAAATTACATTTCATTTTCCCTTAAACTTTCCTTAGATTAACATTTTCTTATTATAGAATAAAATGTTTTCTTTGTCAGCTCAACTTACTACACTAAAGCAACAGGGCCACATAAAGGGTGATCTGGAATTTCTACATTTTACTTATATAGAGTGACAAGTTTGAATGTATTAGGTTACTTAAATAAAATATATAATTATTAAAAGAATAAAAGTGCTTTTCTGTTATATCTGGTTGGTTTGAAGTAAATTTTTTTTCAGAAAGAAAATATTTCTCATAATGACCACTTAGAAATTGATCTCATTTAAACAATTGAAGATGTATGAAAGTAGTTTTACATTTTAAGGATAGAGTGTTTACCTTAATTCTCTCTTTAATTTAATTTTAAATAATCATTTCATTTTATCTAAAGTTGAGTAGTTTTTTTTTTTTTCTTTTTTTTCTTTTTTCCTGTTTCTAAAAGGAGCATTCTTTTTTGGAAGGATGATAGCCAAGACTTCATTTCATTTCATTTCATTCACTCACCAGTAGATGAGCATTTGGGACTTTTTGAATATGATGAAGAATGATTTTATGAACATTCATGTACAAGCTTTTCATGTTTTCATTTCTTTTGGGTTCATACATAAGAATGAAATTGCTGGATTTTATGACAACCCTATGTTCAAATTCTGAAGAACTGATAGACTCTTTTCCAAACTGTTGCATTATCTCATATTTCTACTAGCAATGAATGAGAGTTACAATTTCTTCAACCACTTCTTATTATCTGTCTTTTTAAATTATAGCCATCCTAGTGGATGTAAAATGGTATCTCATTGTCATTTTGATTTGCACTTCTCTACTAAATAACAATATTGAACATTTTTCAGGTGCTTATTGTCCACTTGTACCTCTATCTTCTTTGGAGAAATATCTATTTAGATCCTTTCTCATTTTAAAAACTTAGGTTATGTATTATTTTATTATTGAGTTGGAGAAGTTCAATATATATTTTGTATACAAGACCGTTATTCAATATATGATTTGTCAATATTTTACCCCGTTCAGTAGACTGTGTTTTCACTTTCTTGATACTGTTCTTTGATGTACAGACATCTTTAATTTGAATAAAATTCAATTTATCTATTCTATTTTCTATACTTTGCTTTTAGTGCTATATCTAAGAATCCACTGCATAACTCAAGGTCACAAAACTTTGTTCCCATATTTTCTTCTAAGAGTTTTATAAATTTATCTCTTTTATTTAGCTATTTAATTAAAAGGAGCATTCTTTGGCAACTATAATGTGTCTCCTAATGACAAGGTTGCCCAAAATAGTTCCATTGTTAGTCTGTTCTGTAATGTGCTGCCAGTTCCAGCAGCTAGAAGAAAACAAGAGCACCAACACAGATCATAGGAACTTCTGCTATTGCTGACAAACACCAAATCATAAACGTGAGTTAAATCTGTCCATTAGTGTCTGGAAACAATAATTCCAAGAAACTTAATTTTAATTAATGTTATTGGATATGTAATGCTGTCTATAAAGATACAATTCAACTTATAGACCAAAGTTAAATCCATTTTATTACTTAAAATAATATGTCAAATGTAGGCAAAGTTTCTCCAATGGAGATGTTAATGTATACCTTTTCCTTGTCATGAATGTGAGAGACGATCTCATTACTTCCATAGAAATAGCAAATATAGTTAGGGGTATTTTTGGACAATTAGGCATCATGTACACTAATTGCTAAGTGATTTATACAATAAATTTAAAATGTTTGATAGGTTTATAAATGAATAACCTAAAATGGCAAATGTATTTCCAGACACTGATTATTTACTTGCACATATTACTAATTTTGTGCAGAGGTGTTTCAAATTATCCATTTTAACATTTCTGTACCTTTCTACCTTTCTGGTTTTATTTTAATTGTCTCTTAAATATAATGCTTCTTTTGTTTGTGTTTGTGAATTTTTATTTCATTTCTAGCTCCAAGTGACTGTTTAAAGGCAAATTTTTAAGGTTTAAAAACAATTTGAATAGCATTTTCTATTTTCTAAAGTTAAAATTAATTCATTTTCTGTCAATAATGTCCACTTCATTTATTTTAATCACGTATTCATCTTTTCCCGTTACATATATATTTTACTCCCATGCAGACTTTTTCAGCAATATTTTAAGCATGATTTTTGTCCTTACAGGCAATTATATTATTACAAGTTTAAACAATTTCTGCTTTCAAGATTGAAGCTACAGAAAGGAATATGTGCAATCTTAATGCACATTCAGTGACATGTTAAGGAAACTGGTTTCAAAATACTAAGAAACGAAAAATTTTCCAAACTTTTCCAGAGTTCATAAAAAAGACATATTAGTCCCCTCACCATCAATTTCACAAATGATAAAAGTTTTAAAATACTTCAAGGTGCACAAAAGTTACAAATGCATCCTTATGATGCACAAAATTTCAAATAATGGAAAATCAATGACCAGAAAGAACTGTTCATTTTTGACCAATTTGTCATGTTGAAAAGCTGTCATTATGATCAATATGTCAAATGAGCCCATTGTTTTCAACTAGTTCATCTGTAGTTTAATAAAATCTTTCTATTTCTGCTGGAGTTACCTGAAATTTAAAAGCCCTGAGAGAAAACTCTGTTCAAAGTGAAAGTTCATGAAACAAGGGAATTACATTTTTTTTTCTTTTTTTTTGGTGACCGTTGGTAGCATTCCTTTAAGATAATTTTATGACTATATATGCAACATTTTAATTTGATAAGTGTTTTGCTTTCGACCAGCATTTAATGTGAGAGTGTGGCACGCAAGGATTTCAAAAGTATCATTTTACAAGACTTCAAAAATTAAACATATCTAAGACATATCAGCACATACAAATACCAGACAAATATGATTAGCATGATTCTACATTTTCACAAAACAAAACAAATCAGCACAAAAGCTTGCATATTTATAGCAAATAACTGAACAAATGGGATTGGAGGAAGAGTTATAAGATGGGGCTCTCATTTTTACTTGGTAGTTTTTTATATTATCTAATTTTTAAAAGCATTCAGTAATTTTAAAGGATTGTAAGGTTTGTGTGACTAGGCAACAATTTGACCAATCATACAGATAGGTTCAAGAACATGTTTGAAGAAGAGCATCAGAGTCTAGCGTAATAATTAAAAAGTTGTAAAACGAGGCAAAAGAAACCACCAGAAATTTAAATAAGTAAGGAAGATTTCACTCAAGGCTACTAAAATAGAGGAGAAAGATTGAACTCAAGTCTACTGAAGGAAAAGTCAGGAGAGATTTTAAGGCCTGGGGCGAGCTAATGGGAACACACTGGAGAATGTTAGAGAGCATGATCATTGGGATAGGTTAGTTATTCCTAAGTTTGCATTTTTTTTCTCTATTATTAAGCAATTAGCGTTTCCAAATTTGGTGCCCATTAAAGCCAGGCTTCTATAGTCCCACAGAGAAAGGAGCACTATCATCTTTGATGGGTACATTTCAAAGGAATCCAACATAAATTTTTAACATCATACTTTAAGTTCTAGGGTACATGTGCATAACGTGCAGGTTTGTTACATATGTATACATGTGCCATGTTGGTGTGCTGCACCCATTAACTCATCATTTACATTAGGTATATCTCCTAATGCTATCCTGCCTCCCTCCCCCCGCCCCACGACAGGCCCCAGTGTGTGATGTTCCCCATCCTGTGTCCAAGTGTTCTCATTGTTCAATCCCTACCTATGAGTGAGAACATGCGGTGTTTGGTTTTCTGTCCTTGTGACAGTTTGCTCAGAATGATGGTTTCCAGCTTCATCCATGTCCCTACAAAGGACATGAACTCATCCTCTTTTATGGTTGCATAGTATTCCAACGTGTATATGTGCCATATTTTGTTAATCCAGTCTATCATTGATGGACATTTGGGTTGGTTCCAAGTCTTTGCTATTGTGAATAGTGCCACAATAAACATACGTGTGCATGTGTCTTTATAACAGCATGATTTATAATTCTTTGGGTATATACCCAGTAATGGGATGGCTGCGTCAAATGGTATTTCTAGTTCTAGATCCTTGAGGAATCGCCACACTGTCTTCCACAATAGTTGAACTAGTTTACAGTCCCACCAACAGTGTAAAAGTGTTCCTATATTTTCACATTCTCTCCAGCACCTGTTGTTTCTGACTTTTTAATGATCGCCATTCTAACTGGTGTGAGATGGCATCTCACTGTGGTTTTGATTTGCATTTCTCTGATGGCCAGTCATGACAAGCACTTTTTCATGTGTCAGTTGGCTGCATAAATGTCTTCTTTTGAGAAGTGTCTGTTCATATCCTTAGCCCACGTTTTGATGCAGTTGTTTGATTTTTTTTTCTTGTAAATATGTTTAAGTTCCTTGTAGATTCTGGTATTAACCCTTTGTCAGATGGGTAGATTGCAAAAATTTTCACCCATTCTGTAGGTTGCCTGTCCACTCTGATGGTAGTTTCTTTTGCTGTGCAGAAGCTGTTTAGTTTAATTAGATCCCAGTTGTCAATTTTGGCTTGTGTTACCATTGCTTTTGGTGTTTTAGTAATGAAGTCCTTACCCATGCCTATGTCCTGAATGATATTGCCGAGGTTTTCTTCTAGGGTTTTTATGGTTTTAGGTCTACCATTTAAGTCTTTAATCCATTTTGAATTAATTTTTGTATAAGGTGTAAGGAAGGGATCCAATTTCAGCTTTCTACATATGGTTAGCCAGTTTTTGCAGCACCATTTATTAAATAGGGAATCCTTTCCCCATTTCTTGTTTCTGTCAGGTTTACCAAAGATCAGATGGTTGTAGATGTGTGGTATTATTTCTGAGGGCTCTGTTCTGTTCCATTAGTCTATATCTCTGTTTTGGTACCAGTACCATGCTGTTTTGGTTACTGTAGTCTTGTAGTATAGTTTGAAGTCAGATAGCACGATGCCTCCAGCTTTGTTCTTTTGGCTTACGATTGTCTTGGCAATGAGGGCTGTTTTTTGTTTCCATATTAACTTTAAAATAGTTTTTTTTTCAATTCTGTGAAGAAAGTTATTGGTAGCTTGATGGGGATGGCATTGAATCTATAAATTACCTTGAGCAGTATGGCCATTTCCATGATATTGATTCTCCTTATCCATAAGCATGGAATGTTCTTCCATTTGTTTGTGTCCTCTTTTATTTCATTGAGCAGTGGTTTGTAGTTCTCCTTGAAGAGGTCCTTTACATTCTTTGTAAGTTGGATTCCTAGGTATTTTATTCTCTTAAGTCTCAGGACACAAAGTCAATGAGCAAAAATCACAAGCATTCCTATACACCAATAACAGGAAAACAGAAAGCCAAATCATGAGTGAACAACTTAAGTTTTCTAAGGTAAATACTTACCTTGGAAAAGAGATGTCAGGGGTCTATGCTCAGCAACAACTGTTTAATATTTAGTCAAGCTGAGGAGAATATTAAGATCATGTTGATAATTTCTTTAAATCTTCACTCCATAAGGTCAAGCTTCCTCTGTTTTTTACAACACAAAGGATCCTGATAAGAATACCACAATAACCAGATATGAGACAGATTGCACTTATCTATATAAAATAACACATTATTTAAGGAAGTCTACTACTCAAAGAGACAAACAGAGATTAAAAGGTCAGAACACAAAAGTCAAAAATACAGAAATTCTTGAAGAATCATACAAACACAAATATAATAAAATAATATAGTACTTAAGAAGATTCAGATGCATTACACAAAAATAAGACACTCTGAAATGGTATCACCAAGATGGCAGAGCAGAAGATACCATAAACAAAAATAACTTCATCCCTTACACACACAAAACACAAATGTAGATAACTATCCACAAAACAAAACAGTGCTGGGATGGCTCAAGGGCCCATTTAATAATCTGCAGCAACACAATGGAAAAAAAAAAAAAAAACCAAAAAACAGAGACTATCCATACAAAAGTTTGCTGACGAGCTCGGCATGCCTGAAAGCCAGGAGATGACTATAAAGAAAGAAGAAAGGCAAACACTATTGGTATCTGCCACATGGCAGGAACTATCATAGTCCCCAGCATCCTGCTGCACAAAGGACACTGGCATTTTTAGCCATTGAAGTTACCAAGAGCAGTTTCCTCTAGAAAATCCCAGAGAGGGACATGCAGCTGCAAACTGCCCCTACCAGAAGCAGGTGCTATTGTACTATTTTGAGACTGGAGCTGCAACCTTTCTCAACTCTTCTCCTGCCCCTCAATCCAGAGCCACAGATGCTCTGCAAATGCCCATTCTATGTGGCAGCCCTATGCTTGTCCACACCTCAGACACTGCAGCCATCACCATAGTGAGCTACTTTGTACACTAAACGCTGTACATAAGGCCTTTCTGTGCCTGAGCTCTAGTTAGCAACTCAGCTACCAGAGATTTCACCCACACACTGAACTGAAGAGCTGCTGCAGTTATGTACACACCCGTGCTCCAGATCCCAGCTCCAAGAATGCACTGTGCACACTGATGCCTCAGATATCATTGCCATTTCCATAGTGAGCTAGCATGCAACTCAGGCCCTGGAGCCAAGGTCTTTCTGCATGTGCCCACATGTAGGCACCAGCTGAGCCCTCATAGAGAGCTAGATCCCATCCCGGCTCCAGGTCTGTAGTTTTGCACATGCTCATGCTTCCACCCGTCATTTCTAAGCTGTTTCACTTACCTCACATACAAGTGTCTGTATCCCTGGCACGGGTGCGTTATAGCCCCCGTATGCCATGTATGGCCTCAGCTCTGTTGCCACTCCAGAGTTGCCACTCATCAGACACCTGTGCCACCACCATTGCAGGCAGGAACACAAGCTGCACCCAATGCCAAGAGGGATCCCATCAATCATAATTTTCCTGGTGGGAAGAAGAAAGATCAGGAGGACCTAGTATCCATTATCACCAAAGACCCCCAAAGTCCTCACTGCCACTGTGGACATCCATAATATTAGCCAATGAGGATAATCACAATGTTGTCTACACTGAACTCAGTTGACAGTGCTGAATAAAGACAGAGCTGAATATTAAAGGGCACTGCTGTACCGTCATGAGTGCCAGACCTGCTGCTCCCCACCAGCTAGTGTGTCTGAATTTATATAGGAGGGCTTCCCCCACCAAAATCCTTCCATAAAGCCTAAAAGCAGTGATTGTTCTACCAAATGTGCAGACATTAACATAAGGCAACAACAAAAACAACAGAAAAGATGAAAAACAAGGATACAAATTGCCACAATAAAAACACAATTTCCTAGTAGTTGAACCCAAATAAATGAAAATCTAAGAACTATCTTACAAATAATTAAAATAGGCCAGGAGTCATGGATCATGCCTGTAATCCCAACACTTTTGGAGGCCGAGGCGAGTGGATCACCTGAGGTAAGGAGTTCGAGAGCAGCCTGGCCAACGTGGTAAAACCCAATCTCTACTAAAAATACAAAAATTAGCCAGGCATGGTGGTGCATGCCTGTAATCCAGCCAATTGGGAGGCTGAGGCAGGAAAATCAGTTGAACTCGGAGGCAGAAGTTGCAGTGAGCCAGATCATGCCACTGCACTCCAGCCTGGGTCACAAGTGTGAAACTCTGTCTCAAAAAAAAAAAAAAAAAAAGAATCAAAATAATTGTGTAAAAGACTCAGTGAGTTTCAATAAAACACAGAAACAATTCAAAAATCAGGAAGATTATAAATGAGCAAAATGAGAAATTTCACACAGATAATAAAATTATTTTTTAAAAGAAAATTTTGGAACTAAGGAATACAATGAATGAAATAAAACGCAGAGTAGAGAGCATGAACAGCTGCTTGATCACAGAAAAGAAAGATTCTCTGAACTCGAAGTCAGGTTATTTGAAATTAATTTAGTCAAATGAGAAAAAAGAAAAATAAAAAAAGGAATGAAAGAAACATACAGGACTTACAGAACTGTATCAAGAGAAATAATTTTCAAATTACAGAAGATTGAGATTGAGAAGGGAAAGAGATAGAATGCTTATTTTAGAAAATATAGCTGAAAACTTTCAAAATCTTAAAAAAAAGATGTAATTATCCAAGCAAGTAAAAGGTCTCCAGTAAGATCCCTCCATTAATATAGTTATATAGGCAGGGCAAAGTTCTCCAGTATGATTCAATCTAAACAAGACTACACCAAGATATATAATAATTAACTATAAAAAGTTAAAGGAAAGAAATCTGAAAACCACAAGATGAAAGATGCATATGACATATTAGGACATTTCAAGAAGGCTATCAGTAGATTCTCAGCAGAAACCTCACAGACTGGGAGACACTGGATTAATATATCCAAAGAACTAAAAGGAAAACGATTTCCAAATGAGGCTATCTGGCAAAGTTGTCCTGAAATGAGAGAGAGATAAAGGCTTTCCAAGACAAACTAAAGCTGAGGGAGGCCATCACTATATCCACCTTATAACAAATCCTAAAGGAAGTTCTTCAAGTTGAAAGAAAATGACTATAATTAAAAACATGAAAACGTATGAAGGTAGAAACCTCACTGGTAAAGCTATATAGTCAAAATCAGATCTCTCTAATCCAATAATGGTGGTTGGTAAATCACTAATATCTTTAGTATGAAGATTCAAAGACAAAATTATTAAAATAATAGCTATAGTAATTTGTTAAGGGATACATAATATAAAAAGATGCAATTTGTGTCATCAAAAACATAAAATGTAGAGCAAGGGTGGAGTAAAAATCTGGAGTTTCTTATGCAATCAAACTTAAGTTTATATCAGCCTCAAATAGCCTATTAACAATAAGATTACCTATGTAAGCCTCAAGGTAGCCACAAAGCAAGAATACACAGTAGATACACAAAAGATAAAAAGCAATAAACTTAAGCATACCACTATAGAAAATAATCTAATCACAAAAGAAGACAAGAAGAGAGAAGGCAGGCAAAACAACCAAAAACAAATTAACAAAATGGCAATATTAAGTCCTTACTTATTGAAAATGATAATGAATGTAAATGGATTAAACTCCCCATTCAAGGACATACAGTGGCTAAATGGATAATAAAACAAGATCCAACTATATATTGTCTAGAAAAAGCCCATTACCTTTACAAACATATGTAGGCTGAAAGTGAAGGAATTAGAAAAAAGGTATTTCATTCAAGAAAAAATAAACTGAAACAAGGATAGCTGCACTTATATCAGATAAAATAGAATTTAAGTCAAAACTGTAAAGGGAGGCAAAGAAAGTAATTATATAATAATAGAGACATCAAGTCATCAAGAAGATGTAACAATTGTGTGTGTATACACACATATGTATATACTATCTATTGTGTTTATACACATATATACAATACATATGTGTGTATATACACACATATAAATATATGTATATACATATATGAATACCACACATATTTTATATATGTATCATATATACATATTATATATTCTATATATAAAATACATATGTACATTTTATATATACTATATATGAAAATGGGATATATAAAAATGGGTATATATTTTATACATAGTATGTATAGTATATATATTTTATATAGTATACATATAATATATACTATATATACATGAAAGCATATATATACACTATATATGCATATATGTATAGTACATATATACTATGTATATTGTATATACTATATATACTATGTATATACCCATATGTACAATATATATGTATACTATATATGTATGTGTATGTATAGACATATACTTGTGTGTATATACCTATATACACATATGTATATGTGTGTGTGTATATATAGTGTGTGTGTGTGTATGTGTGTATTTCCCCCAACAATCAGAGCCACTAAATGTAAAAAGCAAATATTAATAGACGTGAAGGGACACGTAGACTGGAATACTGTAAGAGTAGAGTATTTTAGTACTCCACTTTTAACAATGGACTGGTCATCCAGACACAATATCAGTAAAGAAACACTGATCTTGGACTACACTTTAGACCAGATGGAACTTACTGACATATACAGAGCATTCCATCTAACAGCAGCAGAATACATACTTTTTCAAGCACATACAGAACATTGCACACTTAGATAATATGGTAGGCCACAAAATAAGTCTTAGAAATTCAAGACAATTAGAATAATTTCAAATATATTTTCTGACCGTAATACCATGAAGCTAGAAGTCCAAAATAGGAAAAATTTAAGAAAATTCATAAATATGGAGATTAATCAACATGATCCTGCTCAAACAATGGGTCAAAGGAGAAATTAAAAGCAAATTTTTAAAATATCATTACACAAATGAAAATGGAAGCACAATATACCAAACTCTATGGGATGCAGAAAAAGTCGTACTAAGGAGAAAAGTTTTAGCAATAAATACCTATGTCAAAAAAAGAAAATCTCAAGTTAGCAAACTACTGTTTCATCTTAAGAAACTAGAGAAAGAACAACTAAGCTGCAAGTTAGTAGAAGAAAGGAAATAATAAAGATCAGTATGGAAATGAATAAATAGGGATTAGAATAACAATTAAAATAATCAATAGAACTATGAGTTATTTTTAAAAGATAAGCAAAATTGACAAATCTTTAGCTAGACTAAGAAAAATAATAGAACACTCAAATAAATAAAACCAAGAGTAGAGAAAGAGGCATTACAGTTAACATCACTGAAATACAAAGAATCATTAAAAAAACCATTATGAACAATTACACCCCAACAAATTGTATAACCTAGTAGAAACAGAAAAATTTGTAGAAGCATCCAACCTACCAAAACAGAACCGTGAAGAAACAGTACACCTCAACAGACCAATCACAACTAAAGAGATTGAATCAAGGCTAAAAGTCTCCCATTAAAAAAAAAAAAATTCAGGACCTGATACCTTACTACTAAATTGTACCAAATCCTTAAAGAAAAAGTAATACCAATGCTTTCCAAATTGTTCAAAAGAGTGAATAGGAGTATTTTCAAACTTACTTTGTAAGGCCAGCATTACAGCATTTGTAAGGTTGCAAAGACATAAAAGAATAAAACAGGAAAAGAAAATTATAGGCCAGTGTTCCAGATTAACATAGATTCAAAAATCCTCCACAAAACTAATTCAAGAGCACACCAAATCCAAGAGCACAATAAAAGAATCATTCACCCTGATGACATAGGAGTTTCCCCTGGGATTTAAGAGCACAATAAAAAAATCATTCACCATGATGACATAAGATTTATCCCTAGGAATCCAGGATACAGAAATTAATAAATATGATGCCTCACATTATCAGAAGGAAGAACCCAAACAAGAAGATCATCTTAATAAGCACAGAAAAGGCATGGACAGACTTCATAATGAAAACACCAAAAATGTTTGCAACAAAATCAAAAATTGACAAAAGGGATTTAATTAAAATAAAAAAGTTTCTGCACAGCAAAAGAAACTATTAACAGAGTAAACAGAAAACCTACAAAATGGGAGAAAATTTTTGCAAACTGTACATTGACAAAGGTCTAATATCCAGCATCTATAAATAACTTAACCACACCTACAAGAAAAACAAACAACAAATTAGGAAAAGGACATGAACAGACAGCATTCAAAAGAAGACATACATGCAGCCAACAATCATATTTTTAAAAAAGCTCAACATCACTGACCATCAGAGCAATGCAAATCAAAACCACAGTGAGATATCATCTAACACCAGTCAGAATGACTATTATTAAGTCAAAAAATAACACATGCTGGCTAGGTTGTGGAACAAAAGGAACCCTTGTACACTGTTGATGATAGTGTAAATTAGTTCAACCATTGTGGAAGACAGTGTGGCAATTCCTCAAAGACCTAAAGACAGAAATACCATTCAACCCAGCAATCCCATTACTGTGTATATATCCAAAGGAATATAAATCATTCTATTATAAAGACCCATGCATGCATATGTTCATTGCAGCACTATTTACAATAGCAAATACATGGAACCAACCCAAATGTTTATCAGTGATAAACTGGATAAAGAAAATGTAGTACATATACACCATGGAATACCATGCAGCAATAAAATAAATAATGAGATCATGTCTTTTGTAGGGACTTGGATGGAGCTGGAGGCCATTATCCTTAGCAAACTAACACAGGAACAGAACCAAATACCGCATGTTCTCACTTACAAATGGGAGCTAAATGATGAGAACACATGGACACATAGAGGTGAACAGCACACCCTGGGGCCTTTCAGAGGATGGAAGGTAGGAGGAGAGAGAGGATCAGGAAAAATAACTAATGGGTACTAGGCTTAATACCTGGGTGACAAAATAATCTATACAACAAACTCCTATGACACAAGTTTACCTATGAACAAACCTACACTTGTAGCCCTGAATTTAAAATAAAAGTTTAAAAAAGGCATTTGACAAAACTCAATGTCTATTTATTATAAAAAATTCTCATCAAATTAGATATAGAAGGAATAAGGCTCAATACAATAAAGACCATATGTGACTGTCCTTTTTTTTTTTTTTTTTTTTTTTTGTTGAGATGGAGTCTCGCTCTGTCACCCAGGCTGGAGTGCAGTGGCCAGATCTCAGCTCACTGCAAGCTCCGCCTCCCGGGTTCCCGCCATTCTCCTGCCTCAGCCTCCCGAGTAGCTGGGACCACAGGCGCCGCCACCTCGCCCACAGCTAACATCATACTCAATGTTGAAAAATTGAAAGCTTTCTCTCTAAGAACAGGCAAAATCGTGGATGCCCACCTTCACCTATTCTATTCAATATAGTATCTGAAGTTCTAGACAGAACAATTAGGTGGGGGGATGGGGGTGGGGAGCAAGATATTTAAATAGGAAATAAATAAGCTAACTTGTCTTCAGAAGGCATGATCTTACATATAGAAAACCCTAAAGGCTTCACCAAAAAACTGTTCAAACTGAAAAACTAATTCACTAAAGTTGTATATTACAAAGTCAACATATAACAATCAGTAGTATTTCTATACATTAACAAAGTACTATCTTAAAAATAATTTTAAAAGCAATCCCATTTACAATAGCAAAAATAAAAATAATTTTAAAAGCAATCCCATTTACAATAGCAAAAATAAAAATAATTTTAAAAGCAATCCCATTTACAATAGCAAAAATAAAATACTTAGGAATAAAATTTAACAAATGAGGTTATACATTACAAACTCTAAAATACTGATAAATGAAATTGAAGAAGATGCAAATAAATGGAAAGATATCTCATGTTCAGTGATTGAAATAATTAATATTGTTAAAAAGTCCATACTACCCAAAGTGATCTGCAGATTCAATGCAATCAAATGACATTTTTCATAGAAAATGAAATAATATTCAAATTTATATAGAAAGAAAAAGACTTCTAATAGCCAAAGCAACTGAGCAGAAAGAACAAGAATGAAAATTGAGACATCATACTACCTGATTTCAGAATATGATACAGAGCTATATTAATCAAAACAGCATGGTACTGACATAAAAAGACAAACATAGACAAATGGAACAGAATAGAAAGCCCTGAAATAAACCCATGTATTTATGTTTAGTCAATCTTCAAAAAAGATACTAAGAAAACAACAAGAAAGCAAAGTGTCCTCAATAATTAATGTTGATAAACTGATTTGCACATGCAGAAAAATGAAATTTGACCCTCATCTTACAGCATATACAAAAATCAACTCAAAATTGATTAAATACTTAAATCTAAGACCTGAAATTTAAAAATACTAGAAAAATAAGGGGAAAGTCCCATAACATTGGTCTGGGCAATAATTGTTTTGGACCCCAAAAACATAGACAACCATAGCAAAAATAAACGAATGGGATCACATCCAGCTAAAAAATATTCTGTACAGAAAATGAAACAATAGAGTGAAGAGATAACCTATGGAATGGGAGAAAATACCTCCAAACCATACATCTGATACCAAAATATATTAGGAACTCAAACAACCTAATAGTAAGAAAACAAATAACATTATTAAGGGCAAATAACCTGAATAGACATTTCTCAAAAGAAAACATACAAATGTCCACAGATATATAAACAAATGATCAGCATCACTAATCATCAGGGAAATGCAAATCAAAAAACAATGAGATATTACCTGTTAAAATGGCTGTTATTAAAAAGACAAAAGATAATCTTGTTGGTACATATGTAGGGGGAAAAAAAAAAACTCTTGCACACTATTAATGGTAATGCAAATTACTACAGCCATTTTGTAAAACAGTATGGAGATTACTCAAAAAATTAAAAATATAACCATTAGGTGATTCAGTAACCCTATTTCTATGTATATATACAAAGTATATGAAATCAGCATGTCAAAGAGATACCTGCATTCTCATGTTCACCGAAGCATTATTCACAATAACCACGATATGAAACTAACCTAAATGTCCATCAATAGATGAATGGATAAATGAGTTGTGGTACATAAACTCAAAGGAATACTATTAAGTCTTATAAAAAGAAAATATTGTCATTTGTGGCAAAAATGATAAACCTAGAGGACATTATGTTAAATAAAATAAACAAATAAGATATTGAAAGACAAATATTGCAGGATCTCACTTATATGTGAAATTCAGAAAAGTTGAACTCATGACATTTTAGAGTAGAATGATGGTTGCCAGGGTCTGGGGATCGGGAGGAGTTGGAAGACTGGGGAGATGTTGGTCAAAAGATACAAAATTGGAGTTAGAAGGATTAAGTTCAAGAGATTTATTGTAGAGTATAGTGCCTACATTTGATAACAATACACTGCATACATGAAAATGTTAAGCATTGTCTCCACACACAAAAAAGTATGTGAGGCAATGAATATGTTCACTAGCTTGATTTAGCCATTCTACAATGTATATCAAAACATCATGTTGTATACCATAAATACACACAATTTTTATTTGCCCAATTAAAAAATAAATTAATTAATTGCAAAAATATAAGAGTCTGGGAGCAAATTTATCTTATCAAACTAAAGAAATTGACAAATGATTTAAGGAAAATAGTTTCCTTTTAAAATTGATCTTATTGGTCTAAACGTCTAAGTTCAAAAATACATCACAGTACAGAAAAAACCAATAGAGCTAGAAATCTTACAGGAAAAGAAAAAAAGAGACCTAATATGACAATAGTATAATAGTATATGTCCAAATCTGTGACAAAATGAAGGTAGCAAAGAGTAAAACAATTAAATAATTATAATTTCTTAGTAAAAGAAAACATGAGTGTTAAGACTAAAATGACTCACCTATTTTTCATGTGAACTAGTGAAAATTACATATGCTTAAGTCATATTATGGTAAGCTTCTGAACCTAAAAAAAAAAAAAAAAAAAAAAAAAGTCCTTCAAGCTCCCTGACAGAAACAATAAGAAATAAGAAAATAAAATAAGAAAATAAAACAAAGTAGATCCTATCTATCTTATCTGCTACTCTGGAATTTAGAATACTATATATACTTATCAGTGAATAAGAATGATATCTAACATAATCGAAAGAAAATACTATCTAAGCAACAACAAAAACAAACTAAACTGAGAGTTTATGGGGAATTTGAAAAATGGAAAGATCAATAGTAACAAATGAACATACAAACACAGACAGGATATGTGTGTCTTTCTACATAAGATCATATTTTAATGGGCTGATAGTTTGTCCGGGAACATAAAATATAAAACCTAGAGCAAAGCAGAACACACTGTAAGGAAAATTCTAATAGGTACTTTATATCTCCTAAAACCTAAGAGTTGGGCTAGGAGATGATCGAGATAAAAGTTCCCAAATTCTCTTTCAGATAGAGGAAAATGCAAAAGGAGAGAAAGGGAGTTAGTATATTCTGAAGATCTCAACACATTTGGGTTGGGGGACTACAGGATGGAGCAGTAGAGGGCAAATAGTGTTTTTCAGTGGTAAAAACTGTAGGCATCTTGTTTTTGAATAATGCTTTCCTATATGTCTAAAAAGAACTAGGATAAAGTAAGTAACGTCATATATAGTGGTGAGGCACAGGAGAGCATCTAAAGGGATGAAGTGGCAATTGATGCCATCTTGATCAAACAAAAAAAAATAAGAAAAAGTGAAAAAGGAGGAAACATTCTTATTTTGCACATGAAGGCTTCCTAAAGGGTACTGAAACCCAAGAGGCAGTCTTAGGGGTGGGTTACAGAGAAGCAATGTCTAATAGATGCCCCATCTTAGGTCTGGTAACATGATAATGCCTTTAATCTGAAGAGCTACAGGTGGAAGACACACAGACATGAAGGCAAGGGAGCTCCGAAGAACCACAAAAATGGGACAAGCAGGGGTCATGTAATAAAGGAAGAGTCATCTCTGAAAATGCAGAAAAGAGTTTTTGTTTGAAATTGAAGCTTCTCTACTTTTCCAGCTTGAGTTCAAGAAGCTGGAAGTCTGTTATGCCACCTTTCCACCTTGGTCAAGCTTCCCAGTCAAGGAGAAACGACAAAAGATAAGAAAAGTCTTATTTGACAAGTGATGATCTGATATTGGTTTCTCCCAGGTTTGGAGATGTTTAATGCCAAAATCTTTTCAAGTTTAATAATTCCTGACCATTACCTCTTCTCTTTCTAGGTCACTCCATCTAGAACCTAGACTGAAAATTATCAAAGCTGTATAGGACTTAAATCCATTGGTTCTACTATCTTTTCAATGCATATTTAGTGCCTCCAGCTTTTTATCCAGCGCATACCCTGAAACATATCTCCCAGGAAAATGTTTCTAAGCACAATACATCTTATTTGCAATACACAAACTTAACAGGTATATCGCTTAGTAAACTAATTTTCAGCTCATTTTTTAGTTGAAAAATATATACTTATATTCCCCAAACTCAGTAAAACATTTTAAACAATGACAACAAAATATGTTCAGACAAATTTCAAGATGCATTCCAAACATAATTGATAGAATGTTAGAATTATATATAAGTATATTGAAGATCAGTTTGTATATAAATGATATGCAAATTTTACACATTTCTACATACAAAGCAAGAGTTAATCATGGATAAGATTGGTAACAAGATAATTTGTTTACTAAGTTAATTACATTTTAGGAAACTGTGGTCTTAGGGTCGACATACAATTGTTTATAATTTTTCCCTTTTATTTAATTAATTGATTCATTTAATCGGGAGACATGGTCTTGCTATGTTGCTCAGGCTAGTCTCAAACTCACAGGCTCAAGCCATCCTCCCATCTCAGCCTCTTAAAGCACTGGGATTACAGGCATGAGCCACCATGCCCAGCCCCAATTTTTCCTTTTAATAAAATAAGATATAGGCTAGCTTGGTTAGCTTTTTTGTACAAAATGTCTGATTTTCAGAAATAGCTTACTATCTAAATGGGAGTTCTCACATTTCCTCGCCACCTGGCACCCAATATCTAAGTTAATGCCACACATGTTAGGTTTCTATTATGGCAACATCTTCCGTTAAAGCTCAAATTTCTATGTTAGGGAAATGCTAGTATCTGTGTTAAGAGAATGCAACATCCTTGTTTAAGGCTCAAATTTCTGTGCTAGAGAGATGCTAGTTGCTGTGAAAAACATGGGGGAAGATTTCAATGATGAAAAAAGAAATTTTGCTGATTTTGCTATTGCAACAATCACAGCCCTTGGCTTCTGGTGCTTAAGTGCCATCCCTTGGCCTCTGTTTTTTCAGATCCTCATCATCACCTTTCCCAAGCTCTGTTACTACTTCTCCTAGTATAAGTTTTTAGTCTGCAGGGGAAAATACTACTGAATTTCTTAGTAGTGCTGATGCCGCTCTCAAGCAGCACATTCCTGATATACTTCATGAACATTGTATCATCTGGGCCCTACTAGAAATAAACCCCTCCGGTGGGTCTTGTGGCTTCACACAATGTGCAACAGCCATCCAAGGACCATCAAATCAGTTTAGTTTGCATAATTCCCTTGGGTCCAGGTCAGCAGGTGAATGTCACCAAAAGAGCTCACCCAAGTAAACTATCTGTTCTTGTCCAATCCCATGCTAAGCCCATGAGTCCTCCACTAAGAAGCTCCAGAGGGCTGCAGAAGTTCCCAAGTGCTCTGTGGTGGTTACCTAAAGATTCAAGATGCCAGGCAAGTGCCTGTTGAGATATTAGATGTCTTAGGCCCATTTTCTGCTGCTATAACAGAATACCTCAGATATAAATTTATTTATAAAGAAAATACATTTATTTGGTTCATGGTTCTGGAAGCCAGGAAGTTCAAGAGTATGGCTTCAGCATCTAGCAAAGGCCTTTGTGCTGTGTTATCCCCTGGCAAAAAGGCAAATGGGCACAAGAAACAGAGAAAAGGGGGCAGAACTCCCGTGATAACTAAGCTACTCCTGAAATAACAGCATGAATCCATTCATGAGGGAAAAGCCCTCATGATTTAATGATCTCTTAAAAGTCTTACCTCTTAATAAAATGACAATGGCAATTAAATTTTCTGTTTGGGAGGCAATATTCAGACCACAGCAAAGGGGAGTCCCAACAGGAAGAAGCTGTGGGATATTATAATTGAAGCTGTAGGGGAAATCAGCAAAGCCAGGGACCAAATAAAATTTAAAACTAGCTAACAGTCTTCAATCCATGTAGGATATGAATGGTGCCTGGTCAACAAAGAGCAATGCATAAGGTTTCTGGAAGCAATTAAGTCACTCAAGACACAGATCAAGTTGTGCACTAGCTGCCAACTCCAACCCTGAAGCAGTGAGGACCAAGTCTAACCCTGACCCTAGCAGGGACGAGCCACAACCGAGTTTCCTAAATGGCTTTGTATGAACCAGGGTCCCTACTAACAACTTGAGGAAATGTCATCTCTCTTACGCTCACATACTATTCAGGAGAGGAAGAAGGGAAGCTAGGACTTCAGGAGATCAGAGACAGATATAATTGAAACCGTCCCTATGCACTTGTAAAAATTAATCAGGGAAAGATGGAGAGAGATAGAAAAACAAAAATAACGAAGCTAGGAGCACATTCAACATTAATCATTAGCTCAGCTTGCTCTCTGACCTGCTTCTTCATAGTTGTTTGCTTCCTATTACCCCAGAATCACATAGACTTTTTCACAAGATTGTAGTTCCCCTTAATCTCTCTATAGATAACAACTTGAACATTGTAAAACATTGTTTTACATTTGACATATTTTCAGATCCTGCATACCAGTGAAATTACTGACATCAATTGGTCAGAGGGACCCCATGAGAAGCTGACTCACCAAATAATGCAGTTTTCACATTCTAACGATGTCATCCCTCTTACCCTCATCAATCAGCAGCCTCAATTATTCAGTTCCTTGCACTTCATGATCCATGTAAAAACTCCAGCTCAGAACTCCTCAAGGAGATAGATATGAGGGCCCCTCCCATCTCCTCACTCAGCCATCCTGCAATCATTAAACTCTTTCTCTGCTGCAAACCCTACTCTTGCTGTGTATTGGTCTTTTACCACACAGCAGGTATATGAACCTGTTGGTCCTGTAACATAACAAACTCTGAAGGCATTGAATAAGTTACCCCAAAGGCAAGCATTTAGGCTGAGAAAAAAATCCTAAACTGGAATTTAAGTACACATTTAATCCTCATTATTCTTTTTTTCTCATTAAAGAAATAGAGGTTTATCTGTAAGATGATATCCTTTATTAAAAATGAAGGAGATTTAAAATCCTTTTGCTTTCACATTTATTCATATTCCTATTTTTCTAAACAGGGTTTTCTCAAATTCTTTTGTTTGTGTTAATCTGTGAGAGGAGGCTACTGAATAAGAAGAATGAATTAATCATACTTAAATCTCTAATATCCATCCCACTCTTCTTTCACTGATTCAATCATATAGTTTTGGAAATTGACTGCAGATTCAGGAAAGGGTTCCTAATCAGTAAAGCCAGTCACAGTACCCATTACCCTTGCTGGTAACTAAGAACCCAGGTCTAATATTGAGTGTTTTTTCCAACAACAGACAAATGACTTGTGCTAAATTAGAATACGGGGGCAGGGAGATTTTATTCTAAGGATGTGAAAGAGGAGATGTGTACACAAGAAGACATACAGTCGTTTGAATTATGGCAGCCATTTTATAATCATGGGGATGAATCTTACAAAAGCAATTAATATTGTACAATGTAAACTGAACGGATGGAGGAATCTGGGTGCTTAATGAGATGATTGAACTGCTGACTCTAACAGACTTGAAGCCAAAAGAACATCTGAACTTTTTATATTTCCTAATTATTTAAGTCAGTTTATATCAGGTATTTTATTATTTGAATCCAGAAGCATCCCAAACCAACATAAAAGGTCGATTTATTAGGCTCATGTGACTGATGGTTTATTTTGAGTTAGGTATTATCTTAAACAGATACCCATTTCAATTCAGTATCAAAGAATCAACAGGAGTTAACAGGGCTTTTCTTGAAATGACTACAGTAATAATCACAGTAGTAGTCAGTCACAGATGATTTTGTAATTATCTTGTAAAGATCAGTGAATTAGTCTACAAATTTATTTTTTAAATTGAGAGATAGAGTGTTTTCTGGGATGAAAAACTATTATCTACTGACAAATTCACAATAATCTTCAAACTCTCCTCTCTAGTAGAACAAATTTATTAAAATAAAATGATTATCATATAATGATATTACTCTTATAATTTTTGTTTATATTGCTTGTGAAAAGCCATGACAAAAATGTTGCCTCTGAAAATAGTTCTCTGTGCAGCTCATTTGCAGTACATAAAACTGGGCAGAAATCATTCTAGAAGGCATTCTTGATATGGTTTGGCTGTATCCCCACTCAAATCTCATCTTGAATTCCCCATATGTTGTAGCAGAGATCATTGAATCATGGGAGCAGGTCTTTCTTGTGCTGTTCTTGTGATAGTGAATACACCTCAAGGGATCTGATTGTTTTAAAAAGGGGAGTTTCCCTGCACAAGCTCTCTTGTCTGCTGCCATATGAGACATGCCTTTCATCTTTCACCATGATTGTGAGGCCTGGGGAACTGTAAGTTCATTAAACCTCTTTCTTTTGTAAAGTGTCCAGTCTTGAGTATATCTATCAGCAGAGTGAAAATAGAATAATAGAATAAATTGGTACCCATAAAGTGTGCTTGTGCTGCTGAAAAGATGCCCAAAAATATGGAAGCGACTTAGGAACTGGGTAACAGGCAGAGGTTGGGACAGTTTGGAGGGCTCAGAAGAAGACAGAAAAATGTGGGAAAGTTTGGAACTCCCTAGAGACTTGTTGAATGGCTTTGACCAAAATGCTGAAAATGATATGGACAATGAAATCCAGGCTGAGGTGATCTCAGATGACGATGAGGAACTTGTTGGAAACAGAAGCAAAGGTGATTATTGTTATGTTTTACCAAAAAAACTGGTAGCATTTTGCCCTGCCCTGGAGATTTGTGAAACTTTGAACTTGGGAGAGATGATTTAGTGTATCTGGTGGAAGAAATTTCTAAGTAGCAAAGTATTCAAGAGGTGACTTGGGTGCTGTTAAAGGCATTTAGTTTTATAAGAGAAACAGAGCATAAAAGTTCAACAAATTTGCAGGCTGCCAATGCAATAGAAAAGAAAATCCCATTTTCTGAGAAGAAATTTATTCTGGCTGAAGAAATTTGCATAAGTAATGAGAAGCCAAACATTAATTACCAAGACAATGAGAAAACAGCTCCAAGGCATGTCAGAGGTGTTCACGGCAGCCCCTCCCATCACAGGCCTGGAGCCTAGGAGGAAACAGTAGTTTCATGGGGCCAGGACCATGATCTCCATGCTGTGTGCAGTCTAAGGTCTTGGTACCCTGCGTTCCAGCCACTGCAGCCATAGCTGAAAGGTTCCAACATAGAGATTAGCCTATGGCTTCAGAAGGTGCAAGTCTCAAGCCTTGGCAGCTTCCATGTGGTGTTGAACCTACAAGTGCACATAAATCAAGAATTGAAATTTGGGAACCTCCTCCTAGATTTCAGAGGATGTATGGAAATGCCTGGATGTCTAGACAGAAGTTTGCTGCAGGGGTGAGGCTCTCATGGAGAACTTCTGCTAGGGCAGTGCAGAAGAGAAATGTGGGGTCAGAGACCCCACCCAGAGTTCCTACTAAGGCACACCTGGTTGAGCTGTGAAAAGAGGGCCACTGTTCTCCAGACCCCGGAATGGTATAGCCACTGACAGCCTGCACTGTGTGCCTGGAAAAGCCACAGACACTCAATGCCAGCCTGTAAAAGCAGCCAGGAGGGAGGCTGCAGCCTGCAAAGCCAGAGGGGCGGAACTGCCCAATACCATGGGAATCCACCTCTTGCATTAGCATGACACAGATTTGAGACATGGCATCAAAGAAGATCATTTTGGAGCTTTAAGATTTTACTGCCCAGCTGGATTTTGGTCTTGCATTGGGCGTGTAACCCCTTTGTTTTGGCCAATTTCTCCTGGTTGGAAAGGCTGTATTTACCCACTGTCTGTACCTCCATTGTATCTAGGAAGTAACTAAATTGCTTTTGATTTTGCAGGCTCATAGATGAAAGGGGCTTGTCTTGTCTCAGATGAGACTTTGGACTGTGGATTTTTGAGTTAATGCTGAAATGAGTTAAGTCTTTGGGGGACTGTTGGGAAGGCATGATTGGGTTTGAAGTATGAGGACATGAGTTTTGGGAGGGGCCAGAGGCAGAATGACATGGTTTGGCTGTGTCCCCACCTAAATCTCATCTTTAATTCCTACATGTTGTTGCATGGACCCAGTGGGAGGTAGTTGAATCATATGGGCAGGTCTTTCCTATGCTGTTCTCATGATAGTGAATAAGTCTCACAAAATCTGATGGTTTCCAAAGGGAGAGTTTCCCTGCTCAAGCTCTCTTCTCTAGTCTGCTACTGTGTGAGATATGCCTTTCACCTTCTGCCATGATTGTGAGGCCTCTCCAGCCATGTGGACTTGTAAGTCCATTAAAGCTCTTTCTTTTGTAAATTGCCCAGTCTCGGGTACATCTTCATCAGCAGTGTGAAAACAGACTAATACAGTTGTATACAGAAGTTTAGAAAACAAATATAATTGAAATATCTAATTATTTTTTGGAAGTTTAAATTTACCAACAAAGTTAAAAAAAAGAAAAGAAGAAGAAGAAAAGAGAAAGAAAAAGAGAGAATGAAAGATAAAAGAGATGGCCGGGCGCGGTGGCTCAAGCCTGTAATCCCAGCACTTTGGGAGGCCGAGACCGGCGGATCACGAGGTCAGGAGATCGAGACCATCCTGGCTAACCCAGTGAAACCCCATCTCTACTAAAAAATACAAAAAACTAGCCGGGCGAGGCGGCGGGCGCCTGTAGTCCCAGCTACTCGGGAGGCTGAGGCAGGAGAATGGCGTGAACCCGGGAGGCGGAGCTTGCAGTGAGCTGAGATCCGGCCACTGCACTCCAGCCTGGGCGACAGACCGAGACTCCGTCTCAAAAAAAAAAAAAAAAAAAAGAAGATTTTGGAGGGGAGCACTAATAGAGGACATAATGATATTTGTTTTCTGAAATGCTCCTTTATCTTAAAACAGTTTATAATTTGTGATTATTTTATTGAATAGATGTTATGTATGTAGTGAGGTGTTTGTAGACACATGTTTAAAAGATGTTTCTAAAAACATGACTTGTATACTATGTTGTTAGCATTTTTTAAATTTTAATTCATCTATAAATATTGTATCTATGGAGTACAATTTGATGTTTTGATATATGTATGCATACATTGAAGAAAGATTAAATCAATATAATGAACATATTCATCACCTTATATTTTTGGGATAAGAATGGTTAAAATCTACTCTTTTAGCAATTTTGAATTATACAATGCACTATTACTAACTATAGTCACCATGCTGTGCAATAGATCACTAATAGTTATTCTTCCTGCCTCACTGACACCTCTACATGCCAGGAAGGGAGAATGGGCATTCCCTGAGCCTTCTTACCTGGCTTACACAGTGATAATCTCAGGTCAGCGATCTTTCTGGTCTTGTGTTTCTCCTGTTGAGGATGGAGGACAATATGGAAAGAGGATGCAAAACCTCTATGACCCAAAATTGAGGGTGAGCACTCCCCATGATTTCCCTGGCTTGTTCCAGCGGTTCTCTTTTAATCATTAGTATCTGTTTTTTAAATATATACTTGAAAGTAATGTAAGATTCTGAAGGTAATGTTTTGTTCGCTACATCCTGTATCTAACTTATTGTGACCCATGTAAAATGACATGTCAGGCAATCAATTCAAAAAGGCAGAAATTCCAGATAAACACACTACAACGTGCTCCTGTTAACACATCTCAACTCCGAATGCAGAGTCACTATTAAAGTCAAGGGCACTTTGCGTTTAGATAAACCAGCTAAAGGACCAGATTTTGTTCTCTGCTGCTTGTTCTCACTGTTTTTCTCTCTCTCCCTTCTGTCCATTTCTACTACTTGACTTAAAAAAATAACTTTTATTTATCATATTTGACTTTAAATAACCAAAGCAAATCCTAGTTATAAATTCTAAAATTTTGATCTTAACTTCTAATAACTACCTGTGCCACTCCAGTTGCTCACTCAAGATTTACTTCAAAAGTACTTTAGAATTAACTAGTATAACCTTAAAGTTATTTAGGTGTTGAAAATAATCTTGGTATGTTTAGTGTGTAGTAACATGAAAATTCCACACACTGAAAAAGATAGATATCCTGTTGAGTCAAAAAAAAAAAAAAAAAAAAAAAAAAAAGCACGACATATACAGATGGGAAAAGCAAGATCATTAATATGCCCTAAAGTGATATCACTGTTATTTTAATATGAATTTTAACTTATTTATGTGAGTTTTTATTTTAAATGATAAGCTAAATGAACTCTGAAAGATCTTTAGAGGTATAAGATTGTATTATTCTGAGAACATATCAATACAATATAAAAAGTATATTAAAAAGAAGCAAAGGAATTATGAAATCTATGTGAGACCTGTAAGATAATTTGAAGTCCAGTAGGGTGAAGTTTTAACTCCTCTGTAACTTTCTATCAACAGACTAGAATATATACCCTGTCTTAATTTACATTTTAATAATTATTATTACATATATCTCCTTGTTCTTTTTAAAATGGTAAATACAATGCCGTACAACATTCTCCTATTTGATATCTCAAACTGTGCTTTTCATAGCCAACAAATGCTCTGAAATTTTTCTTTTGACTTATTGCTAATAATTCAGAAATCAATTTAATTTTTAATAAATTCTAATTTAATAATATAAGAATCTCAGAACCTACTTTCATCAAGCCACTTCCTCAGTCTGAACCTCCTTTTATCATCATTGAAATGAGAGAATGAGGATTTGGGATAAGATCGCTTTTAGAGTCTCTGTCAACACTGACATTTGATGGTTCCATGAAGCAGTTAAAACATACTTGATAAGATCTTATATTCCCTGGTGGAGAGTGGAACAAGAAGCAAATAACTGAAAAATTCTCCCAAAATTACTGCATGCAGATATCAGAGAAAACCTCATTAATGAATTTCTTAATATGTAAATATTTTAAAATTTAAATAATATAGCTATTGAGTAATTTTAATTATGTAATCTGCTGAAATAATTCTTTTGAGGGCATTGCCATTCGTTTGGAAATACAATTCCCCAAAATTGCTAAGTAAAACTTATATTCCCCAAATGTTCAGGATCTTTAAAATATGCCCCTTTTTGTGAATCCATATTTTAATAAACACTAGTCATGAACTACTGTTCATAATAAACATAGTTGTTTGCCACATAACAGTATAAAGCTGCAAGATTTACATATGCCAGATATGCTTCATACAGGTTCTTCATGTGTGGATATATGTTCTTTTACTGAAACACTGTAGAAAACCAGAGAGATTCACAAAGCATGTTATAATGTTTCAAATATTTTTAAAGCTCTGTTTGTAATTATCCCATTTTGGAAGGCAGTGAAAGGACAACATAAGCAGATAGTAAACAGAGACGGTCTTTAGGAATATGATTTATGATGTCCTCACTTTGCAAAATAAGTGAAGGTCATACTTTGTATATTGTTAGCTATAGAATGTAGTGTTTTAAAGTAAATAAATGAGAGATAATTTGCATTGATAAATGATACTTGGCCACAAAATATCTTAATCCCTCTTCATTGCTAAGCTTCTTGCCCATAAATAAGATAAAATGGTAATTTAACCCATACTTCCCTGAAGGATCTTATGAAAAACTGGGGATCTTGGAGCCAAAAGACCAATAATAGTCAAGCAGCCATTGCATAAGCCTTAGGAGAAAGGGACCAGTCAGCAACAGGTCTTGTTCTAATGGCTTTGGCGAGACTGCTGTGACAAATACCCCACTTTTGTAGATGATACCTTCAGAACCAGTGCAGTGGTTATGACTGCCCTATAAAATAAGCAAAAAACTTTTCATGTCATGTTTTGAGAAGAGTCACTAGCATCATATCCTCTCAGAAAAATTTTGTAACTAGGAAAACAGACTTTGCCCTATTTTGATGGAAGAGTTTTACCCTTTTTTGAGAAAAGTAATGGGAGAATGGGAAAACTGGATTTTTGTATAATAACCTTTGATTTTTATGTTTCTTATTTGGGTGTTTTCTGAGCTTCTTAGGCCTGTGGTTTGGTGGCTTTCATTAATTTGGGAGTATTCTTGACGATTACTATTTCAAATATTTCTTTTCCCTGATCTCTTTTTTTTTTTTTATTCTGTCATTCTAACTATGTTTATGTTGTACCTTTTGATATTGTCTCACAGTTTTTGGATGTTCGGCTTTATTATTATTATTCATTCTTTTTGTGTTTCAGTGTGGGAAGTTTCTATTGTGATCTCAGCTCTCTGGTGGGTCTAAGAAATGTGTTGATTTTCAGTTTGTCCCGCTTTTTCTTGTTGGAAGGGTAAGAGTGATAACTTCCAAACTCTTCACAGGTCAGAGATGAAACTCGAAGTTTCAAATCCTTCATTTTTGTTAGTGTTCCTATATCTGTCTTCTGCTTTAAGAGACTTTTTTAAGTGTTTGACTTGATTAAACTATGGATTTGAATTAGTAACTATTTGGAAAGTTTTGTCTTTAATTACCCTAGTTAGTTCGATGAGGCATTGTAGAGAGATGGCTAAGTACAGAGTACATTTTCACAAAGTCCTAGTGTTCTGCAAACAAACACATAGAAATTTAGTGCAATTATCCTAAACTGGAGTCAATGATGGTCACTATGTAGCAATAAGGGTTGAGTTGATCAAAATGTTACAACATTTGTAAATGCACATGCACCCAACATTACAGTACCTAAATATATAAAGCAAATACTAATAAAACTAAAGAGAGAAATAGCACTACAATAATAGTATAGAATTTAACTCCCCTACTTTTAACAATGTACAAATCCACCAGACAGAAAACTAATATGAAAAGAGTGGACGTGAACTGCACTATAGACATGGATCCAACAGACATATTCAGAACATTCGTCCTTTCAGCAGCACACATTCTTTTCAAGCACACACAGAATGCTGTACACTTAGATGATATGTAAGGCCACAAAACAAGTTTCAAGAAATTCAAAAAGATGGCCAGGCGTGGTGGCTCATGCCTGTAATCCCAGTACTTTGGGAGGCTGAGGTGGGTGGATCATGAGGTCAGGAGATCGAGACCATCTTGGCTAACATGGTGAAACCCCATCTCTACTAAAAATACAAAAAATTAGCCAGGCTTGGTGGCAGGTGCCTGTAGTCCCAGCTACTCGGGAGGCTGAGGCAAGAGAATGGCGTGAACCCAGGAGACAGAGCTTGCAGTGAGCCGAGATCGTGCCACTGCACTCCAGCCTGGGCAACAGAGTGAGACTCTGTCTCAATAAAAAAAAAGAAAAAAGAAGAAAAGAAATTCAAAAAGATTGAAATAATATCAGCTATCTTTTCTGACCACAGTGGTATGAAACTAGAAATAAATAACAGGAGGAAAAATAGAAAACTCACAAATACATGGAAATTAAAAATGTGCTCCTGGATAAATATGCATCAAAGAAAAAACAACAATAGAAATTTTAAAATATCTTGAGATAAATGAAATGGAAATACAACATACCAAAACTTATTGGAAGCAGCAAAATTACACCCAACATATCAATACTGGAAGAACTAATAATGTCCATACTACCCAAAATGATCTACAGATTCACTGCAATCTCTATCAATATTCCAATATTTTTTTTGCAGATATAGAAAAAATTCTAAAATTTATATAGAACCACAAAAGACAAATAGCTACAGTAATCTTGAGCAAGAAGAACAAAGATGGAGGCATCACATGAACCAATTTCAAAATATACAACAAAGCTATAGTAATCAAAGCAGTACGGTATTGATATAAAAGAGACATATAGACCAATGGAATAGAATAGAAAGCCCAGAAACAGGTTATGTGTTTATGATCAACTAATCTTCAACAGAGTTGCCAAAAACTTACAATGAGGAACAGTCCGTTTAATAAATTGTGTTGAAAAAGTTGAAAATCCACATTCATATAAATAAATTTGGATCCTTACTTTACACTCTATACAAAAATCAACTTGAAATGCATTAAGGACTTAAATGTCAGACCTGAAACTTTAAAACTACTAGAATAAAAAGAAAAAAAAAAAAAAAAAAAACAGAAAAAAAACTTCTTGGCATTCATGTAGTCAGGAATATTTTTGGATATGGTCTCAAAACCACAGGTAGCAAAACCAAATATAGACAAGTGGGATTAGATAAAACTAATAATCTTCTTTACAGTAAAGAAACAATCAATGAAGTGAATACACAACCTATAACATGGGAGAACACATCTGCAAATCATCCATCTATTACCTTCTTTAAAAGATATAACTAACTCAAGTAACGGTGTAACAGGAAAAAGAAAAAAAATAATAATAAGTACCCCAATTTAAAAACGGGCTAAGGCTCTGAGTAGAGAATTCTCAAAAGAAGACATACAAATGATCAACAGGTATATAGAAAATGCTCAACATCAATAATCATCAGAGAAATGCAAATCAAAACCACAATGAGATATCCTTTCACACCTGTTGGAATGACTGTAACCAAAAAGAGAAAAGATAGGCTTTGGCAAAGGTGTGGAGAAAAGGGAACGCTTTACACTGTTGGTAGAAATGGAAGCAGGTACAGCTATCTATAGTATGGAGAGTCCTCAAAAAAATAAAAATAGAACTATCATTTGCTTCAGCAATCCTACTACTGGGTACTTATCCAAAGTATGTAAAACCAATATGTCAATGAGGTATCTGCATTCGCATGATTATTGCAGCATTACGGACAAAAGCTAAGATATGGAATCAATCTAAGTATCTATAGATGGATTAATTTATAGAGAAAATATGATATTATACACAATGGAATACTATTCAGCCTTAATAAAGAATAAAATCTTGTCATTTTGACAAAATGGATGAACTTGAAAGACATTATAGTAAGTGAAATAAAATGGGTACAAAAATGGATACAGCATGATTTCACCCTTATGTGGAATTTAAAATAGTTGAAAGTTGAACTCATAGAAGCAGTTAATACAGTAGTGTGTACTTGAAATTTGCTAATAGTCTTAAATGTCTCACAATAAAAAATGTAAGATAGCAGGATATATTAATTAGGTTGATGGTGGTAATCATTTCACAATGTATATGTATGCTAAAATATCACATTGTACAACATATATATAATTTTTATATCATTTATACCTCAATAAAGCTGAAACAATAGGCATTGAGAAAATTACTGCTTCCGGTATTAACAAAAATCATGTTCCTAATAACCACGTAGGTGTTAGAGAAAAATAAAATTTATTATGACCTTACCATATGAGAAAGTGAGCACCACTTTCTCCCATATTTAATCAGACTTTTTTTTTTTAATTCAGCCTAGTAAAGTTCTTTCAGATTTATGTGAAAAAAAGGATTTTATTTTTCTTTCACTGCTGTAGTACAAATTTGATTTCAGATTCTCAGTCTTTTGAATCAGCAAACATAAAATTACTTTGACACAATAAAACAGTTGCAACTGTTTCAGTTTTAGAAAATTAACAGATTTTCTCTTCAGTTCAAGAAAAAAAAAATCAACAGATTTAGATGCCTTTGAAACAATACCAAAATCTATAAGATCTTAGACTATTCTTTTTTTTTTTTAAGTTTCCTTTTTTATATTACACTTTTAAATTCTACGGCACCTGTGCACAATTTGCAGGTTTGTTACATAGGTATACATGTGCCATGTTGGTTTGCTGCACCCATCAACTCATCATGACATTAGGTATTTCTCCTAATGCTATCCCTTCCTCAGCCTCCCACCACCCCCAACAGGCCCCAGTGTGTGATGTTCCCCACCCTGTGTCCATGTGTGTTCATTGTTCAACTCCCACCTATGAGTGAGAACATGCAGTGTTTGATTTTCTGTCCTTGTGACAGTTTGCTTAGAATAATTTTAGACTATTCTTAGAGCAGTACAAATGTCCCTGTTGTCCAAAGCTGAGGTCAAAACACACTTTCTAACAGTTGTGAGATATTGTACTATAAATATTTACTGATATTTTAAGAAGAATCATATTGTAGTAGTAGCAGATTTTAAACCAGTCTGCAAGTGTGTTTTTACTTGAACTCTGTTGAGAGTCTCAAGGGATATAATCAATAGAACTGTACATAATTGAATTGCAAAGGATAAAGGAAAAGGCTGAATAACAAAATTTGATCAAAAAGAACTCTTCTTAAGGGAAAAACTTTTTAGAGTATGCTGGAAAATAAAGCTTCTGAAAAGAGCTTGATTACTCTTTAATCACATTAGCAATCTGGAAGCCCTATGTCTAAATGCAGGGAATGCCTTGGGCTTCCCTAGGAAAAGATTATATTGATTACTGCATCAGTCCCTGAACAGATGGATGAGGGTCACAGTACATCATGCCAGAATTCAATGCCATTTGACTCCAGCACTTTCCAGGCAATAAATATGTGGTTGTAACTGATGCTGTTGTTTTATTCTTTTATTTTTACCTTCTAAACACAGTGCCAATTTACTAAATACACTATAATCTACTCCCAAAATACATTCATTAAAAGGAAATAATTTTTTAAAAGGCAGAGTTGCCAGCCTCAATATAGAAATTATAAAAACCCTTTTTTATTTCCATCGGAAATTCCATCTCTAGATTGCTGTAGTAAAAACCTCATAAGCAAATGAGTTGTCTCATTGTCTCCGGACAATGACATCAGGAAATGTTCCAGACAAATCTTTTCTAAAACACAATCCATCTGGTAGTTGCCTAAAAGCAAACTTCAGAGAGAACCAGAATGCAATCCAACTGCTTTCTCAAGTAGCACCCACAGGATCCCTTGCATCTTCAACCGTCATGTCTGTGCTTCACTCAGGTGTGCTTTCCTATTAACAGAAACGAGAGATGTTATATTTATGATATTTTAGCCTGTGACCACATATGAGGCTGGAAGATTTAGCCCCTATTCTTGTATGACTTATAAATACCTTCCTTGTAAATAACCAAGGTTAGGATAAAAGTGTTCTCCTAGAAAAGAGAGTTCCTGCAGGAATTTTCATTTTATTTTTTGAAAACATCAATTTTCAAGTTTTAAAGACAATGAAATTAATGACTGAGAGACAGTTTTGACTTTGTTTTTATTATCTTGTCCCTCAACTTTCAAATAATTAAAAAATGGGATGCCTAAATCTTAGCATATTTTCTGCCTCCTTCAACTCTTCTTGGAATTTTTAAAAATTGTGTCTCCGCCAGGCATGGTGGCTCACGCCTGTAATCTCAACACTTTGGGAGGCTGAGGTGGGTGGATCTCCTGAGGTCAGGAGTTCAAGACCAGCCTGAACAACATGGTGAAACCCCGTCTTTACTAAAAATACAAAAATTAGCTGGGCACGGTGGTGCATGCCTATAATCTCTGCTACTCGGGAGGCTGAGGCAGAAGAATCACTTGAACCTGGGAGGTGGAGATTGCAGTGAGCCGAGATCGCACCACTGTGCTCCAGCCTGGGTGACAGAGCAAGACTCTGTCTTTAAAAAAAAAAAAAAAAAAAAAAAGTTTCTCATGCTGAAAACCAAACTAGAACATAAAATATTTTGAAGGGCATATAGGGGCTGGAGAAACTATTGCTAGCCCACATTTTATATATTTTACTTCATATGACTATGAATCTCTAACATCTATGTATTTAAGAAACTTAGGTAAAAAATCTATTCAAATAATCATAACATTCAAAATCAAAACAAATAAACACTCTATATGAGTTTCTGACAATCACTGATTTGCAAGTATAAAATATGTAATAATTATTTAGATCATGCCTACTATGTAAAATATGTTTTGGGTTATAATAAAACTACTAGTTATGTGTATAGGACACTTATGCAGCAGGCACTTTCTAAGCCTTGTATGTAAATAATGTCATTTATTCTGTGAAAGTAATTTGACTATTACCATAATTAACATTGTTTTGGACTAGATCTTACCTCAAAATTCATATGTTGAATTTCTAACCCCTAATGTGATAGTATTAGAAGACAAGGCCTTTGGGACATAATCAGATCATGAAGATGGAGCCCTTGTGAATGGGATTAGTGCTTTATATACAAGACCCCAGAGAGCTGTCTTGCCCACTTCCCACCATGTGAGGGTATAGTAAAAAGTTAGCGGTTTACATCCTGATAGAGGCTCCTCACCAGCACTTGACCATGCTGACTGGCACCCTGATCTCAGACATCCAGCCTCCAAAACAATGAGAAATACATTCTCATTTGCTTTTTATAAGTCACCCGGTCTATACTGCTTTGTTATAGCAGCCTTATATGACACACACTGAAATTGGTATTGGGAAGTGGAGGTGCTGTTGTTGCAAATACATAAAAATGTAGAAGCAATTTTGGAAATAGGTAGTGGGTAGAGGCTAGAAAAGTTTTCAGAAGCATGCTAGAAAAAGCCTAGACTACCCTGAATAAACTTTTCAAGGTGATTTGCTGAGAGCTCAGAGAGAAAAAAGAAGAGCTATCACAAGAACTTCTGTCTTCCTAAAGAGCACCTAAGTAGGCAGGAAGCAGTGGCTCATACCTGTAATTCTAGCACTTTGGGAAGCTGAAGTGTGAGGATCACTTGAGCCCAGGAGCTTGAGGCCAGCCTAGGTAACATAGGGAGACATCTCTACAAAACAAAAAAGATTTTTTAAAAATGTTAGGTGTGGTAGTGCTTGTAGTAACAACTACTTGGACGGCTGAGACAGGAGTATCTCTTCAGGAGGTTGAAGCTGAAGTAACTCATCACATCATTGCACTCCAGCCTGGGTGACAGAGTAAGATCTCATTTAAAAAAAAAAAAAAAAAAAACCTAAATAATCATGAACAGACTATTGCAAACTATTGACAGAAATTTGGACAATAAATACTCTTCTGATGAGATATCATATTGAAATAAAGCACATGTTATTGGAAACTAGAAGAAAGGTGATCCTTCTTATAAACTGGCAAAGAACTTGGAAAATTGTGTTTGTGTTATCATGTTATGTGGGAGCTAGAACTTGCAAGTGATGAAACAAGAGACAGTTGAGGAGATTTTTAAGCAAAGTGTTGGAGTACTGACTTGGTTCCTCCTGAGTGCTTATAGTAAAATGCAAGAAAAGTGAAATGATTTGAAGCGGGAATGATTTAGCTAAACACACACACACACATACAGAGAGAGAGACACACACACACACACCCACTCCCTCACACACAAAACAGAAACAAAATGTAAAGATTTGGAAAATTCTCAGCCTATTCATATTGGAAAAAAATAAGAAAGTGTGTTCACACTAAGAGTGTGACCTAGTGACCATTCGATAAGAAAAATTAGCATGACCTAATTAGCCATCACAATGAAAATCACTCTCTATTCTTCATGAAAGGAAGAGGAAGAATGACTCTTTGACCAAGACAATTCAGAGATCATCAAGGCTGCTGTTCACACCACAGGCTCAGAGTGTAAAGGCTAGGGTTGGGGAAAGGGTGCCAAGCTAGTTCCTCTCTGGTTCAGGTGAGCTGGGATGCCTCCAGCCCATGCATCATGTGTGGGTCCCTACAGAGGGCTACAACATGGTCTAAGCTCATGTGGGAGCGAGGCTGCCCAGACACAGGGCCACAACCCAAGTCAAGGAAAACTTCAGAGAAGGAACCACTGCCCCATTGGGTCCAAAGGATGGAGCCAAAGGGTGTTATTCTCAAGGCTTAAAGTTTGATGAAGTTTTCCCTGTTAAGTTTTAGACTTATTTGGGACTGATCCCCCTTGCTTATTTTCCTGTTTTTCCCTTTGGAAAGGGAATGTCTATCTTATGCATGCCCCACCATTTTATTATGAAAGCACATAACTGTTTGATTACACGGGTTCACAGCTATAGAGAAAGTTTGCCTCAAAATAAATTATACCCTGAATCTCACCTATATCTGTTTTCAATGTTATTTAGATGAGACTTTGGACTTTAGACTCCAGAGTTGATGATGGGAAAGTTAAGACTTCTGAGTTTGTTGGGATGAAATAAACATATATTGCCTGCAAGATATAATTGGGAGAACAGGAGTGGGATGTTATGGATTGAATAAAAAATGTTTTTGTCTCCCCCAAATTTATATTTTAAAATCCTAGCTCCCAGTATGATGGTATTAGGAGGTGGGGCTTTTGGGAGATAATTAGGTCTTGAGGGTGGAGCCCTCATGAATGGGATTAACACTCTCATTAAAGAGATTCCAGAGAGCTCTTTCATCTTCTTTTCGCTTTGCGAGATACAATGAGAAATTAGTAGTCTGAGACCTAGAAGAGGTTCTCACTAGAACTGAACCACAGTGGCACTCTGGTCTCAGAATTCTAGCCTCCAGCACTGTGAGAAATAAACTCCTGTTGTTTGTAAGCTACTCAGTCCATAGCACTTTGCTATAGTAGCCCAAACTGACTAAGAAAACCCCTAATCTATAAATATTAAAATTAGGATTCAAAAGGCTAAAAATATCTGTGCAATTCACCATAATCAGTAGGTTATGAAAACAGGGTCCTTTTGGACATAGGCGCTTTGAAGAGTAAATAATCAAATAAGCTTCAATTCCACCCTTTAGGTTTAAAATTTCATTCCCAAGTTATGTGAATTTATTCACTAAATTACAGATGTTTTATAATTCCCATCAGATGCTGAAACCTCTTAATTTATTTGAGTCCTTTGAACTTTTATAAATTTCAACGTTATTTATTTCTACAAAGTTCATCTTCATACACTCCTATTCAACCTATCTTTGCTTATTTTTCTAAACTTTTACAAGAGAATCCCATTTCTGTTTGACTCTACTTGATTTCAGTTTCTTTGCCTGAGATGTGTTTCCCAGGCAGAGCACTACAGCCTCGATTTTCCAGCACTAGAAAACACTAGATAACTGGGATGACAGATGACACAAGTACCCATGAAGAAAATGTCAAGCTATTCCTTCATTGTTGAAGCTGTTGAAAATTGTTGAAGTTGAAACTAGGAGCTTGGTTTATAGCAAATGCACGTGTTAAAATGTCCCTTTTACATTCCTGGTCTCAGGCAGACACTCTGAGTTTGCTGCTTGACAGTCTTCCTTCGAGGGTCCTCAGCAAAACTAGGGAACTCATTGCAGAACAGAGGCTGAGCATGGAGTGTAAGAGAAAGTGCAACAAGGATGGGGAGAGAGTTACACTGTGTCTCTACAGAGGAAGGAGAGAAAACAAAATAGCAATAAATAATCCTTTATGGAAGGAAGATCTTGTTTAAGGACTTCATTTGATTTGCAGTGTAGAAAAAAGAGTAAAAAAAATACTTGCATTAATAGACCTCCTTCATAAGCACAGTGCCATTGTATATTAAAGAGTTACATTTTCTATGGCAGCTTTTGTATTATTGGGAATAAAAAGTTTGTATTAGTCTTTGTTATCATACAGAAATAAATTAGACCTGCCTTATGAACATACAGTGACAATGGCCTATCTGATAGAAATACAGTGACTTAAAAAGTCTGATGCCTCTAATATACTGTCCAATAGAGAGAAATTATTTCTCAGGTAGCAATAGTAACAGTAGTCTTAGCAGGGGTAGATGTTGTTATTTCAAGGTTGGTCTATGAACCCACATTCACATTCCTTGAAAATGATTTTCATTTAGATTTGCCAGTTTTTTTTTTGTTGTTTTTTTTTTTTTTTTTAAATTTACAAAAGTGTGTAACATAAGTCAGGGAAGGGTTTTATGTCCTGTCCTGATAGAGATATTGGTGTGTACTAAAATGAGTCTTTGTAGTATTAATAAATGAAACAAATCGACCCTCTTGATATCAAATAGTTAAGCAGTGATATTGCAATCAATTTATTATAGCACATTGTAAAATATGTTTCTCCAGAATTTCTTCAGAACATTCTTTGGTTGATTTTTTCTAATTCATTTACTATTTCCTAATATATTTTCCATTGAGCATTTCTCCTTTCAAAGTCCAAATATTTTAAAAATTATGTATTTATAAACAATCTTTAAAAGTTCCTCATTAGTCGTGAAATTAATTTTCTAGGATGTAATTGTTAACCAGCATTTACACTCTTTCCATAAACATCCTGGATGATTAAGAGAAAAAAAATGGATTATAAATTGATTTTCAGTGTTTATACATTTAATAACGTATAAGAGGTTATATAGCTGGTCTTTATCTGTTCAGTATCCACTTTCATAATACCATTTTAATATTTAACAAAGAACTAATGCTTAAAAAATATTATTGTATCATTTATATTTTGGTGTTATGGTTAGCTCCAACACTACTCACCTTTCCTCACCCTCAAGTGCTTCCTTCAGAACCTAGCTATACTCAACTTCTGGATCCTAAAGTACTAATTACCTAATACACAGACCATAGTTTTACTCTCAGATTTTCACTTTTTAAGAAATTGCTGCAAATTCTAGATTTGTTGATTTATGAAGTTTTGTACATTATTTCAAGGATGCATGTTAATATGGTCACAAAAAAACAAAGAACATATTTTAAAATTATGTTGTATCTGTCCCACAGTACCATACTGTGCCTCAGGAGGTGAGACCTCAATGAATGTTTTTTAAATAGCCAAAATATATTTTTAGCCCACAACATGCTGGTTAGCATTTTTCTAAATCAATTCACTTCCCCCGAAAAAACAGAGACTTGTCGATGTAAGAAGCTTATCCAAATGATAAATATGACAGTTCTACAGAGAAAAACAACACACTGATTAACAATTTAAAAAATCAATCATGAAACCAAATACTCCCTTCTTGGTATTAAATAATCTACGTGATCACAGCAACAACAACAACAACAACAACAATCAGCTTTGTCCTAAAGATTTTGAAATCCCTGCATCCCAGAAGTTCATTTAGCAGTGCATGTACGTGTCTCATGGGTGCCTTTATACAACGAAAATACTGAATCAATTATCTCAGGTCTGTATAATTCAGCCCCATTCATGAAGCTGTGGCCTAAGTTTCCTTCTGCTTTCTTCCTGGACAAAAGTAATTCCTTCAACAGAAGAGAAGCATATTTTCCATTCATTTTTTTCTAAGTATTAGAAAAAGAAGTATTGATGCAGCCAAATTGCTACCTAGAACTTTTTTAAATTATAAAAAATATTTTATCTTTAAATTTAAAATGTGTCTTAAAATTGGTCACTCATGTAATTATTTTTCTTTTTGTCTTGCTATTGTAAGAACTCAATGTATAGTACTCATTAAAATTCCTCACTTGTCAACCCTATAAAAGAAGTTAATTAATTTTAAATCTAATTTCTGAAATAGAAGAAAGGAGTAGGGCAAAGTATAAGAAAGTAGAAGAAATAGAAGAATAAGAAAGTAATTCTTTCAAAGGCTTAAATCCACAAGACAAAATCATATTTTAATGTAACTTGCTTCTGGCATATTAAAACCCAGAGCCATCAAAATCATGACAGAAAAAAATGTCACTAAAGAAACTGAGAATATTATTGAAAATTTTATCTGACATTTTATTTATTTGTCATTTGGTTTGGTTTTGATTTTGAGTTTTGGAGTGTTTGGGGTTTTGTTTTATTTTTGCTGTAGGTTGTATTGAAAGAGCCATAGCCACTAATAAGGAGAGGAAAAATAATTTCTGCCTTCTGATTCAGTATTGAGGCAAGTGAAGGAAAACCAACTATCTTTTTCACTAGGTGACAGGAGAGAGGGACAAGGGAAGGGGTAACTGCCACATATAACTAAAATACACTGAACTAAACCAGCAAAGAACTTTGTAACCCCTGCATCAGGGAGCGTTTCATCAACAGAGATAAGTGAGCAGAGCAAAATAGCACTGAGCAATACAACAGCCCATGTGAGAATGAATGGCTAATGAAGAACTCCAGCTTGCAAGCATTCTTCATTCAGGGACGGTGGCACCTGTGCCTATGTGTGTAACTGAAAAATTGTTCTTACAGCTACACATCATGCTTACTGATTGGTATAAAGTAGTATATAAATAAATTCATATCTACCAGTTTCAAAATAAATTATCTTTTGATATAATATGACTACAGTACTTGCAAGTTGTGCATAAGTGCCAACTTACAAAAAAAGAGTTTTTCTCAAGTTTTTGAGAAAACCAAAAATAAAAGTCAACTATACATGTAAACAAAGTTTAAGGGAGCTCTTTTCCTCTGCCATTTTTGCTTTAACAAATGAAAATAGTAGTTTTCTCTGTTTTATTAAATTCATACATAGCTATATAATTATATTCATAAATAAACATATAACGGTGATTGTTGTACCTCTGTTTCTCAATTATCAACTCATAAAAAGCCAAACAATATTGGCTTGGGCAATCAAAGCCAGCCACTGTTATAAAGCAGGTATCAGCCACCATTTCCTTCTGCAGCACCTATCACATTCTAACATAATATTGGACTTACTTATGTGTTTATTGTGTATTTCTCTTCTTAGAAGGTAATCCCCTAAAGGTCAGGTTTCTTATTTATATTTATTGAGAAGATGGCATTTTCATCTCCTCAAACAGTACCTGTTTTATAAATATTTGTTGAAGAAATATTTAAAAGAATGTCTAAGAAACTTTTGAAGGTTATTTCATAAATATGTCTACCATGACCGGCAGAAGTTCTTATGTGGTCTAATAATCAGTTTTCACACTTCTATAAAGATATTACTCGAGACTGGGTAATTTATAAAGGAAGGAGGTTTACTCACAGTTCTCCGTGGCTGGGAGGACTCAGGAAACTTACAGTCATAGCAGAAGTTGAGGGAAAAGCAACTACCTTCTGCATTGGGTGGCAGGAGAGAGGGGCGAGTGCAGGGAAAACTGCCACTTACAAACCATCAGATCTCACGAGAACTCCTCACTATTACAAAAACAGCATGGCGGAAATCACCTCCATGATTCAATCATTCCCCATCAGGTCCCTCCTGGACATGTGGGATTACAATTCAAGATGAGATTTGGTTGGGATAAAAAGCCAAACCATATAATCTAGTTACTTTCTGACTCAATGTTGCTGAAACAGTTAAATTATTAATAATTTCAAATTGCTCCATTCAGCCTTAATTCTTACCTTGTCAAAGAGTAGCCTTTGTGTTGTTCCCCCTAGAAATTTTACAGAGAAAATGACAAATAAAATCATTGAAAAAGTATTTATTGGAAAATACATGATATATAGCAATTAATATTCCTCCTGCAGTGTGGATCTGCCATACAAGTTGGGAGGTCCTATGTCAATACCTAACACGTGGTTAGATGCAGCATCATGCATCTTTCCTAAGGTTCTTAAGTTGGCCCCTACACCTGCAATAAAGCTGAAATCAGGGAGTTATTTGTTTTCATAGATATAGCAGTAAATGGTCATTTTCTTTTCAATGTGCATGCCCATGAAATCCCATGTTATTGTATTTTTTATTTTATATTATGTTTTTCATTTTTAATTATTATGGGTATACAGTAGGTGAATATATATATATGTATGGGTGTACATGTGATATTCTGATGCAGAAATACTATGTAATAATCACATCAGGGTAATTGAGGGTATTCATTATCGCAAGCATTTTATCATTTCTTTGTGTTAAGAACATTCCAATTTCACTCTTTTCATTATTTCAAAATATATAATAAATTATTGTTGACTGTAGTCATCCTGTTTGCTATCAAATACTGGGTCTCATTTATTGTAACTATATTTTCGTACACATTAATTATCCCCACTTACCCCACTACTCCCCATTAAGCTTCCCAGACTCTGATAACAATAATTCTACTCTCTATCTCCATGAGTTCAATTGTGCATCAGAAAGATACAGTTAAATAACTTATGATATAGATAGGCTTTAATCTGACAACTTAATAAATTAAAGGATATAACAAAATTTTCTGGGTTCTGCTTGGTAAAGTAACAAAACAAAAACAAAAACAACACATACTTACATTTTAGGTGTCATCCATCTACTCATTTTTTGAAATCCAAATATGGCAGGTAAACAAAATAAACAACAAACTTGATTTGAGAACAATTGGACTCAAAAGTAATTTTGTTTCTAAAAACTCTCTATATAATTATATTTTCTTCTAAAAAACCTATATACAGTTATTTTAAGGCAATTATTTTATTTAAAAATATAAACATGGTCACCCAATGTCTTAGTCCATTTGGGCTGCTGTAACAAAATATCTTAGACTAGGTAATTTATAAACAACAAACATTTATTTCTCACAGCTCTGGAGGCTGTGAAGTCCAAGATTAAGATGCCAACAGATTTTGTGTCTGGTAAGAAGGTGCATTCTGTTCCATAAGTGGTGCCTTCTTGCTGTGTCCTCGCATGGCAGAAGAGGCAAAGTATCTCTCTGGAGCTCTGCCTTCATAACCTAATCACGTCCCAAAGGTCTCACTCTTAATACGATCATGTTGGGAATTAGGTGTCAATGTATAAATTTGCAGAGGTATACAAACATTCAGACCATAACACTAAAGGGTTATGAAGTTTTGTATGTTTCTTACCTTATAAAAACTTTAAAAATAAATCAATAAACAAGATATCAAGTTAATATAAATTTTATATGTCAACATTTATTGCTAAGAAAATGTTTCAGATGCATATTCCAATAATCCAAGAGGTTTTATAGTCATGCATTTTTAACTATGCACACAAACATGTATCAGCTGTATTTCTATAATATGCTAACATTCACTTTCCTGTAAAATAAATTATGCACACTATATTTTAACATATGACCCTTAAGAGCAAAATTTGACAAGAGACTTGTTTTTCAACCTTTATGCAAAGTTTACCGAAATGGTATTTACATGCAGCAATGTAATCAATTCTATCAACTTCTATTATATTGGAAACAGTTTCATTGAAATATGCTAGCGTAAATGGATTTCAAGATGTTTATTAAATGCCTCATAAGCTTCTTGGCATTACTAGAATATGGACTTAAAATGTTTAAGTCGGGGGCGGAGCAAGATGGCCGAATAGGAGCAGCTCCAGTCTCCAACTCCCAGCACAAGCGACACAGAAGACGGGGATTTCTGCATTTTCAACTGAGGTACTGGGTTCATCTCATTGGGAGGATGATGGGTGCTGGTCAGCTGCTGCAGCCCGACCAGCGAGAGCTGAAGCAGGGCGAGGCATTGCCTCACCTGGGAAGCGCAAGGGGGAAGGGAGTCCCTTTTCCTAGCCAGGGGAACTGAGACACACAACACCTGGAAAATCGGGTAACTCCCACCCCAATACTGCGCTTTAAGCAAACAGGCACACCAGGAGATCATATCCCACACCTGGCCGGGAGGGTCCCACACCCACGGAGCCTCCCTCATTGCTAGCGCAGCAGTCTGTGATCTACCGGCAAGGCAGCAGTGAGGCTGGGGGAGGGGCGCCCGCCATTGCTGAGGCTTAAGTAGGTAAACAAAGCTGCTGGGAAGCTCAAACTGGGTGGAGCTCACAGCAGCTCAAGGAAACCTGCCTGTCTCTGTAGACTCCACCTCTGGGGACAGGGCACAGTAAACTAAACAAACGCAGCAGACACCTCTGCAGATACAAACGACTCTGTCTGACAGCTTTGAAGAGAGCAGTGGATCTCCCAACATGGAGATTGAGATCTGAGAAGGGACAGACTCCCTGCTCAAATGGGAGCTGACCCCTGAGTAGCCTAACTGGGAGACATCCCCCACTAGGGGCAGTCTGACACCCCACACCTCACAGGGTGGAGTACACCCCTGAGAGGAAGCTTCCAAAGCAAGAATCAGACAGGTACACTCGCTGTTCAGAAATATTCTGTAAATGGACTAAATGCTCCAATTAAAAGACACAGACTGGCAAACTGGATAAAGAGTCAAGACCCATCAGTCTGCTGTATTCAGGAGACCCATCTCACACGCAGAGACATACATAGGCTCAAAATAAAGGGATGGAGGAAGATTTACCAAGCAAATGGAGAACAAAAAAAAGCAGGGGTTGCAATACTAGTCTCTGATAAAACAGACTTTAAACTATCAAAGATCAAAAGAGACAAAGAAGGCCATTACATAATGGTAAAGGGATCAATTCAACAGGAAGAGCTAACTATCCTAAATATATATGCACCCAATACAGGAGCACCCAGATTCATAAAGCAAGTCCTTAGAGACTTACAAAGAGACTTAGACTCCCATACAATAATAATGGGAGACTTCAACACTCCACTGTCAACATTAGACAGATCAACGAGACAGAAAGTTAACAAGGATATCCAGGAATTGAACTCATCTCTGCAGCAAGCAGACCTAATAGACATCTATAGAGCTTTCCACCCCAAATCAACAGAATATACATTCTTCTCAGCACCACATCATACTTACTCCAAAACTGACCACGTAATTGGAAGTAAAGCACTCCTCAGCAAATGTACAAGAACAGAAATTATAACAAACTGTCTCTCAGACCACAGTGCAATCAAACTAGAACTCAGGACTAAGAAACTCAATCAAAACCACTCAACTACATGGAAACTGAACAACTTGCTCCTGAATGACTACTGGGTACAGAACGAAATGAAGGCAGAAATAAAGATGTTCTTTGAAACCAATGAGAACAAAGATACAACATACCAGAATCTCTGGGACACATTTAAAGCAGTGTGTAGAGGGAAATTAATAGCACTAAATGCCCACAAGAGAAAGCAGGAAAGATCTAAAATTGACACTCTAACATCGCAATTAAAAGAACTAGAGAAGCAAGAGCAAACACATTCGAAAGCTAGCAGAAGGCAAGAAATAACTAAGATCAGAGCAGAACTGAAGGAGATAGAGACACAAAAAACCCTCCAAAAAATCAATGAATCCAGTAGTTGGTTTTTTGAAAAGATCAACAAAATTGACAGACCGCTAGCAAGACTAATAAAGAAGAAAAGAGAGAAGAATCAAATCGACGCAATTAAAAATGATAAAGGGGATATCACCACCGACCCCACAGAAATACAAACTACCATCAGAGAATACTATAAACACCTCTACGCAAATAAACTGGAAAATCTAGAAGAAATGGATAATTTCCTGGACACTTACACTCTTCCAAGACTAAACCAGGAAGAAGTTGAATCCCTGAATAGACCAATAGCAGGCTCTGAAATTGAGGCAATAATTAATAGCCTACCAACCAAAAAAAGTCCAGGACCAGATGGATTCACAGCTGAATTCTACCAGAGGTACAAGGAGGAGTTGGTACCATTCCTTCTGAAACTATTCCAATCAATAGAAAAAGAGGGAATCCTCCCTAACTCATTTGATGAGGCCAACATCATCCTGATACCAAAGCCTGGCAGAGACACAACAAAAAAAGAGAATTTTAGACCAATATCCCTGATGAACATCAATGCAAAAATCCTCAATAAAATACTGGCAAACCGGATTCAGCAACACATCAAAAAGCTTATCCACCATGATCAAGTGGGCTTCATCCCTGGGATGCAAGGCTGGTTCAACATTCGCAAATCAATAAACATAATCCAGCATATAAACAGAACCAAAGACAAGAACCACATGATTATCTCAATTGATGCAGAAAAGGCTTTTGACAAAATTCAACAGCCCATCATGCTAAAAACGCTCAATAAATTCGGTCTTGATGGAACGTACCTCAAAATAATAAGAGCTATTTAAGACAAACCCACAGCCAATATCATACTGAATGGGCAAAAACTGGAAAAATTCCCTTTGAAAACTGGCACAAGACAGGGATGCGCTCTCTCACCACTCCTATTCAACATAGTGTTGGAAGTTCTGGCTAGGGAAATCAAGCAAGAGAAAGAAATACAGGGTATTCAGTTAGGAAAAGAAGAAGTCAAACTGTCCCTGTTTGCAGATGACATGATTGTATATTTAGAAAACCCCATTGTCTCAGCCCAAAATCTCCTTAAGCTGATAAGCAACTTCAGCAAAGTCTCAGGATACAAAATTAATGTGCAAAAATCGCAAGCATTCTTATACACCAGTAAGACAAACAGAGAGCCAAATCAGGAATGAACTTCCATTCACAATTGCTTCAAAGAGAATCAAATACCTAGGAATCCAACTTACAAGGGATGTAAAGGACCTCTTCAAGGAGAACTACAAACCACTGCTCAGTGAAATCAAAGAGGACACAAACAAATGGAAGAACATACCATGCTCATGGATAGGAAGAATCAATATCGTGAAAAATGGCCATACTGCCCAAGGTAATTTATAGATTCAATGCCATCCCCATCAAGCTACCAATGAGTTTCTTCACAGAATTGGAAAAAACTGCTTTAAAGTTCATATGGAACCAAAAAAGAGCCCGCATCTCCAAGACAATCCTAAGTCAAAAGAACAAAGCTGGAGGCATCACGCTACCTGACTTCAAACTATACTACAAGGCTACAGTAACCAAAACAGCATGGTACTGGTACCAAAACAGAGATATAGACCAATGGAACAGAACAGAGTCCTCAGAAATAATACCACACATCTACAGCCATTTGATCTTTGACACACCTGAGAGAAACAAGAAATGGGGAAAGGATTCCCTATTTAATAAATGGTGCTGGGAAAATTGGCTAGCCATAAGTAGAAAGCTGAAACTGGATCCTTTCCTTACTCCTTATACGAAAATTAATTCAAGATGCATTAGAGACTTAAATGTTAGACCTAATACCATAAAAATCCTAGAGGAAAACCTAGGTAGTACCATTCAGGACATAGGCATGGGCAAAGACTTCATGTCTAAAACACCAAAAGCAACGGCAGCAAAAGCCAAAATTGACAAATGGGATCTCATTAAACTAAAGAGCTTCTGCACAGCAAAAGAAACTACCATCAGAGTGAACAGGCAACCTACAGAATGGGAGAAAATTTTTGCAATATACTCATCTGACAAAGGGCTAATATCCAGAACCTACAAAGAACTCAAACAAATTTACAAGAAAAAAACAAACAACCCCATCAAAAAGTGGGCAAAGGATATGAACAGACATTTCTCAAAAGAAGACATTCATACAGCCAACAGACACATGAAAAAATGCTCATCATCACTGGCCATCAGAGAAATGCAAATCAAAACCACAATGAGATACCATCTCACACCAGTTAGAATGGCAATCATTAAAAAGTCAGGAAACAACAGGTGCTGGAGAGGATGTGGAGAAATAGGAACACTTTTACACTGTTGGTGGGACTGTAAACTAGTTCAACCATTATGGAAAACAGTATGGCGATTCCTCAAGGATCTAGAACTAGATGTACCATATGACCCAACCATCCCATTACTGGGTATATACCCAAAGGATTATAAATTATGCTGCTATAAAGACACATGCACACGTATGTTTATTGCGACGCTATTCACAATAGCAAAGACTTGGAATCAACCCAAATGTCCATCAGTGACAGATTGGATTAAGAAAATGTGGCACATATACACCATGGAATACTATGCAGCCATAAAAAAGGATGAGTTTGAGTCCTTTGTAGGGACTTGGATGCAGCTGGAATCCATCATTCTTAGCAAACTATCACAAGAACAGAAAACCAAACACCGCATGTTCTCACTCATAGGTGGGAACTGAACAATGAGATCACTCGGACTCAGGAAGGGGAACATCACACACCGGGGCCTATCATGGGGAGGGGCGAGGGGGGAGGGATTGCATTGGGAGTTATACCTGATGTAAATGACGAGTTGATGGGTGCAGCACACCAACATGGCACAAGTATACATATGTAACAAACCTGCACGTTATGCACATGTACCCTACAACTTAAAGTATAATAATAATAAATAAATTAAAAAAAATAAATAAAAGAAAAATAAAAAAAATGTTTAAGTCTACATAACATGAAGTAAAATATTTGCAATTATGGTAAAATCTCACTGAGTTATACACTTCTAATTAAAAATTTCCAAGAATTTAAACTTATTGGTATGATGCCTGGGATGTTCTGGCTTCTGACCATAGTTTAATGAAAAAATACTTACTAAAGAAGAAAGAATTTATATACACAGAATTCTTGACATTGCATTACGACTACAAATTTCTTACCATAAGGTTGTTAACACAGTTGTTTAGATCATCTGAAACACTATTAACATCAACATTATTGTAGAAGTTGAATTAGGGTCTGCTATATACAAACTTAACATCTAATTTAGTAATTAAGCATTATTTTTCTTTTATTTTAAATAAAAGGGTTACATGTACAGATGTACTACCTGGGTATATTGCACTCAGATAGTGAGCAAAATGCCCAATAGATAGTTTTTCAACCCTTACCTTCCTCCTTCTCTCCCAACACTAGTAGTTCACAGTGGCTATTGTACCTACGTTTATGTCCATGTGTGCTCAAGGTTTAGTTCCTGCTTGTGAGAATATGTGGTATTTGGCTTTCCTGAGTTAGGTCACATAGGATTATGACCTCCATCTGAGTTGCCACAAAGGATATGATTTCATTTTCTATGGCTGCATAGTATTCCATGGTGTATAAGTACCACATTTCTTTAACCAATTCACCATTTATGGGCACGTAGCTTGATTTCATATCTTTGCTATTGTGATAGTGCTGTGTTGAATATACAAGTGCATGTATCTTTTTGTTATAATAATCTATTTTTCTTTGGGTAGATGCCCCATAATGGGATCGCTGGGTCAAATGTTAGCTCTGTTTTAAGTTCTTTGAGAAATCTCCAAACTGCTAATGTACATTTCCACTAACAGCATGTAAGCATTCCCTTTTCTCTTCAGCCTCACTAGTATCTGCTGTTTTGACTTTTTAATAATAGCTGACTGGTGTGAGACAGTATCTTACTGTGGTTTTGATTTGCATTTCTCTAATGATTAGTAATGATGAGCATTCTTCATATGTTTGTTCTTTGCCCACTTTTTAATGGGGTTATTTGCTTTGTGCTTGTTGATTTGGTTAAGTTCCTAATAGATTCTGGATATTATTCCTTTGTCAGATGCATAGTTTATGAATACTTTCTCCCATTCTGGAGGTTGTATGTTTAGTCTATTAGCAGTTTGTTTTATCGGGCAGAAGTTCTTTAGTTTGATTAGTTCTTACTTGTCAACATTTGCTGTTGTTACAACTTCTCTGCAGACTTAGCCAAAAATGATTTGCCAAGGCTGATGTCAAGAAGGGTATTTCCTAGGTTTTCTGGGATTTTTATAATTTCAGGTCTTACACTTAAATATTTAGTTCATCTTCAGTTAATTTTTGTATATGAGGAAAGGAAGGGGTCCAGTTCAGTCTTCTACACGTGGTTAGCCAGTTATTCCTGCATCATTTATTAAACAGAGAATCCTTTCTTCATTGGTTGTTATTGTTAACTTTGTTGAAGATCAGATGATTGCAGATGTTTGACTTTGCTTCTGGTTTCTCTAACATGTCCCTTTGGTCTGTATGTCTGTTTTTGTACCAATACCATGCTGTTTTGGTTAGTGTAACTTTATAATATAATTTGAATTTGGGAAGTGTGATGCTTCCAGTTTTGTTCTTTCTGCTTAGGATTGCTTTGGCTACTTGGGCCCACTTTTGGTTCCATATGAAATTTAGAATATTTTTGCTCTAATTCTGTGAAGAATGATGTTGGTAATTTGATAGGAATCACACTGAATCTGTCCATTTCTTTGGGCAATATGGCCATTTTAACAATACTAATTCTTCCAATTCATGAGCATGCGATGTTTCTTCATTTGTTTTTGTCATCTGTGATTTCTTTCAGTAGGGTTTTGTAGTTCTTGTAGAGATCTTTCACCTCCTTGGTTAGCTGTGTTCTTGGATATTTCTTTTTCTTTGTTGCTATTGCAAGTGGGATTCCAATCTTGATTTCACTCTCAGCCTAGACATTGTTTGGGTATAAAAATGCTACTGATTTTCTCACATTGCTTTTGTATCCTAAAACTTTACTAAAGTTGTTTGTCAGTTCTAGGAGCCTTATGGCAGAGTCTTTAGGATTTTTTTGGTACATAATTATATTTTCAATGTATAGAGATATTTTGATTTCTATTGTCAGTGTATAGAGATAGTTGGATTTCTTCTTTTCCTATTTGAATGCTTTTCATTTATTTCTCTAGCCTGATTGCTCTGGGTAGGACTTCCAGTACTATGTTGATTAGCAGTTCTGAGAGTGGGCATCCTTGCCTTGTTCCACTTCTCAAGGGGAATGGTTGCAGCTTTTGTCCATTCAGTATGAAGTTGGCTGTGTGTTTGTCATAGATGGCTTTATGTCTAGTCTGTGTAGGGCATTTATCACGAAGAGATGCTGAATTTTATTGAAAGCTTTTTCTGCATCTATTGAGATAAGCATGTGGTTTTTGCTTTTGATTCCATTATGTGGTGAATCATATTCATTGATTTGCATATGTTGAACCAGCCTTGCATGCCAGGAATGAGGTCTACTTGATCAAGGTGTATTAACTTTTTGATACACTGCTGGATTTGGTTTCTAGTATTTTGTTGAGGATTTTTTTTATCTATATTCATTGGGAATATGGCCTGAAGTTTCATTTTTTTCACTGAGTTTCTGCAAGATTTTGGTATTAGGCTGATGCTGGCTTCCTAGAATTAGTTAGGGAGGAGCTTCTCCTATTCAATTTTTTGGAACAGTTTCAGTAGTATTGGTACCAATTTCCTTTTGTACATTTGGTAGAATTCAGCTGTGAATTGTGTTCCAGGATTTTTTCTAGTTGCTAAGTATTTTTTCATTGCTGATTTGATTTCAGAATTTGATATTCATCTATTCAGGGTTCAATATCTTCCTGACTTTAATCTTAGGAGATTGTATGCTTCCATAAATTTATTCATTTCCTCTAGATTTTCTTATTTTCATGCATAGAGTTGTTTATATTACACTCTGAGGATCTTTTCTATGTCTGTGGGATCGATTGCAATGCCATCTTTGTCATTTTTTATTGTACTTATTTTGGATTTTTCTATTTTCTCTTTGTTAACCTAGCTAATAGTGGTCTATCAATCTTGCTTATTTCTTTTTGTTTTCTTTTTCTTTTGTTTGTTTTTTTGAAATACCGAGTGTTGATTTCATTGATCTTTTGTATAGACTTTTTCATCTCAATTTCATTTAGTTCTTCTCTAATTTTAGTTATTTCCTTTCTTCTGCTAGTTTTGGGGTTGTTGGGGGTTGGTTTGTTCTTGTTTTTTCTAGTTCCATTAAGCACAAAGTCAGATTGTTACTTTGAGAACTTCCTAGCTTCTTTATGAAAGCACTCAGCATTACAAACTTTCCTCTTAACACTGTTTTAGTTGCATCTCAAATATTTGGTGTGTTGTGTCCCTATTTTCACTAATTTCAAAGTTCTTTTTTATTTCTGCCTTAATTTCAATGTTCATCCAGGAGTTATTCAGGAGCAGGTTTTTAATTAACATATATTTGTGTAGTTTTAAGAGATCATCTTCATATTGATTTTTATTTTGAATACATTGTGGTCCAAGGGTGTTCTTAGTATGATTTCATTTTTCTGTAATTTAGGCTTGCATTATGACTGAACATGTCATTGACCTTAGAATATGTTCCATGTGCAAATGAGAAAAATGTATATCCTGTGATTGTTGGGTAGAGTGTTCTGTAAATGTCTATTAGATCCAATTGGTCAAGTGTAGAGTTTAAGTCTGGAGTTTCTTTTCTAGACCTCTGCCCTGATGATCCATCTAATGCTGTCAGCGCATGTCAAAGTCTCCCGCTGTTATTATGTTGTTGTCTAAGTTGTTTCATAGGCCAAGAAGAGCTTGTTTTATGATTTTGAGTACTCTAATGTTGAGTACATGTATATGTAAGTCTTTTTGTTGAATTGTGCCCTTTTATAACTATGTAATGTCGTTCTTTGCCTTTCTTAATTTTTTTTGGTTTTAAATCTGTTTTATCTGATATAATAGCTATTCCTGCTCTTTTGTTTTCTGTTTTCACTGTATATATTTCTCCTTCCCTTTACTTTGAACCTGTCTGTGGACATTGTTACGTATGGGAAGGTCTCTTGAAGACAGTGTATTGCTGGGTCTTGTCTTTTTATCCAGCTTGACGCTCTATGACTTTAAAGTGGGACATTTAACCCATGTCATTCAGGGTTTGTATTGAAATGTGAGATTTTGATCCTGTCATGTTGTTACCTGGTTTTTATATAGACTTGATTGTGTGATTGCTTTATAGTGCTTGTGGAATATGTGCTTAATTGTGTTTCTGTGGTAGCCGGTATTGTTCTTTCAATTCCATGGTTAGCAGGTCCTAAGCAGCTATGTATCACAAGGCTGGTCTTAAAAGAAATTCTACAAGTGTTTTCTTGTCTGAGAATAATTTTATTTCTTCTTCACTTATTAAGTTTGGTTTGGTGAGATACAAAATTCTTGGTTGGAAATTTTTTTATTTCCAATTACTTAAGGAAGATAAAAATAGGCTCCAAAACTCTCTGGTTTTTAATGTTTCTGCTGAGAGGTCTGCTGCTAGCATGATGGGATTCCCTCTGTACATGACTTGACCCTTCTCTCTAGCTGCTTTTAAGATTTATTATTTTAAAATGTGGTACATATACCTCCATGGAATACTATGAAGCCATGAAAGGAAACGAGATTGGTCATTTCCAGGGACATGAATGGACCTGGAGGTTATGCTTAGCAAACTAATGCAGGAACAGAAAACCAAATACTGTATGTTCTCACTTATAAGTGGGAGCTAAATGTTGAGAACACATGGACACATGGGGGAAAAACACACACACTGGGGCCTGTCAGAGGGCAGGGGGTGGGAGAAGGGAGAGGATCAGGATGAATAGTTAATGGATACTGCACTTAATATCTGGGTGATGTGATGACCTGTGCAGCAAACCACCATGGTGCATGTTTACCTGTGTAACAAAACTGCACATCCTGCACATGTACCCCTGAACTTAAAAGTTGGAAATTAAACAAAAACAAAAAGATTTACTCTTTTGTGTTGACCTTGGTGAATTTGATGACTGTGTGCCTTCAATATGGTCATCTTGCATAGGATGTAGCCAGGGTTCTCTGTGTTTTCCTGAATTTGCATGTCAACATTTCTAGCAAGATTAGGGAAATTTTTCTGGACTATATCCACAAAAATATATTTTCTGAGTTATTTATTCTTTCTCCTTTTCTCTCAAGAATGCCAATGAATCATAGATTTGATCTGTTTACATAGTCCCATATTTCTCAAAGCTTTTGTTCATTTTTCTTAAGTCTCTTTTTTTTGTTGTTACTTTCTGACTTAGTCGATTCAAACGACTAGTGTTCAAGCCCTGAAATTATTTCCTCAGCTTGGCCTATTCTGCTGTTCATACTTTCCATTGTATTATCAAATTCTTGTAGTGAACTTTTCAACCCCAGAAGTTCACTTTGATTCTTTTCTAAAAATGGCTATTTTGTCTTTCAACTCTTGGATTATTTTACTGGATTCCTTGGATTGTGTTTCGCCTTTCTCCTGAATCTCATTGAACTTCCTCATCATTCAGATGCTGAATTCTATGTCTGTCATTTCAGTCTTGTCTGCCTGGTCAAGAGCCATCACTGGGGAGCTAGTGGACTCATTTGGTGGTATAAAGACACTTTGGCTTTTTGAATTTCCAGAGTTCTTGGGCTGATTTTGTCTCATATGGGAGGGTTAGTGTTCCTTTAAGTAAGATGTAAGCTGAGTATAGACAATTGACTTTGTTTCTGCGTGTTTTCAGATGGTCCAGGCACTTTGCAGGGCCTTGGTGGCTGAATTCTTGTCCTTGGCTTCATAGGGAGAGATATTAACAGTGTATTTTTGTTGTGGTAGCTTGTGCTGCAATCCAGTAGATGATGCTTAAGAGTCATAGCCAGTAGATAAGTTTTTACTCAGCCATGTGGCTCCTTTTTATTTCCTGGCATTTGCATTCATGCTCTGTAGTGCAGTAGGGAGAGAGGTGATCCCCTCACCAAGTCAGCTCCTGGGCAATGGGGGAGCCCCTCCAATCACTGGCACTGTACCTTCATTTATTTTGTCAAGTATTTGACCCACATCTCTTCCTCAGGCAGAGGCATTTTCTGGGCCAGCCCTGAGAGGAAGGCATGCCCCACTCCCATGGCAGACTGCACAGTCCTGAGACTCAGCTTTCCCAGTGCTCTTACAGTGCGGCTCCTCTTCGACTTAAGCACTGTTCACAAACCTCAGCTTGGCAATTCCAAGCTACCACCACAGCCTTGGGGGTAGCTCAGACTTTTTGTCCCCCTCCTCCCCAGCTTGGGGACAGCAGGAGTAATGACCACTGTGGAAGCAACGTCAGAGAATTTGTCAGTTGCCTCTGGGATCTCCAACCTAGAGAAACACGGAACCATGGCTGATTGGAGTATCAACCAAGAGTGCAGAGGCTGTACTATGGGCTCAAGCCAGGGGGATCTGCCTGGTGAAGAGTGGGGGCACAAGGGCTCACAGGGAACACAGTCCGGTCTTCTCTCCTTAGGGTGGCTGGAGTGTGCTGGAGGTACAAGCAAAGCAATCAGTCTCTTTGTTCCTTCCCTAGACTTAGAGGAGCCAGAGCCTATAATGCAGCTGTGGCAATGGTAGAGTGGTTGTTAGTTGTCTCTGGGAGCTCCACCCAGCTGCACTCGGGGCCCAAGCTGGGAGGCCTTGCCTGGTGAAGAGAAGCAGGGGCAGGGACTCAGGACTCACGTGGAAAACAGTCTGGCCACATTTCTGTATGGCAGCTGCAGTATGCTGGAGACCTGTGACAATTCTCAGGCTCTTTGCTCTCTTCCCAGCCTGCAGGCAGTAGTTGCAGGGACCATGGCAGTAGCAATGAAGCAGACCTGTCAGTTACCTTTGGGAGCACCATCCCAGAGAAACTCAGAACTGCCACCAGCTGGAGTGCTTAGGCAGGCGTGGAGTAGCTGCACTGGGGTCCCCGGCCAGTGGGCGTTCCTGGTGGGGTGCAGCAGAGGTGGGGCATTTAGTCCATCTACTCCTCAGCACCATGAATGCAGCCTCCATACTAGCGGCCTAGGAGAGAGCCTGGTCTCTCTTGTTGGCAGGGCTACATTAGCAGCTGCTGAGGGGCTCAGGGATCCAAGAACCATGGGACCCCATTGGGGCTTGAGCAGTGGGTTTGCCTAAGCTTCAGGCAGATCTCTATGTCAGTCTAGAGGCCAAGGGCATCAAGGAGGATCTCATATGTTCAGAACTGCAAAGGTCTGTGGCAAAAGTGTAGATTTCCAGGGGCTCTCACTCACTTACCTTTCCCCACAGTAGGCTCCGTGCCAATCCTGGGTGGGCATCTGTCCTGCCTTGCTCCTGTCTGCGCTCCATGGGTCTCTCCTGCTTCCTTGATGAATCCCAACATGGCCTCCTGAACAATCCACTTGAAGGTCTGTTTCCTCTCCATGAGAGTTGTGCACACTGGCTGCTTCTAAGCCAGCCATATTGTCACATTTTTCCAAAAATAAAGAATTTTAGGCCGGGCGCGGTGGCTCAAGCCTGTAATCCCAGCACTTTGGGAGGCCGAGACGGGCGGATCACGAGGTCAGGAGTTCGAGACCATCCTGGCTAACAAGGTGAAACCCCGTCTCTACTAAAAAATACAAAAAACTAGCCGGGCGAGGTGGCGGGCGCCTGTAGTCCCAGCTACTCGGGAGGCTGAGGCAGGAGAATGGCGTAAAAACCCGGGAGGCAGAGCTTGCAGTGAGCTGAGATCCGGCCACTGCACTCTAGCCTGGGCGACACAGCGAGACTCCGTCTCAAAAAAAAAAAAAAAAAAAAAAAGAATTTTAATGGAACACTTTATATAATTCTAAGAAATCTAAAACTCATAGCTGAATCCCTAATATAGAGGCATTGGCTTTTACTAAGTGTTTAAAGTTAGTATATTCATGATTCATACAAGAATTAATGTTGAGATCATTTTAGTATTCAATGAATTTATAGCCTAGAACTAAAATTACACTCTCCTCTTGCGTTATACTTGGTTTTTTTTTTTTTTTTTTATTGCTGCTATAACAAATTACCACAAACTTAGTGGCTTAATACAACACAAATTTATTCTTTTGTAGCTCTGGAGTTCAGAATTCCAAAATGAGTCTTATAGGACTATGATCAAAGTGTCAGTAGGGTTGGTTCCTTCTGAAGACTCTAGGAGAAAGCTGTTCCTTGGCTTTTCTAGTTTTCTTATTAGCAGTTGCATCACCCTAGCCTCTGCTTCCACACTTCCTCTCACTCTCCTGCCTTTCTCTTCCCCTTGTAAGAACTCTTGTAATAACTTTGGAACTATCAAGATCATCTAGCATATAACCCCCCCATCTCAAAATGCTTAATTTATTCATATCTGCAAAATTCCTTTTGCCACTTAACATTACATCATCCCAAATTCTGAGAATAGAGTCATGGATCTTTTGGGGAGGAAGGCTATTGTTCTGAATCCCATATACATGAAAGTGAATTTTATTTTAATTTTAACAAGAACATCATAGTTTTTTTTTTTTTTTAAAAAAGGATTAGTGTTTTTAATTATACTATTAAACATACTGTCATATTTCAAATTATTTTTTTCCTATCTGACTGTATTTTTTCAGTTTTATTTCTTTCTGATATTTCAGTTAATATATAATGTGAATATTATTACCCAATTGATAGCAAAGATAGTAGCTATTTTAAGTTGATATATGATTTCAAATATTCTAACTGTGTGCACCATTTTATTGTGTTTTAGTAATAATGTATCAATTTCTGTAAATTACTACCTTTTTCAAGGGAAGAAACCTTAATAACTCACCTGAGACTTTTCCTTATTATTTGCAGCCAAATCACAACTTAGCCTCCACTTCAGGTACCCTCTTCTTAACACGTGAACCCCATCTTTAATAGCATAAAAGATTAAGTGAAGTGTTATTGTTAGTTATTAAAACCTCACAGAAAATTCGGTTTGGTTAAAGTAATTCTATGCGTTGGGTAGTGATTCTTCAAAACTTGACCAAAAATTTAAATGTAGACTTTGGAGATTTTTTTTCCAATTCAGATAGATATATGATGATGTAATGAACATTCTCCCAGTAGAGCTGCAAACAAGAAAATATAAAAGAGAACATAGCTGATTATTTCAGAAGGAGGGGAAAGTAAAATGGTTTATCAACAAGCACAGTCTTTGTAGATAAGACATTTAAAATGCAGTGAGATTTTTATTGCTATCCTTAAAAGAAATGGAATGTACCTCCTCTCTTACTCCCTTGACTCTATCTCGTTCAAATATTATACATGGAAGAGTACACAAAGTACAGAGCTATAAAATTAAGGTGTTTTACTGCTCTTCATGGTTCACTGCTTGCAAGGCAGCATCATTGCTTCTATTAGGGAGGAGAAAGACGATATAAGAAGCAATCATTCTACTTGTTGTTGATGCAAAGATTCTTTGGGATTACTTAGATTTCTGCAATTCACATTGCTGGAGTCAAATAGACCTCTGGCAAATTAATTAATTAATTCCAAAATGAAATTTAGAATTTGCACACATCCTTCCCAAAATGTCACTTGGCTACCACTCAAACACTTATCTGTGAGTGGCGTAAAACTGTGCCTAGTTTAATATCAGCAGTTCATTTTAAAGAAAACTTTATTTTTCCAGTGGCAACAAGTTTAAAATCTATTATTCCTGATATAAGATTCCTACAATTTTAAGAATTTTAGTCTTTATTAATATAATCATGTATTTAGGCAACTTATATGTATAAGATATAACATGATACTTGAAACAAATCAATAATATGCTGTATTCGTCACGTCTTATCTGGAGTATTATATTTAGTAATAAACCTCTTTTTTCAATCTAGAGTATAAAGAATAAGTATAAAGAGTAGTAAAAAGAAAATACTTAAGACTTAATAGCTGAAAATTTCCCAAATTTGATGAAGAATATAAGCCTACAACTCCTATAAGCTCAACAAACAACAATCAAGATAACAATTAAAAATGCCTATCTTTCAACAATGAAAGCAAAAGAAAGCCTTATTTATTTCTTTATTTTATTTATTTATTTTTGAGACAGAGTCTCACTTTGTCACCCAAGCTGGAGTGCAGTGGCATGATCTCAGCTCTCTGCAACTTCTGCCTCCTGGGTTCAAGCAATTCTGATGCCTCAGCCTCCCATGTAGCTGGGTCTACAGGCATGCACCACCATGCCTGGCTAATTTTTGTATTTTCACGCCTTCACCCATGCCATTCTGGGACTATAGTTACGTAAACACTAGACCAGCATTTTACCACATATTATGTTCTTTTTTTTTATATATGGTTCAATTTGAATATTTTGATTGTTTAATCTTCAAATTCAGTGATCATTTTCTTCTGCACTGCCTAATCTGTTGCTAATCCCATCTTGCATATTTTTCATTTATTACATTCTTATTCCATATCTAGTTCTATTTGGGCTCTCTCTTTTTAAAAATATCTCATTAACCACTTCCTCATGCTTATGTATTCCTCTACACTCTCAATCATAAAGAGGAGCATATTTATATTAGAAGTTTTAGATTGCTGTCTTCAAATTTTCTTCATGTATTTCTGGCTCTGTTTCTATTAATTGATTTGTCTCCTAATTATAGATATATTTATTGTTTTTTGCATGCTTGGTAATCTTTTTTTGTTGTTGGACATTGTGAATTTTATGTTGTTGCTTGCAGCATTTTGTTGGTAATAACAATAAAATATTTTTTTATATACATATTAGAATATATATATATGAAAAGATATATATCAAGAAAGAAATTCAAAAATTAGATCCATACTATGTATATGGTCAATTGATTTATGACAAGACCATAAGGCAATTTAATGAGAAAGGATAGTCTTCAAAAAAATTTACTGGAACAGGAGGATAACCTTATGGAAATAACAAATATCAACTTTATTTCAATTTGATATACACAAATTAACTCAAAATAAATCATTTGCCTAAATGTGAAGGGTAATGCTATAAAACTCCTGGAAGGAAATGTAAGAAAATATCTGTGTGGGCTTGACCTGGACTTTCTCAAAAATAAAATATTTCTCTCTTTGACAGATACCACTAACAAAATATAAAAGCAAGCCACAGATTAGAAAAAATACTAACAACATGTATGTAGACAACTAGATTTTATTCGGAGTATATACAAAATTTTACAACTTAAAAATAAGACAAATCCAATAAAATGAGCAAAGGATTTGAAAATACACTTTATAAAGAAAGAGTTAATAATGACTAAGATGCTCAAATTATTAATGATCATGGGAATTCAAAATAAACCACAATTAGATGCATATATAGTGGAGTGGCAAAAATTTAAAAGAGTGATAAAATCAGAGGTTACAAAAATGTAGAAATTTAAAAACCTGTTACATTATGAATGGTGATATAAATAGCACAACCATGAGAAATAGTTTAACAGTTTCTAATAAAAGTAAACATATACTTGCCATATAACCCACCTATTCTACTCAAAGGAATTTACTCCTATAAAATAAAAATATGCCTATACAAGCATTTGTTTACAAATGTTCACAGCAGGATTTTTTGTTTGTTTGTTTGTTTGTTTGTTTGTTTCAATATCAAAACCGGGAACAACACAAATGCTCATCAGCTGGTAAATAGCTACAGCTATTGTGATATATCCATACAATGAAATACCTCACAGCAATAAAATGGAATAAACTACTGATACATAGGTCATCTATGATGATGAATCCTAAAATCATGTTAAACTGAAGTTGAAGAATCAGATAAAATGAATGTATGTTGTATAACTTTATGTAAGATTGTAGAAAATGAAAATTGATCTCGAGTGAAAAAGTAGTTCATGTTTGTCTGGGAAGGGGTGGCATTACGAATAGAAAGCCAAGGTGAACAAAGAGCTTCTTAGAGGAAATTTCTGTGCCTCGAATTTGGTGGTGATTTTAAAGGAATGTATGTCTGTTGTATTTGTCAAAGTTTAATGTTTAAGTGTATGGAATTTATTATACAAAACGTATTCCTCATTATATTTGTTTAAAAAGATACATGTGTGTAATAAATCAACAAGACTATGAACAATAGAAGATTATAAGAATAGCGGTGAGAAAAACAAAGAAAGGGAGAAAACTACTTTGTTCTTATCGGCTATCAAAAATTATTTTTGGAAATGGAAAACATTCTAATTTATGCATCATATAGATTTGCAGGTTTACACCGGGATCTTCCATTGTCAATGATTTATAGGTATCTTTTTCTTTAACATCAGCTTAGATATTAATTTTCTTTTTTCAACAAAGTAATAAAACAATTTTAAAAATTTCTAACCTCTGTTCAAGGTGTTAAAGGTGCCAACATGGTAATGGGGAACTGCAGTTAGTTTATAGTAGATGATTATATTTTGTTGGCCTAGCCTAATCATTCTCCAGCTCATATTGAAAGAAATAAATTTGCAGCATAGATAAAACTGTGAACCTAGCAGAGAACATAGTGTATCCAGTTCATAAATTTGTGTGCACATAAGACAGTATTAAAGTTGTAAAATACTATAGTAGATCCACCTTTTCTTAGATTATGACATATTTACAAATGGTAAATTTTTCTAGATATGCACTGTGACTAAATTACAGTCTGCTTTTGCTCCACTGCCTAGAGGAAAAGATGCATCTAATTTATCTTGGTTTAGATTGTACCAGTGAAATATGTTCACTTAATTCTTTTTCTGTGAATCTCATTCTCTACGAACACCAAAGCAAATATGGAGAATTGATTTTCACCAGGATGGAATGCATAGTCTGAAAACTTGGAAATGATATGAAGTACAAAACTGAGTATTTTAGGAAAATCTTTGCAGTGAAGTCACATTTTCCATATGTCAGTAAATAAGATTTAGAAAAAAATCATGTAAATTCATATAAATACTACAACATACTGTTGTAGTATTGAAATTGCTACAACAGGAAATCACAAATACATAATTATAGCTATAACTCTCTTCTTATCTACTGAGGCTTACGGTGGCATGCACATTTAGCCACTCCATTAAATTGCAAGTTGGATACAGATTAGCCCCATATGGAATGGGAGTTTATGGGAAAAGAACATACTTGGTTTAGGAGAGGATATCTGTATGACTCCCTACAAAGCAGTGATTTGTAGAATTTTACAAAGGAGCTCAGAAGTTGGCTTGTTCAAAATTTCACTATTCTCTCCCTCTCTGCATTTCTAGAATGTTTTCTACATGACACATGTGTTAATTCAGCATCTGAATTAACACTCCATGTTGGAGAGTTTATGCAGCTAATATTTATTGAGTGTCTTCCTTGTACCAGATAATAAAAATTTTTACATTCATTAACACTGATAGAGCTCTCACAGCAAAGTACTTTACAACATAGTAACTCATGTATTCCTCAAAACACCCTGTAAAGTAGGTGGTATTAAAACCATTTCACACATGATGAAACCACTACTAATTGGGAGGGTGGGGATTGAAGGTGAGGTGATATGTTTTCAGTGACTTTGTTTTTTCACTCTACTTCCTCATAGTAGGCAATGTGCTTTATACGTGTCTTTATTTTTTATTTTTATATTTTCTAAATTGAAAAACAAAAATTATATAGATTTATGGCGTACAATGTAATGTTTTGTCACATGTATATATTGTGGAATAATTAAATCAAGCTAATTAACATATTTATTACCCCATGTACTTAATTTTTGTGTGTGTGTTGAGAACATTTAAAACCTACTCTTAGCAATCTTCAATTGTATAATGTGTCATTGTTAACTATAAGTGCCCTGCTGTATAGTAGACTCCAAAAACTTATTTCTCCTAACTGAAACTTTGCATCATTTGAATGACATCTCCCCATTTTGAGCCCCCACCAGCCCTTGATAACCACCATTCTACTCTCTGCATTTCATTTTACATATCATATATTGTTGAATACTGACCATAATATTATTAACATCTCCAAAGTGATGGACCCAGTATCCCAACCTAAGGAGTCTGACATGAAAACCAATGCTCTACATAGAAGGATAGAGATGGTCTGTGATTGCTCAGCATTATTTATGATTATTTATGTAACTACTCCTGAATTGATCACTGTATGCCCTAGAATGGAGCAATAAGTTACCAGAAAAGACCCATGGCAGATACACAAAAACAGCAGGTGCTGTGAAGTCACTCATCAAGTTTTTACCTCCTCAGTGTCCAGCGGCATCTCCTAGGTTACCATGAGTCAGGAAGTGAGTGGAGCACTGCTGGGCTCACTGTCCTACTATATCTAGGTGATAAATGAGTAAAGTGTACTTTCTCCAGAGCAAAATGGTTTTCTTTTCACAAAAAAACTAGCCTCTGAATATTGTGGTGACAAAAAATAATATTTATTACTTTCAGCTGTTAAACACTCACATACCTGTGGTGATTTTTAAATATGTCCACACATTCTTTGACATTACACTCTTCAAAAGATTTTTCTCACCTAAATCATGGACTTAGTGACTAACATACAATGACTAGAATGTGGTGAAAATGAAAGTATATATGACTTTTGGATGAAGTTATACCAGACATTGCAGTTTCTTCCTCACATACGCTCTCTTGGATCACGTTTTGTGGAAGAACAGCCAAGCTGTAAGAACACTCAAGCAACCTTATAGAGAGGACTATGTGGCAAGGAACTGAGGCCTCCTGCCAACACTAATATGACTAGTTAGTTACCTTCTAAAGAGGTTAAAGCAAGAACAACTTTGTTTTACATCTCACCACACTCATAATTTTTGTTGTTCTTCGATTCCTGTGTAGCTTTACATTTTTATATGGTACAATTTTCCTTCTGCCTCAGGAACTTCCCTTAACATTTGTTGTAGTGAAGTTCTGATGGAAATGAAATCTTCACATTATGTTGATTTAAAAAGGGTTTCTGGCCTGGCACGGTGGCTCACACTTATAACGCCAGTACTTTGGTAGGCCAAGGTATGTGGATCACTTGAGGTCAGGAGTTCACGACTGACCTGGAGAACAAGGCTAACATTTTCTAAATGTTTTTACCTGAGTGCAAAGTTGAAGCTTCAATACTTCTTTATAAGGATTAAGATCTTTGGAGCTGTCAAAGTTTCCTGCTTAAGCCTTCATCTACTTCTTTATACTTACTCTTGCTATAAAAGATATGACTATTTTCTCTTTGAAATTATGTGTGAATTTGTATATTGTATATGTATACTGTATATTTAAGTATATATACAGACTCATATAATAACATATATATTCTCTTAACCAAACAATTTTGTAATATATTCTCTATTTTTTGTTAAAGCTTATTTTAAAAAGTGATATGACAAGTTACCATTGAGACAATTCATTGTGAAAAAGAAAAGTATAGGAAACCAATTGAATAATTATCTTCAATAGAAAACAAAAGTATTATTTACTTCATAGTGCTTAATAAAAGATGTAACATTCATCTGTTCAAACAATGGAAAGTAAATGACAACAAGGAAAATAATATGAATGCTACATTTTTTAACAAAGGAAACATTTTAAAAAATCAATTGCCATAATATTAGCAGCAAATCTTCTTAGCTAATATTCTAACCGGGAACTGAGAAATGATAACTAATACTAATAATGAATAACATAAAATGAAATCAGACTGACTTTGCAAAGACAATAACAAATGCCTTTGTATCCATTGTAATTCAATTAAGTCACATGCAAAATAAAACTAAAATCAACCACTGATAACAAATATAAAGTGTCCAACAACATCTAAAAAATGAGGAATGTTTCAAAATATTGATGTTGAAAAATATTTTGACATCTGGTAAATGATTGATTCAAATTTTTATTATTTGCTCAAACATATAATCTTCATGTAAGAAAAGCTTTCATGTCACAATTTTGTCAATATTATTTGTTAGAAGCACATAATCATATTACCAATTGGTAGCAAGTAGATTGTAAAAATGCAAAATTAGAGTTCATAGATATAGCCTGGTACTGCAGTATCCCATTCCTTTGAACATCATAGCAAACTCAGGATAAATATATGAAAGTAGCAATTTTGTAAATTGAAATAACGCCAATTTTCATGGCTCTGTTTTATTAATACATACTCTAATTACTCTTTATTATCCATGCCATGGGCCATGTTTTGGAATGCCAAGCAACAGAAGTTAGTAGGTTTACTTTGGCGTTAAACAGATTTTGCTTTTGAAAAATTTAATCCAGGAAAGGGTTTTAAAGGAAGAAAAAAAAATGACCCATTTCTTTTGAGCTTGAAAAAGGCACATCATGCAGAGGAGACCTGGATGCAACCACAGTGACGAGTGACTTATATTCATACCACATGCTAATATTTCAGATTTCATTGCTGTCTTTTCACAGTGAAAATAGCCCACACTCTTGGCCTCATGTCGAGTAACACACCTGGTAGTGGGAAGAAGATCTTGAAGCAGATGAACTGCTACATTGCTCATGGCACTCACTCTGTGGGGAAGCTGTGCTCATTTTGAGCTCTGCTATGGATGAAAAGACAAACTGTGGAAAGTCGAAACACACACAAAATTAACCTTGATAGGCCAATAATGGAGAAACCAATCAAAAGACAACATATTAGCCTGGATACTAACTCTGATTGATTCACTATGCTTTCTCTAACAAGGCATTTATGCTCCTTGTTAATGTAACTGGCTTGTTCTCTTTTCTCTAAACTTGAATATTTATAAATCTAGTCCCTCTAAAAAAATGTTTTATATCTTTTTTCTCAAGTGTTACATTGACAGTCTCCTATAGGTTTTTATATAATATTTGTTTTCCCCTAGTTCTTCATAATCATTTAGCCTTTGTGTATTATAATTATTATTACCTTTAATCATATTATTTTATCAACAAATAATTGTTCCCTAATATCATTGTTATTAATATTACTATTCTTTCCTAATAAATGATCAGTGTAAAAGAACCATACCAATATATACTAGAATAACAATCCTATTCTTTAAATACCTATGAAAAAGAATTCTACATTCTCATTTCCAAATTTTCACATTCATAAAGTTCTTTCACATTCATAAAGTTATTTCACATTCATGAAGCTCTTCCTTTCATCAAACCTAAACTGTTCCTATTTCAAATTACATCCATTTGCTGTGGGTCATTGAAAATAGGCAACTGTTGATTATGTTTTCTGCACAGTGAATATTAAAGATGAAATTGTCAAGGAGCCATTGAAATGTGACATCTTGAATCATGAAGACAGAAGATGTCTTGAAAGTTCATTGTCTTATCTTGAAGTCAATATCTAATTAACATCAGGAACACTGACAATTATTTCCGTGATTAATACTCCAAAACATAAGTAACCAAATTAGGTCTTTGTTGCAATAACATTATGCTAATGTTTATGCTAAACATTATGTTAATATTTAACGTTATATTAAAATTTATTGTTTTAAATTGATTATACCATCTTACACTGTTGTGTTTAATTATTAGTAAGTTTATTTACCTGACCATTCATTGACTCAGTGGTCTTTTCGTTATACAAAACAACCTTACGTATCTAACCAATTAGAATAGGATTTATAATTTTTTGAGCAAGATAATACAAGAATATTATTGATGGTATTTTCCTATGCTTTTGAATGGTATACTAATTGAATTTTAAATGACTCATATATATCAAACCTCAGTTTAATTTATTTAACAAACACATTTATTGCACTCGCCATGTACCAGGCATAATTATAAGTGCTTTAGTAATATTAATTCATTTAATCTTATTAACAATAAATGATATTCTAATCACAATTCTAGTGTTGAGAAGTGTGCCAAGGTAACACTGAATATAATATAAGTAGTAGAGATGGAATTTGAACCCAGATAACCCCAGTTCCCAGACTCAGTTCTCTTCCCCACTGTTTCATGCAATCAAAAAGGAAAGGGAAGGAGGACACTATGGGAGGATGGCTATGGCAACATAGTTTTTGAGTCTCATAAACACACAGAGAGCAGCTGGATAGTAAAGCACACAAAACAACTAGATCATATGTCCAAAACTTATAAGCAACATTTACAGCAAATTGAGAAGGCAAGGTATTCCTACAAACTTCAAAATACAAATGACTGAGAACCAACCATCAACAACCACAAGAGCCACATGACAGCAGCCTTTCTGCAGGACAAAGCAGAAAAAGCAACAAGGTGTCTTTTCACAGCATTCCAATTTGAAGACAGCAGCAGAACTGAGGGTGCTTTTGCCAAATCCAGTATGAAGTGAGCTGAGAAGTCCACAGTAAGATAACATGAAAAGGGTGGTGCAGTTTGGCCCCTGGAAAATCTCAGAGCAAGCGTGTTAGGTTTCCTAGGCATAAGAGAAACTACCTACTTGAAATAAAAATTAAGTAAAACAATTACAATAGAGATAAAGGTTAAGTGAGGTTTCAGAGAAAAGAGGAGAAAGAACCAAAATCAGGAAGTCAGAAAGCAAGCTACTACAGTGTTGACATTACACGAATACAAAAAAGGAAATTGAGTGAAATTTAGAAAATCTCCTAGAAACAGACCACCTTCCAAAAGTTTAGAAGCAAAAATAGTTTTACATCAAAATAAGAAATAAAAATACTGAGGTCAAATTCCATACAAGGTTTTTATATGAAAGTATAACAAAAAGATACTGTATAGACAAACTATAAAATACTATAGGTCATTCAAAATGACATTGAAGAATGACATGAAAGAAAACTTGAGAAGTATATTAAGACAACTGAGGAAAGAGAAATTTTTAAAAATCCAACTTTTCAGAAATAAGAAATAAATTAGAGAAACATAAAATGGGTAACATCTTAACATAAATAAAAGGTGAAAAAGTGAAACCTTTTTAAAAATCAGAAGTAAATGAAAGAAGAGGTTAAAAAACATTATAAAGTGACAACTATTGAAGATAGGCAAAGGAAGAATTTTCAATAGACAATAACAGCCCAAAGGATGGAAGAGGAATAAACAAAAAAGTAAACAGCACTAAAAATTTCAATTCAGACAAACTTCCTAATATAAAGAAAAGTTTTAAATTACGTATTAAAAGAGCATATCCGCTGTGCACAGTGGCTCATGCCTGCGATCCCAGCACTTTGGGAGGCCGAGGTGGGAGGATCACCTGAGGTCAGGAGTTCGAAACCAACCTGGCTAACATGGTGAAACCTCTTCTCTACTAAAAATACAAAATCAGCTGGGTGTGGCACACCTGTAATCCCAGCTACTCGGGAGGCTGAGGTAGGAGAATCGCTTGGACCTGGGAGGCGGAGGTTGCAGTTAGCTGAGATCGCGCCATTGCACTCCATCCTGGGCAAAAAGGAGTTAAACTCCGTCTCGACAACAACAACAACAAAGAATATATCACTTCACATACATAAGAATATGGTCCCCAAATGACCAATGCCAACACACACGTGGCTTCAAAGAAAAAAGAAAACTTTTTGATATTAGGTTAATTAATTAATTAATCGAGGAGAAAGAACTAGTTTATCATTAATCTCTTTGACAATGACATTTAACCCCAAAGAAAACAGAAGTAAATGAAAGATATAGTATATTCAAGATATACAATGAAAACAAATATTTTAAACTCAGCAAAACTGAGTTAAAACTATTATCAATATGAAAGAACTTAAAAAGTATTGTTTCCTTGAGTCCTTCATAGGGAATTTACTAAAGGATGAACTTCAGACACCTAAGATGAATAGAAAACATCACTATAAGGGTGAGCGGTGAGCACTAAACTTATGGATGTTTATAGCTATAAAACAAAAGGAAAGTTGTCAAGGAAAGAAGATTGTTGGAATAGCTGTGTGCTCTGATATTTTAAAATGGTGGAATAAAGGAGATCTTTTATGAAAAAATACTTTCGACTGTTCTTATTAATTATATTAGCAGTGGAATATTCATATTATTATTCCAAGATTATTGTGTGCCTAATGCTGTATAAAACAAGTGAGCAATTATCATCATTTGTGATCGCGAGAATAAGGGTTTTTAGGGTTCGAGAAATATAGATGGAATGTAGAAGAGGTTAAGTAAAAAAAAAAAAAAAAAAAAGGGAAAACCCGAAATCTGCATTTGTATTGGAATTATCAATATCAATCATGCTATTGGGACACTAATACAGTCCAGCTGAAATGAGCACACTTAACTCCCAGATTATAGTCTTAAATGATCACTTATCACTAAAAGAAAGTGAGGCTGTATGGGGATATGGCTGATTTCAGGACTGGAACAGGGAATATGGAAAATGAAACTAGTATGTCTGTCTCCATATCAGACATCAAGGAAGCCATCCAAGGCCATAATAATCATGTCAAAATGATTCAAAAGCCAATTTGTAGAAGCTTTTAGTGGCTAGTGATAAGCAAAATATTTCATAATAATACACTTAAAAACTAATTGGTTAATGTTGAAGGATAATAGGCAACCAATTAATTCTCTTGAATATGGATATACAGCAGGACAGAGTCAAGCATTTATCATGTCTTTCCAATGTGAATTTTCCATTGGTTAACCAAGTGCAAGATGAGGAGATGTGTCTCTTCATAAAAGTATTCAATTAATAAAGTAAGAGAAATAATCGAGGAATATGAGCTATTCAATTAATACATTAATTAATAGAGGAAATTCCCCAGTGAATTAACGAATTGATGCATTAGAAACACTTCTGATAATGTCACAAAAAAGAGATAATGTAGACATGATTTTTCTGCCTATAAAATTCAGATTATGAGCTATTCTCTGCAGGTCAAATACGCAGTGTTTTTCAGCAGACTATAAAAGATTAAAAATAGCAAAATTTTAGTACTACTAAATTATGTTACCTAGGTATCCTCACTTGGATGTAACATTATAAAGAAATATAGGGTAGTGATAACTAAAATAGTCAGAACAGTTGTTACTTTTGGGAGGAGAGAGAAGGTTGGAAACGGTATAGAAATTATGGAGAGACCTCTGGGTAGCTGGCAAATTTTTAGTTATCACCTAGAGGGGTAGTTACAAAGTTGTTCACCCTAAAATATCTCATTGAGCTATACATATTTGTGCATTTCTACATCTGCATTTCATTTTCTAGTAAAAAGTTAAAAAAGAAAACACTGATTTTTCTTTAATGAAGCATTTACTTAGACACACATGTATTTTCCAAGTGTCCAACTTTAACTCAAAATAGATACTTTTTATCTTAAATCTCATTTGGGGCACAAGAATTCATCTGGTCTTTCAAACCAAATATCAGAAAGTCATTGTGTATGTCATGTTTCTTTCATGCCAGGTCTAATTTGGCCCTTCTGCTTTCTTAACATTTCCACACCTATCTCCCTTTCTTGTCAATCACTTCAACAAGTCCTCTTTCCGGAATTCTAATACTTCTTTCTTGTGTGATAGAAATTGCCTGTTAATCACTACATTCTGATTGTCTTCCACCTTATCTTCTATAATACTACCAAAGTGATATTTTAAAACTTAACATTTGTGATATTATCATTCATGAATAGGATGTCAAATGTAATTTAAAGTAGATGTAGGAGTAGGTTTTCTTTCTCTCAGTAGAACTTGAATATATAAATACATTTTTTGTAAGCTTCAATTAATACTATTTTCAAGCAGGTTTAATTCAATTATTGGATGAAGTAATAGGACCAAATTCAATGAATGGAACAAATTCACAATGGTCTAATGTTTTAAAGAAAATTGAATGATATTCTTCAAGTTACAGAAATTCGCCACAATTGGAGCTTATTGTAGCATTTGTTATCTTAGGAGCTGACCAGCTAATTAAGCTAAGTTCACAATAGTCATAGGGATCATCCAAAAGATTAAACTTTATGTCTAGCCATTCAGAAGAACTCCAGAGTGCTTGCAGTGCTAATTCTGTTATTTTTCAAGATGCCTGGTAGAGTTACAGACAGGACTCTCAGAGTCACAGATATTGCACTTCCAATTGGAAAAATGCCTGAAAGGCCTAACACTCTCACTTCACAACTACTGACATTTAGGGAGAGACATTGGAAGGGTTGCTCGAATTTCTAGCACTAGAGGTGACAGATAAGAGACAAAACCAGGTCTTTGAAATCTCAATACCCACTGCCCTTTCCTTCAGTATTGATATGGTTTGGCTGTGTCCCCACCTAAATCTCATCTTGATTTTTATCTTCCATAATTCTCAGGTGTTGTGGGAGGGACCTGGTGGGAGATAATTTATTCATGGGGGAAAGTCTTTACTGTGCTATTCTCATGATATTGAATAAGTCTCATGAGATCTGATGGTTTTATAAAGGGGAGTTTCTCCGCACAAGGTCTCCTCTTTTACCTGCCACCATATGAGACATGCATTTCACCTTCCACCATGATTGTGAGGCCCCCACCAGACACGTGAAACTGTGAGACTATTAAACCTCTGTCTTTTATAAATTGCCCAGTCTCAGATATGTCTTTATTGCGAGTTGGAAAATGGACTAATACAGTAAATTGGTACGAAGAGCGAGGTGCTGCTGTAAAGATACCTGAAAATGTAGAAGCAACTTTGGGACTGGATAATAATAGGCAGAAGCTGGAACAGTTTGAAGGACTCAGAAGACAGGAAAATGTGGGAAAGTTTGGAACTCCCTAGAGGCTTATTAAATGGCTTTGACCAAAATGCTGATAATGATATGGAATGAAATCCAGGCTGAAGTGGTCTCAAATGGAGATGAGGAACTTGTTGGGAACTGATGCACAGGTGATTCTTGTTGTTTCAGCAAAGAGACTGGTGGCATGTTGCCCCTACCCTAAAGATCTGTGGAACTTTGAACTTGAGAGAGATGATTTAGGGTATCTGGCTGAAGGCATATCTAAGCAGCAGAGCATTTAAGAGGTGACTTGCATGCTGTTAAAGGCACTCAGTTTTAAAAGGGAAACAGAGCATAAAAGTTTGGAAAATTTGCAGTCTGACAATGTGATAAAAAAGAAAATCCCATTTTCTGAGGAGAAATTCAAACCAGCTGCAGAAATTTCCATAAGTAACTAGGAGCTGAATGTTAATCACCAAGACAATGGGGAGAATGTCTCCAGGGCATGTCAGAGAAATTTGTGGCAGCCTCTCCCATCACAGGCCCAGAGGGCTAGGAGAAAAAAAACAATGGCTTCAAGGGCTAGACCCAGGATCCTTGTTGTATGCAATCTACAGACTTGGTGCCCTGTGCCCAGCCACTCAAACCATGACTAAAAGGGGCCAATATGCAGTTCAGGACATGACTTCAGAGGGTGCAAGCTCCAAGCTTTGGCAGCTTCTCTGTGGTGTTGAGTCTTCAGTGCACAGAAGTCAAGAATTGAGGTTTGTGAACCTCCCTAGGTTTCAAGGATATATGGAAACACCTAGATGTCCAGGCAGATGTTTGCTGCAGGGGCGGGGTGCTCATGGAGAACCTGTGGTGGGGAAGTGTAGAAGGGAAATGTGGGGTGCGTGCTCCCACACAGAGTCCCCACTGGGGTGCTACCTTGGAATCCCAACCCATGGGATCCCATCTCTTGCATCAGCATGACCTGGATGTGAGACATGGAATCAAAGGAGATCATTTTGGAGCTTTAAGATTTTACTGCCCTATTGGATTCTGGACTTACATGGGGCCTTTAGCCCCTTTGTTTTGGCCAATTTCTCCCATTTGGAATGGCTGTATTTACCCAATGCCTGTAAGACCATTGTATCTAGGAAGTAACTAACTTGGTTTTGAATTTACAGGCTCATAGGTGGAAGGGACTTGCCTTGTCTCAGATGAGACTTTGGACTGTAGACTGTTGAGTTAATGTTGAAATGAGTTAAAATATTAGGGAAAAGTTGGGAAGGCATAATTAGTTTTGGAATGTGAGGAAATGAGATTTGGGTGTGGCCATGGGAGGAATGATATGGTTTGGCTATATCTCCACCCAAATCTCCTCTTGAATTCTAGCCCCCAAAATTCCCACATGTTGTGGGAGGGGCCTGGTGGGAGTTAACTGAATCACAGGGGTGGGTACTTTCAAAGCTATTCTCATGATAGTGACTAAGTTTCATGAGATCTGATGGTTTTGTAAAGGGCAGTTTCCCTACACAAGCTCTCTTCTCTTGTCTGCCACCATGTGAGTCATGCCTTTTACCTTTCACTATGATGGTGAGGCCTCCTCCACCATGTGAAACTGTGTGTCCATTAAACCTCTTTCTTTTGTAAATTTCCCAGTCTCAGATATGTCTTTATCAGCAGCAGGAAAACAGACTAACACAGGTATCAAAATTGAAGAGTTCAGGGCATCACTAGAGCAAACCAAGGTTTCCAAGAGAGAAACCAAATCTATCTCGGCCCATGGAAACCTTCCTGATCACACACTGAATGGGATGTGTGAGGAAAAAAAAAATGTGAGGATTCACTAACTTAGTTCAATCCCAGCTCTGGTTTTGATGTAGTTTAAAGTAGTAGGAGGCATCATTTATCCACTGGATTTTTCAGTAAATATGCTACCGAGTCAAACAGTTTAGCAACATTTGAATCTAACAATTCATTATGAATCATAATCATAGATTATGAATAGATTCAAATATAACAATTCATTAGATTACAATAAATTGCATATTTTTCATAGAGTGAGTCAAGAACAATTTCAAATCATAGTTCTCATAAAGATCTAAATAAGCACAACTTGCCCTAAGGAAACAGGAAGATTTTGAAATTTATAACATAGAACAATTTTTGACCAAACAGGGAAGAAAATATGAATAACGATTGTGGCCATCAAGGTAGAGGTTAAGAAAAGGAAATTTAAGTCAATCCCCTAACTTTGTATAACATGGGCATGAAAAAAAGAGATGAAGACTGTATCATATCCAGCTTTTGCTCTTTAATGTGAAGATTACAGAGAGGTAAATTTTATTTTTTCACTGAGAAAATTTTCCAAACACTAAAAATTATCACAAATTAGGTTTTACATATAACATTGTTTCTACTTCCTTTCATTCCATTAAAAAAAAGATCATCTTTAATTTTTTCCTCTGTAAATAAGATTTTGTTTTTCATAAGGAATTCAGAGTACCTGTGTTCCAAGCTTAGAAATCATCCACAATTTAGATAAATGAAGTCCACAGTTTAGTCATAAACAATTACACTTTCAGTATTAGTTATATGTACCAAATCAAAATGTAGCAAGGAAGGATATCACTTCAAACAGAAAATCTGAATTTATACTAAAAACAAGTGAAACAGGTGTACTGTTACCTTAGTCTTTCACCAGAGAAAACTTACTTCTTGAACTATTTGGTTTAGCATAGGCTATAGACTTACATTTCAAAAACACATATATCAAACATGAAAGACTGACAGAGATATTCAAATAAAAGGAATAATTTGCAGTCATGTCTCTATTATGCCATTTCCTTTTTAATGCCTGAAATAAAATTACAAAGAAAAAAAAAGAGAAGGTTTCATAAAATAATCATTTATTTAGGCAATATCATTCTTAGTTTATATTAGTTATCCTTTCCATACATCTTATTTATATTCTAGTTAAAATTCCCATATAGCCATATATGTCTAGACAGGCCATAATAATAAAAAACCTCACCCTTTCCAACTGTATGCATATAAAATTAGCTAACCAAGCTTAACTATACCTTTTTTAACACCAATAAAAAATGTAGAAGATGAGAAGAGAAACCCTGTAAACAACTGAGATGTTTTTCCTTATTTCAAATCTATGAGTATAAAAGGCACATTTGTTCAAACACTATCTGATGGACCTCAAAAAATTCATTCTTTATTAGTCACAGCAAAATTCCAATGCAATGATGTTGTCTTTGGAGAATTTTAAAAGATTTTGTTTATAAAACTGTTCTTTCCCTTTGTTACTAATGTCAGTATGTCTGGATTGCCAGAGGGGTTATTGAAAAAACAAAAGTTGACAATCTTAGCAATGCAATTACTTTCATTGTCCTTTCGATAAAGAATTTATCTGATCATCTGGATTTGAGCAATTCATGTGGTTCCAGCTGTAAGAGAGGGAACTTTTTTTCCTTTAAGAAATGAATCGAAGGGATCATCCATCAAGTCTCTAACCACTTCTTTTCTTTCAGAGCACTTGGAACACTGTGTCACTGTGTTAAGAGTGATGCCGAAAAGCTGGCAGCCAAAGATCTCCTTTTACTTCATTATTTCCAGTGGACTCTCAGAAAATCAATAGTCTTTTATAACCATAAAACTTTATTTGTTGTTGCCCTTGTTCTGCATTACTTTAAAATGGACTATTTATTATAAATAGAGGTAATATAATTGTCATAAACGTGCTTCCCAAAAAAGTTTCCTGTTCCTAAAATAAGTAATTCTGATTAAATATATAAAACAATACTAATTTTTGTGAGGTTTTTAAATTTTGATTTGCTTTAAACTTTATCTGCATAGATATAAGGCCCTTGGGTTAGACGTTTAAATAAATATGATTCTTTTTTCTGAAACATCTTGGCAAGATATCAGAGCTACCACTGAGAACTTGACAATTACAACTGCCAATGACTTTGCTCTGACATTGGATAAGAACAAAACAAATGCTTCATTGTACCATGTAGCATTGCCCTGCTTCTTTAAAATCACAGTATTGTAACTACTCATTCATTTTTCCTTTTATAAAATTATCTTAGTATTTTCCTCCTCTAATATATTAAAATATTTTTAATATGGAAGGAATCCAACATTAAAATGGGTAATAAACTTGTTTCATATATTTCTCTGAGTGTGAACAATTGATTTTTAAAAAGAAATGTTATGTCAGACAAATTATATTTCAACACAAATATTAAACAGAAACCTTTAGTTAAAATACATTTTAGGAGGTGGGAAATAAAATTTATAGGAAAAGGCAAAGTAACTGAATTTAATCAACTTCCACATTAGACGTGACAATATATAATATACTAACATTCAAACATACGAAATGTCCACACAGAAGAAATGGTAGACAACTATTCCCATCTCTACCTAAGGACAAGGCTAGATGAAACAGGCCCAAAATGCAGTCAGAGCAATTTAAGTATGAAATATGAGTACTGAAGGGTTTGGGCTGGGAGTACTGTAAAGACCTCTTCTTAGGCCTTTGCAGAGATTTCTCTCTATGAGTTATAGTTGGTTCCATTGTCTCAATTATTTCTTCTAACTGTGACTTATAGACAATACTGGGAATTCATTTATGAAGAAATAATATTTACTATGCAGTCATATGTGGGAACAATCACTTGAGGACTTTTTCAGGTTATCCTTATCACTAACAATATAACCTAATGCGTAGTAAACATGCAATTACTATTAGCTAATTATTAAACCAATAAAAGAAAAGTTACATAGGGTGTTCAGTCAAATATCAAGCAGGAAAGGATGTCACAGTAATTAAAAGCATGGTCTCTGGAGCTGCAGCTAGGATTAAAATCCTAGCTCTTCTACTGACCAGCTGTATGACCCTGGGCAAGTATTTTTATTTTTCTGTGCCCCAATTTTCTCATCTTTAAGATGCAACATTAAGAAATAAGTAAAAATTAGGTATTTGTAAGACTCAAGAGAAACAGAGAAACAAATAAAGATGAGATTAGGCTAGTTTTGTTGAACTTTTAAGAAATGCAAATTAAGTTAATAACATTAAAGTATATGGCACAGTGGCACAAGAGTCTATCCAGCTTGTACATAATTATTTCATTTATAAACAATTTCCCATTGCAGCCCCTCACGTTTATCATTTAACATTTTATGACCTTTATTTCCTTTAAATCTGGGGGGAGAGGAAATCTACAATAGTGCCTTTGAATCACTTATATAGCATCTTTTATGTCTTAGCTACTCTTCTGAGCACAATTGTCATATATTTTTCAGGTTTTCAAGAAAACTTTGCAACTTTAACATAGTGTTTTGAAGAGTAAAAGTGACACCTGAAAAAAGCCATCCATGAGAACTAACTCCCCACAAACTGATCAGATGCCAGGATTGCAATTTTTCTTCAGAGAGAGCAAAACTATGGGTTAAGATGTGTTTGGATGGCAGAAATCTGACCGAGAGTCTGTCATGAGGAGCAGATGTACAGGAGAATGATTCACAAGATCTCCTTTCTGTGCATTGAACGTCTATCCACAGAGCACATCTTCATTACTAGGGGAGAGCATCCATCAGCCGACATGGTGGTGGCAGCATGTTCATACCTGAGGTGCTGCTTCAGAAAGGAGAGCTTTTCAATAGTTAGATTATTTCAAGTCGCAACTAAATGCCTCAAATTCCCAGGAATGTAGATAATAACAATTATGCCTCTTTCTCTCTTTTCCTCACAGACAAAAAGGTAACCCATGTTGCATAATTATAAAAAATTCCAAAATAATAATTTGAAATATACAGGACACTTCAAATAATACATCTACATGTTTTGAATCATCTTCCTAAAGCCCAAATATTGTTGTGTACCCAGGCACAGTAGGAAGCTGATCATTACAAATGACAGCAGCAACATTTTAAAATTATGAATCTTAAGAATATTTAAATAAATGTATAGCAACTAATAAAATTGAAAGTAAAATGTATACTAACTTAACTGATATTTTGTTAGCAGGTATTTTTCATTTAAAACTGCTTATTAGTAAATTTAAATTATGTAAAATTGTGCATGTATATCTTAAGATGGCAGATATATCTTCAGGGCATATTATTCCCCTTGCTTGCCAGTAGACTCAAATATCCACTTTTTTTTTTTTTTTTTTTTTTTGGTTTCTCATCCTATTTGTACTAACTTGACTTCTATTCATTATTTAAATTAAAAATGAACTGGAAATTCCATAATGGGAATGACTTCCCATTGTTAGATTTAAGTTTCAGTCAACAGAATCTCTCATTTTCATCAAGAAATTTTTTAAACACATGGGCACAATATTCCTATTCTTTCTTTTAAAAACTCAACTCCTGCACTTCAGCTTAAGCAACAGAGTTAAGACCCTGTCTTAAAAAACAAACAAACAAAAAAACAAAATAAAACTCCACTCCATCATAATTTTATGAGTGAATCTACATCAGCTTATTGCTTTAGAACTTATAATGTTTCTACTATCAAGATTAGCTAGACTGAATTTGGCCAATTCAGTGCAGCATTCTCTGCTGAGTTTAATTCAATTATGGATAAGAATTCAGTCATAGTCTTGGAAAAAATGACAAGAAAATCTTCTGATTTTGTAGGATAAAAATATGCTTTTGAAAAATACACACTATATTTTCTACCTCCTTCCTTTATAGTTAAACCAGGCTCTACTTAAATCCATTATGTTTTATTTTTTGCCTGATTATTATACTAACCACTTTTTCTTTCAAATATTGCTGACAGAATTATTTCTGAATTTATTTCAGTGCTGATATGCCACAAAGAAGGAATCACACTGATTGTGCTGCTAAGTGAAAGAAAAAGTGAGCATGAATGACCCCTAATTGAGCTTTTAATACGGCCTAGTGCCCTTGCTCTGCTACACGTTTCTCTCCAAGCCGCATGAGGAGTCCACTCTGGGTACGAACACATGGAGATAAATTATATGAAATCAGGAGTTTGGACTAAGCAAGAGACAAAATTATGAGAAATGATCAATTACTCTTCTTTCTAAGTAAACAAAAAACAATAAATATCATCAAGGCCATCTCTTTCCTTAAAGTTATATTTGATCTATTATTACCAGTTATTAGCTTACTTCTGATATAAACTGGTTTTCCTTTGAGAGAAGCATAATCATTGGAGGAAATGTTTGTCTTTGGGGAAAAAAAAGAAAAAAAAACGGGAAATTGTACTTCTGGAAAAAATTAGCCCTCAAAAAAAGTGAATAATATATCTGCATTTTTTGGCTGTAGTTTCAGCTCATGTACATGTTTCTGCTTATCTTCTCGAAGGAGAAACAAGTTATTCAATGCTATGTATGAATCAAAGATCAGATTACTCAGAATCCTGAAAAATAAATTGTGACTGTGCATATTCTTTATCCATTTTTAGTAAACACATGTATTTTTTATACAGTTATGCATCCTGATCTGTTGTCATTCAATGTTTTTTGTATAATTTATAGATATCATCACCACAGGTTTTGTGAGATTGACATGCAATCTAAAAATAAATGATTCAAAGATGAGTGTTCAAGATGGGTGACTAGATGCAGCTGAGACATACCTTTTTCAGGCAGAGAAACCAAAATATTGAACAGTTATTCACACTACAAATAGATCATCTGAGAAAGAACACTGGAATTCAACAGAGAAGCAACAAGAGACACCAAGGACTAGGCAAGGGGATGCAAGGATGCCTGTTCAGCGGGATTGCTAGGAGCTGGAAGCAGCCCCTTGACCCAGGGAAGTGGTAACAGAACCTTGGGGATCCACATCCCCATTATGGACTTTTGCAATCCTAGCTACAGGAGAGCTCCTCAACCCTTGCTGGCCTCCAGACAGGCATAGAGAGCTCCCTTGAGATTACACAGAGGCACTGCTCAAACTCACGTGGAGTCCCACAGGCTTTTGAGCAATGGGAAGCTGCAGCAGTGCCATTCTGGTAGCACATTCCCTAGGGTTCTATATTCTGCCCTAAGGCTGTTGCTGCCAGCTGTCAAACCAGGGAGCGGGAGGAGAGGCCAGGTACTCACACACACCAAGGACAAATTCCACTGCCACTGCCACAGACTGCTGCAGGACCCAGGCACACTCGGGCCACATGCTGCATGCCTGCCAGCCTCTCCAGAAGCTTCCTATCTGTCCATTCCCGTGGAAAGGGGCCACCCTTCCTGCTGGCAGATCCACAAGGCAGCTGTTGTTGCCCTGCCTGAGTGTTCCTCCAGTGGCCTGGGACCAGCCTGCCTCTCACTATCAAAGCTAGTGCTTGAGTCAAGAGGTCCTGAGAATAAGTTCACTCTTCTGATCCCATCCATCTTGGTCTCAGGCCCTGCTTCCAGGGATATGAGAATGAGATATGCAATCTGTTCTCAACCAGGAGAGGAGAAGCTGAGAAGACAACGTGGCACAGGTTCCTGTTGCAACAATGGAGCTTATCACCCCTTCCTTCACAAGACTGCACTGGAAAGAGTGTAGCCTGAAAGCTGCACTTTCTGCCCCAAGAATGGAGTCTCACAGCCTGGGATAGCTTCATGATCCGAATGCAGACTGCTTGGGACAGGGCTAGCTGTTCTGGTCTGCTGCCAGCAGCTAGACACTGAAGGGAGACCCACTGGGTTGGGGGCTTGTGTGGGTCCCACCGGCACCTGGTGGACTTGGCTTCTTGGCAAGCCATGTCCCCCAGAGCAGCCTCTTGAGAACAATAAAAGTGCCTCTCACTCACCCTGGAAATTTGCCCCAGAGGCCTGAAAGTTGTTTCCTAACCATTCAGGGTCAGCACTTGTGCCTGTCATTGGAAAGCCTGGGCACAGGCTTGCCCAACCCAGTTGTGCCCAGCTGTGCCCTCTCCACCTGTCTTGGTGTCAGAGCATGGAATGAGACTGGTGAGAGTTCCATGGCCTCACCCACTGGCCAGACATCTGAGTACTTCTGATTATCAAAAGCCAGGCATAAATCCCACTGGGATCACTGCAGCTGCCTCTCTCCTGCAAGAGAGCACCACCTCATGGCTGGGAAGTCAATCAGTACCTCCCATTACAACCTCAGCTGACACAATTACACAGCACTTGCCTGGTTCTTCCCTGCAGTGTCACCTACCGGCCTGGAAATCAAAATGCATAACCTTAAAAATTGCTGACAGAAGTACACAGCACTGGAGAACAAGATAATCTTTTCAACACCCCCACTTCACCATATCTGCAAGAGACAGTAAGTCTACTCACACACCCAGCACACTGCTACTACAAACTAAAAAAAAAAAAAAAAAAAAAAAAGACAGAATTTGAGAAAACCACCATACTAAGACAATCTATAACCAAGGAATTTATACAAAACTTTGGCCAGTTAAAAGCACCCAGAATAAAAGTCAAAGCCAAAAGATTCTGCCCAATTAATGTACAGTTTCATCTGCAAGGGAAGGAAAAAAGTCCCATTAAAGCGAAAGTCAATTCAAAAATAAGAAGTGACACTTTCTCTATGTTAAAAGAAACTAACATAAAAAGTCTAGCAGATGTTTTGACATTCCCCAAAGGATAATACTAGTTCTCTATCAATGCATTCTAATCCAAATGAAAATCCTGAAATGACAGATAAATAATTCAAAATATGAATTGTAAGGAAGCTCAATGAGATCCAAGGGAAAGACAAAAGCCAACGCAAAGAAATCAGAAAAACAATACAGCTTATGCATAAAAATTTAACTAAGAGATCAATGTTTAAAAAAACACACAACTTCTGGAAACAAAAATTTATTAAAGAAATTAAAATTATAGTTGAAAGCTTTAAGAATAGACTAGACCAAGTGGAAGAAATAATTTTACAGTTGTAAGACAAGTCTTTTGAATTTATGTAGCCAGACAAAAATAATGAAAAAAAATCTTTTTAAATGAACAAAGCATTCCAATACAAGAAATATGCAATTATATAAAGGGGCCAAACATGAGTCATAGCTATTTTTGAGACAGAATAAGTAAAAATAAAAAGTTTGTAAAACCTATTTGAGGGAACAATTTAGGAAAAATAGTCTGGTCTTGCTAGAGATTTAGACATCCAGATACAAGAGGCTCAAGGAATAGCTGGATGATATATTGCAAATTGAACTTCACCAAGACATATCATCATCAGACTACCCAAAGTCAACATAAAGAAAAAAATTCTAAAATCAGCAAGAAAGAAGCATCTAATAACTTACAAAGGAATCCCATAATACTAGCAGTAGACTTTTCAGCAGAAACCTTATAAGCCAGAAGAGATTGTGGTCATATTTTCAGCCTTCATAAAAAAAAAAAGAATAAAAATAAAATAAAAAACTGCTAGCAAAGAGTTTTGTATCCTACTAAACTAAGCTTCATAAATGGGGGAAAAATAAAGTCTTTTCCAGAGAAACAAATGCTAAAGGAATTTGTCACCACTAGACCACATCTACAAGAAATGCTCAAAGGAATCCTAAGCATGGAAACAAAAGGGCAATACTTGCTGTGAAAAAGTAAGAAAGAAAGAAAGAATAAAACATTTCTTAAAAAGCGTTTACACAATTGGGTCTACACAGCACCGAGTTAACTATTAGTATTGTGACAGGACTAGAACCTCACAAGTCAATAGTAACCTTGAATGCAAATGAACTACATACTCCACTTAGAAGATATAGACTCAAGGAATTAATTCTTTTAAAAAAAGATCAAACCATATGGTGTTTACAAGAAACCCACCTAACTGGTAAAGATATTCACAGACCCAAAGTCTGCAATTTTTCCTCAAAGGGCTGGAAAAAGATATTCCATGCAGACAAAAATAAAAAGTGAGCAAGAGTAGTTATATAAGATAAAGCAGGCTTTAAATCAACAACAGCAAAAATAGATGAAAGGGTCATTATATAATGATAAAAGGATTAATTCAACAAGATGTAACAATCCTAAATGCTATGCATTCTACACCAGAGCAGTCAGAGCTATAAAACAAATACTACTAATACTAAGAAAAGAGATGGATCACAATACAGTAATGGTGGGGGACTTCCACATCCCACTGAGAGCACTAAACATTATCAAGAAAGAAAATCAACAAATAAACTCTGGACTTAAATTGGACTCTAGGCCAAATGCACCTACTAGACATTTACAGAACAAATTACATAATAATTGCAAAACATACATTCTTCTTATATATGGATGGAACATTCTCCAAAATAGATTATATGACAGGCCACAAAGCAAGTCTCAATACATTTTTAAAAATGAAAATTATGTCAGGAGTCTTCTTAGACCACAGTGGAATAAAACTAGAAATTAATACCAAGATGAACTCTGAAAACTATACAAACACATTGAAATAAAACAACCTAGTCCTGAATGATCATTAGGTCAACAATAAAATTAAGACAGAAGTGGTTTTTTTTGTTTGTTTTGTTTTGTTTTTTAACTTTTTACCAATGAAAATACAAACACAATATATCAAAACTTCTGTGGTACAGCAAAAGCAGTGCTAAGAGGGAATTTTACAGTGTTAAATGTCTAGATCAAAAAGATAGAAAGTGCTCAAATTACAAGCCGAACGTCATACCTCAAGGAACTAGAAGATCAAAAATAAGCTAAATCCAAAGCTTGAAGAAGAAAATAAAAATAACAAAGACAAGAGCAGAACTAAATGAAATTGAGACTAAAAAAAGAAACAAATGATCAATGAAACAAAAAGTTAGTTATTTGTAAAATAAACAAAGTTAATAGACTGCTAGCTAGATTAACCAAGAAAAAGAGAAGAGTCAAGCATAACCAAAAATGATAAAGGTGACATTACAACTGATACCACAGAGATACAAATGATCATCAAAGGCTACTATGAGCATCTGTAGGTGCACAAACTAAAAAAATTGTAAGAAATGAATGAATTTCTGAAAACATACAATGTAGTAATGTTGAACCAGGAAGAATAGAAATCCCAAAAAGACCAAGAATGAGTAATGCAATTGAATCAGTAATAAAAAAATCTCCTAACAAAACAAAGGCCAAGACCAGATGGATTTGCAGCCAAATCCTACCAGATATACAAAAAAATAACTGTTACCAATTCTACTGAAACAGTTTCAAAAAATTAAGGAGAAGGGAATCTTTCCTAATTCATTTTACAAAGCCGGTATCAACCTGATACTAAAGCCAGGAAAAGACACAAGAAGAAGAAAGAAAACTGCAGACCGATATCCCTAATGAACATAGATGCAAAAATGCTCAACAAAATACTGGCAAAACCAATCCAACAGCACATCAAAAAGGTAATACACCATTATCAAGTGTGTTTTATTCCAGGGATGTAAGGATAATTCACCCTTCACAAATCAATACATGTGATTTACCACATAAAAAGGATTATAAACAAAAAGCTTCTGATCATCTCAATGATGCATAAAAAGCATTCAATAAAATTCAGCACTGCTTCATGATAAAAACTTTCAACCAACTAGGCATAAAGGAACATATGTCAAAATAATAAAAGCCACATATTACAAACCCACAGCCAACATCACACTGAATGGGGGAAACCTGAACTCACTCCCCCTAAGAACTGAAACAAGTCAAGGGTGCCCACTTTCACCAGCCATAATCAACATAGTGCCTAAAGTTCTAGCCGGATCAATCAGGCAATAGAAAATAACAAAAGACAGCCAAACTGCAAAAAAGCAAATAAAATTATCTCTGTTTGCTGATGACAAAATCCTGTACCTAGAAAACCCTAAAGACTCCTCCAAGAAATTTCCAGATTTGATAAATAACTTCGGCAAGGTTTCAGAATACAAGTAACATGTACAATAATTAGTAGCATTTCTATACACCAATAACAATTAAGCTAACAGCCAAATAAAGAATGCAATCTCATTTACAATAGCCACAAAAATAAAATAAAATACCTGGCAATGCATTTAACCAAGAGGTAAAATATCTCTACCAGGAAAACTGCAAAACCCTAATGAAAGAATTTTCAGATGATATAAACAAATGAAAAATATCCCATGTTCATGAATTAGAAAAATCAGTATTTTAAAAATGAACATACTCCCCAAGGCAACCACCTACAGACTCAATACAATTCCTATCAAATTACCAATGTTTTCTTTTTAATGTTTTATTTCTATACATTTTGGGATAACAGGTTGTATTTGGTTACAGTAGTAAGTAATTATAGTGGTCATTTGTTAGATTTTGGTGCACCCATTACCTAAGCAGTATACACGAAACCCAGTTTGTAGTTCCTCACCTCTCCCATCCTTTCCCTTGAGTCCCCAAAGTTCATTTTATCATTCTTAGGCCTTTGCTTCCTCATAGTTTAGCTCCCAATTATAAGTGAGAACACACAGTATTTGGTTTTCCATTTCTGAGTTATTCACTTAGAATAATAGTCTCCAGTTCCACCCGAGTTGCTGTGAATTTTTTAAAAATCTTCATGTTCACATGGAAACAAAAAGGAACCTGAATAGCCAGAGCTATCCTCAGCAATAATCTAAAGCTAGAGGCATCATATTACCTGACTTCAAATTATACTACAAGAGTGCTATAGTAACCAAAACAGCATAATACTGATATAAAAATAAACGCATAGATCAAAGGAACAGAATAGACAACACAGAAATAAAGCCATATAACTACAATCCACTGATCTTCAACAAAGTCAACAAAAATACACACTGAGAAATAAACACCCCATTCAACAAATGGGGCTAAGAAAATTGGATAGCTATATGCAGAATAAGGAAACTGGACCCCCATTCCCCAACATATATATAAATTAACACAAGATGAACTAAAGACTTAAATGTAAGAACTGAAACTGTAAAAATCCTAGAAGAAAACCTAATAAAACTCTTCCGGACATTGTGCGAGGCAAAGAATTTATGACTAAGTTCTCAAAAGCAAGCACAACAAAAACAATAATAGACAAATAAGACTGAATTAAACAAAAAGCATTTGCACAGAAAAATTAATAATCCATGGATTATTAGGTTGAAAACAGACAGCCTACAGAATTGGGGGAAATATTGGCAAACTATGCATCCAACGAAAGGCCAGTATCCAGAAGCCACAAATAACTAAAACAGCTCAGCAAGCACAAAACAAGCAATTTTATTAAAAAGTGAACAAAAAACATGAACATACATTTTTCAAAAGGAGACATACAAGCAACCAACAAACATTTCTGAAAAAAATGTTTGACATAATCATCAGAGAAATGCAAATTAAAACCACAGGGAGATACCATCATACATCAGTCAGAATGGCTATTATTAAAAAGTCAAATATAACATGTGTTGGTGAGGATGCAATGAAAAGGGAATGGTTACATGCTGTCAGTGGAAATGTAAATTAGTAAAAACCTCTATGGAAAACAGTACAAAGATTTCTCAAAAAAACGGAAAATAGAGCTATCATTCTACACAGCAATCCCCCTGTAGGGTATCTACCAAAAGGAAAAGAAGACATTATATAAAAAAGACTCCTGCACATCTATTTTTCTTGCAACACTATTCACAATAGCAAATTCATGAAATTAACCTAGGTGTCTGTCAGCAAATGATTGGATAAAGATGTGGGGTGTGTGTGTGCGTGTGTGTGTGTGTGTGTGTGTGTGTGTACATTACTCAATTATAAAAAAAATAATTAAATCGTGTCTTCTGCAGCAACATGAACGGGTTGGAGGTCATTATCCTAAGTGAAATAACTCAGAAACTGAAAGTTAAATGCTGCATGTTCTCACTTACAAGTGAGAGCTAAACAATGAGTGGACACAGAGTGGAATAATAGACATGAAGGCTCTGAAAGATGGGAGCGTGGAAGAGGGTGAGGGTTGAAAAATTACCTATTGAGTACAATGTTCACTATTTGGGTGATGGTTACACTAAAAGCTCAGATTTCACCACTATGCAATGTATCCATGTAACAAAACTGCACTTGTACTCTCTAAATTTGCATAAATAATTTTTTTTTAAATAAAGCATACTTGTTTGCCTTTTATAACTGAATTTGTAAACCTGTGTAATATAAATCAATGGAGAAAGAAAATATTCTCAATGTTTGCTAAATAAACAAATAAATGCTTCAAATAATTTGTGAAAGGTCATATCTCACAATATGCACTGAGCATTATAAATTAGCTGCACATGCTGAAAACATCTAATGATTTTTGTTCTCATATATAAAAATTTGTTTTTAGTATCTCCCTACTTTTAGCTCTTTTGGGGTAAAACTAAAATACATTTGGTTCAATTTAGCCTTCATTGAGAAATTATTTTAGCTGAGTGTCTTGAATAAATAAATGGAGATTTGAAACAGAGAGATAATAAATTAGGGATAAAAACCACTGATTCCTAATTATGTGTGCAGATATCCTCACTGCACACATAATTAAGAAAATGTCCTATACAATATGCATAGATTCTAACTTCCTTGGAAGTTATAACCTCTGGAAATTTTTATCATTCTTTATGCTAACAATTAAGATAAAGAATATTTAAATAATATACAAACAGGTAGTGTTCGATTTTAATTTGATAGTATCAATGGAAACAGGATAAAAGACTTTTATACCAAAAAATGAATTTATTAAAAATGTTCAAAACACCATGCTTGATGCTGCATTAGTGGTGGGGGTAGCAATAGCAAATAAAGTGTGAACAAGAACCCCAAGGAACACATTCACTGAGGAAAAAAAGATAATTCTATGCAAGTCACTCTGTTTAATATTTATAGATTTTAGAAGGGGATCAGAATGGTGATATAAGTATTAAACATTATGTGGAGACATGTAGTTAAAATGATTCTATATGTTCACAATTGAACACAGCTCTTCTTCTCTAAACATTAAGTATTGATAGAAAAAGATTTAAAAAACAAAAAAGAGCTTCTAAAAATAAGATGAACATCCTGGGGAAGAAAGAAAACAAATTCAAGCAATGATTTGGCTTAAGACATAAGCCTGCTGTACTAGGGAGCTTAAAGCAGACAGCATTACTCTACAACCTTGGCTGCTATGCAGTAAAGAAGACTAAAGTACTCTGCATTGGAACCGCAAAGTAGATCTTGGTGCTCTACTTACAGCCAGTGGCTTTAGTGGGTTTTCTCTACTTGTGAAAGGAGAGCAAAGAAAAAAATCAATCCTGCAAACACAGTCTGTGCTGTGGTTTTTAGCAATAAGAGAGTATCTGGCAGTAGAAAGATGCAGACTTTGCTTCCTAACCAAGAACTGTAACAAGTTGCCTGCAGCCAGATCTGTGGTATTCTTGAGGTTACCACTAGGCAGAGGTCCCATATTGCCAAACCCTTGGGAATCACAATGGACATTTATTGTAGGTGGTCCTAATTGCAACACTGTGTAGGTGAGTTTTCTGTGCTGGGGCAGAAAACGGTGCTACAGGGACAAAATATGGGGCCACTTATTGGAAAATGCATTCTTTTCCATCCCTACAGAAATGATATTTATAATGTTACATTAATTGCACGAGCTAAGCAAGAAACAATGAGTATATTGCAGGCCTCAGTAAGACATGTGTGCTCCAAAGAATGGAAGATAAATTCTATGAAGATTGAAGTTACTGCCACTTCAGTAAAATTTTTAGTATTGCAGGAATCAGAAAGGCCCTGGACATGCACTATGAAATAAAAGACAAATTATTGCATCTTAAATTCCAAGAAGGAAGCTCAATATCTGATCATCTTCTTTGGGATCTGAAAGTAGTTATGTACAATGGAGAATAATGCTTTGGCTCTTATTCTAAATTACACAGAATTCTGCCAGCTTTGAGTGTGGCTTAGGGTAGGAAAGGGCTCTACAGCAGTCAAGGCTATATTACAAGTGGACCTGCCACAAGGCTTATTATCTGAGCACACACTATGGTGTTGCAGGTGTCAATGGTGAAAAGAGATAAAGTGTGGAGTTAATGTCAGCCCCCAGTGGGAGAATCATCTTAAGCCCTTGGGTTCTGGAAGAAAACCGTGCCATTTGCAGGATAGAATTATATGGCTGCCAAGAAACAGTACCTGAGGTGCTACTGAGACTTGATGGATCACTTGATCATATGGCATCATATAGCAGATATAGACTGCTATAAACTGTCCATTATAAGCTGGAATCTGGCAAACCTGCCATGTCATAAAATAGAGCATGTCCAGGCACAATTCATTATAAATTGAAGATGGTGATCCATAATTGAGCCTAATACAGACACCAGAATATGAGTAAGTTATATTATTTCATAGCCCATTTAATCAACCACAGTTGTACTAGCATTGCTCCTTCAGGTCACACTTACGGCTTTATGTTTTGGGGTCCCTTATTACCAACTTGATAAAAGGTAGAAAAATTCTGAGTTTGTTCCACAAATCAGTAAGCCTATGACATGTGTACATTCTGAAAATGGACTGCAGCTGCACTACAGTCCCACTAACAAAGCTGAGAAAAATATTTGTTAGGAGAAATCCTCTCAGTGGGAAAATATGAGGTGCTATATCTGCTCATCTATTTTGTATGGAAAAAGAAGACTTTCAAAATTAGAATATTAAAATAATGAGTGATAACGAATGGTGTGGCTGGCTGGTCAAGAAACGAGAAGTAGAAATACTAGAATACTGGGGGTAATAATGTCAGGAAAACAGTTATATGGGTCTCTGAGAGTGTATATAAGAGAGTAGATCACATTTAATATCCACCAGGAAATTTTGAACATGGAAGAGGCTTGATTCAATAACCAAGTAGAAAGAATAATGACTAGTTGTCTTACCTAGCCACTATCATCAGACACAGGGTACTGGCAAATGGATACATCAACAGAGTAGCCATGATGGTCAGGATGGAGGTTAGTCATGGGCCCATCAACATGGTCTCTCACTTACCAACATTGATTTAGCTACTTGTAATGCTGGGTGTCCAATATGCCAGCAATTAAGATCAACGTTTAGCCCCCAGTATGTCACCAAGCCTTGAGAAGTCCAAAGAACTACTTGGAGGGAAACATCCTTTTAGCCCTGGAAAGCACAGAAATTCATATGAACTGCCAGTGGCATATATTTTTGTCTTTCCTACTCACAGGGTCTTTCAGTCAGCATCAGCAATTGAGGGTGTCTTTAACACACCAATCCTGTGTCACTAATTGGTATAATACATGGAAATAGAAACCAAGAGGAGGTAGTAGGAATGGTCCCATTAACTGTCACTCTGAACGACACATTTTTGGGAGTTTGTACTTGCTGTCAATTTTGGTCCTGCAGGTTGAGAAGTTTTAGATCCCAGAGGAAGAAGGCTTCCAACAGTTGACACTGTAAATGTATATGTATATGTGTGTGTATATGTATATGTATTTGTATGTAAATGTATATGTATATGTGTGTATACTTATATGTATATGTATGTGTATATGTATATGAGAGAGAGAGAGAGAGAGAGAAAGTCTCACTCACTCTGTCACCTAGGCTGGAGTGCAGTGGTGCAATCTCGGCTCACTGCAACCTCCATCTCCCAGACTCAAGTGATTCTACCGCCCCAGCCTCCAGAGTAGCTGGGATGACAGGCATTACTGTAAAACAAGGGAGGTTTGAAAAAACGGAAAACATATTCTTTGTGAAAATAATCACACAAATGTCAATTCTTCACAAGTGAATTTATAAATAAAATACAATGCCTTAAAAATGTCAATAAGCTTTCTTCTTGGAGCATGACAAGTTGATCATAAAGTAAACATGAATGAATACATAAGCCAGAATATCGAGGAAAGCCTTGAGATAAGAGAGCAATAGGTAAGGAGTTCTAGCTCTGTAGCGTCACAAAATGGGAAATACACGATAAAGCCACAGGATTAAACAGTAAAATACTAACCCATGAATAAATAGATCCACCAGTGGAACCAAAAAATAAATATATAGAAATATATAAATATATTCAGATGCAGGCCAGGTGTAGTGGCTCACATCTGTAATCCCAGCACTTTGGGAGGCCGAGATGGGTGGATCAACTGAGGTCAGGAGTTTGACACCAGCCTGGTCCAACATGGTGAAACCCCATCTCTACTAAAATATACAAAATTACAAAATATTTTTAGTATACTAAAATATACAAAATACAAAAAATAAAAACCATCCCTACTAAAATATACAAAATTTAGCCAGGCATGGTGGTGGGTGCCTGCAATCCCAGACACTCGGGAGGCTGAGGCAGGAGAATCTCTTGAACCTGGGAGAAGGTTGCTGTGAGCCAGGATTGTGCCACTGCATTACAGCCTGCATGACACAGCAAGACTCCATCTCAAAAATAAAGAAAGAAAGAAAAGAAAAGAAAAAAGAAAAGGAAAGAAAAGGAAAAGAAAAGAAAAGAAAAGAAAAGAAAAGAAAAGAAAAGAAAAGAAAAGAAAAGAAAAGAAATATATCCAGATGCATATAAAACTTTAAAGGTTGTATGGTCATATAGCAGGCAGAATTTGCACAATTGAATAAACATTTAGAAAATAATAAATTTAAATGTATGCTTACAAATGTCAGAGAAATTGTAGGACACCCAAATAAATCTGAATTTCAAATAAGCAACAAATAACTCTTTAATTAGTGTGTATCTAAAGATTATTTATTTTTATCTGAAATTCAATACTTTAAAAAATTACATTGATTCATAATAATTATACACATTTATGTGGTCCCTGTGATATTTTGATACTTAACAATGTGTAATGATCAAATTAGGTTAATTAGGATCTCCATCACCTCTAACATTTTCCAAATCTCTTCTGCCTATTTGGACTTATTTCTTCTGTCTAACTGTATTTTTGTGTTCATTAACCAAACTTTCTTCATGCCTCTTCCATGTCATTTCCAGCCTCCGGTAACCACCATTCTACTCTCAAATTCCATAAGATTGATTTTATTTTTTAGCTGTATATTTTAGCTGTATATTTAGCTGTGTTTTTTTTTTGGTTTTTTTTTTTTTTTTTTTTTTTTTTTTTTTGACATGTGCTATTTGTCTTTCTGTGCCTGGCTTATTTCACCTAACATGTCTTCCAGGCTCAACACCACTGATTCCCAGGGACATGCAAATCAAAATCACATGAGGCATTATCTCAGCTCAGTTTATCAAAAAGATCAAAAAATAACAGACACTGTTGAGAATGTGGAGAAATGAGAAAGGAGATCTCTATCTAGTGTACTACTGGTAGCAATGTAAATTAGTTCATCCACTATGGAAAGCAGTATGGAGATTCTTCAAAAGATAAAAATAGAACGACCATATTGTTCTGGAATCCTACTGCTGGTTACATATGCAAAAGAAAGGAAATCAGTATACTGAAGAGATAAAATCAATATGTCAAAGTGATTTCTGCACCCCCATGTTTATTGCAGCACTACTCACAATAGCTAAGATATGGAATCACCTTAACGTTCCATCAATGGATGAATGCATAAAGAAAATGTGTTATATATACACAACAGAATAGTATTCAACCATAAAAATAATGGAATTCTGTCATTTGCAGCAACATGAAATTCAAATGTAACTGTAGTTTTCTGTGCTAAGTTTATAAACTTACCCTCGGTATGCAAGGATATCAAGCACATATGAGATAAAATGTAAAAAATGAAACCATATAAAAAATAGAAGAAAACATGAGTAAATTATTTTAAACCCAAGTAGTGAGAAAAACATTCTAGTTTTTCTAAAAATTTCCTAAAAATCCAGAATCAATAGAAGAAACAATAGTGACAAATTCAACTTCATTTATTTATTTTTAAAGTTTCATTTTTATTCATTTTTTTTAATTTCAACTTTTATTATAGATTAAAGGGCACACATGCAAGTTTGTTACATTGGTAAATCACAGGATATTGGTCCCATCATCCAGGCCATAAGCATAGTATACCCAACAGTGGTTCTTCAGCCCACAACCCACTCCCTGCCTCCCCTGTCTAGTGATCCTCAGTGTCTATTATTTCCATCTTTACAAGCATGTGTATTCAATGTTTAGCTCCTACTTCTAAGTGAGAACACACAATATTTGGTTTTCTGCTCTTGCCTTAAGTCACTTAGAATAATGGCCTCCAGCTCCACCCGTGCTGCTGCAAAGGGCGTTATTTCATTCTTTCCTGTGAATGCATAGAGTATTCCATGGTGTATATATATCACATTTTCTTAGTCCACTATTGGTGGGCAATTTTGTTGATTCCATGTCCTTGTTATTGTGAACAGTGTTGCAGTGAGCATACAAGTGCGTATGTCTTTATGGTAGAATGAATTCTTTTCCTTTGGGTGTATACCCAGCAGAAGGGATTGCTGGGTTGAACGGTAGTTCTATTTTAAGTTTTTTCAGAGGTCTCAAAACTGCTTTCCACAATGCTAAACAAATTTTCATTCCTACCAACAATGTATAAGCATTTCCTTTTCTCCACAGCCTCACCAGCATCTGCTATTTTTTGACTTTTCAGTAATAGTCATTCTGACTGGTGTGAGATGGCATCTCATGGTCTTCATTTGCATTTCTCTGATAATTAGTGATGTGAGCATTTTTTCATGTTTGCTGGCTGCATGATGTCTTCTTTTGAGAAGTGTCTGTTCATATCCTACGCCCATTTTCTAACTGGGTTGTTCGTTTTTTGGTTGTTGATTTATGCTCCTCTTAAATTCTAGAGACTATACCTGTGTCAGATGCAAATATTTGCTTGCAAATATTTTCTCCCATTCTGTAGGTCATCTGTTTACTCTGTTGGTAATTTCTTTGGCTGTACAGAAGCTCTCTCATTTAATTAGGTCTCACTTGACAACATTTGTTTCTGTTGCAATTGCTTTTGGGAACTTAGCCATAAATAATTCACCAAAGCCTATATCGAGAGGTATATTTCCTATGTTTTCTTCTTTTTTTTTTTTTTTTTTTTTTTTTTTTTGAGGCAGAGTCTCACTCTGTTGCCCAGGCTGTAGTGCAGTGGCACGTTCTGGCTCACTGCAAGCTCTGAAACATGCCCAGCTAATTTTTTTGTATTTTTTAGTAGAGGTAGGCTTTCACCATGTTATCCAGGATGGTCTCGATCTCCTGACCTCGTGATCCGCCCACCTCAGCCTCCCAAAGTGCTAGGATTACAGGCATGAGCCACAGCATCAGCCATTTCCTATGTTTTCTATGAAGATTTTTATAGCTTGAGGTGCTACATGTAAATATTTAATATATCTTGAGTGAAGATTCATATGTGATAAGAAGTAGGAGTCCAGTTTCATTCTTCTGCATATGGCTAGTGAGTTATCCCAGCAACACTTATTGAAAAGGGAACCTTTTCCCATTGCAAGCCTAATCAAAAGAACAAAGCCAGAGGCATCACATTGCCTAACTTCCAACTATGCTACAAGGCTACAGTAATCTAAATAGCATGGTACTGGTACAGAACTAGACACATAGAACACTGGAACAGAAGAGAGAACTCAGTAATAAACACACATAGACCTAGAACCATCTGATCTTCAGCAAAATTAATAGAGTTTTATTTTTTAATTTTATTTTTAATTAAAAAATATATTTATGAGGTAAAATAATAATGTTCTGATTTTAAAAGCACACCTTTGAGAGGAGGGGCCAGGTGGCCAACTAGAAGCAACTGTGATTCATGGCATTCACAGACAGGAATGAAAGGAGTTAGTGAATTCAGGACCTTGAACTGATATATCCAGCTTCTCACATTGGGATTGACTAGGCAAACAACTCCACTGTCAGAGAATGAAGGAAAGCAGGGTGGGATGAAGGTCTATGCAGGAGTAGCAGGGAGCCAAAGGAACCCCCACCTCCAGCCAAGGGAATTGTGAGTGATTATGCGGCCCTGCCCAGGGCCATGAACTGAAATCTGCCAGAGGTACAAAGAACAGCTGGTACCATTTCTACTGGAAGTATTCCAAAAAGTCAAAAAGGAGGGACTCTTGCTTAACTCATTCTATGAGGCCAGCATTATCCTGATACTGAAACCCAGCAGAGATAGCAAAAATTCAAGAAATCGTCAGGTATTCAGGTCCATACCCTTGATAAAGATTGATTCAAAAATCCTCAGTAAAATACTGGCTAACCAAATCCAGCAGTACATCAAAAAGTTTATCCACCATGATCAAGTCGACTTCATCCCTGGGAACGCAAAGTTGGTTCAACATATGCAAATCAACAAATGTGATTCATCACATAAATAAAACCAAAGACAAAAATGGCACAATTATCTCAATAGATGCAGAAAATGCCTTCAGTTAAACTCAACATCCCTTCATGATAAAAACTCTCAATGAACTATTGAAGGAACATACTTCAAAATAAAAAGAGACATCTAGACCCAGAGCCAATATCATACTGAATGAGCAAAAGCTAGAAGCATTCCCCTTGAAAACCGGGACAGGAGAAGAATGTCCTCTCTCATCACTCCTATTCAACATAGTACTGGAAGTTCTGGTCAGGACAATCAGTCAAGGGAAAGAAATAAAGTGTGTTCAAATAGGAATACAGGAAGTCAAATTATCTTTGTTTGCAGATGACATGATCATATATCTAGAAAACCCCACCATCTCATCCAAAAAGCTTCTTAAGCTGATAAGCTACTTCAGCTAAGTCTCAGGATATAAATTCAAAATGCAAAAATCGCTAGAATTCCTATTCACTAAAAACAGGCAAGCAGAGAACCAAATTATGAATGAAATCCCATTCACAATTGCCACAAAAAGAATAAAATATTCAGAAATACAGCTAACAAGGGAAGTGAAGGACCTCTTCAAGGAAAACTACAAACCACTGCTCAAAGAAATCAGGGAGGACAAAGACAAGTGGAAAAACATTCCATGCTCATAGACAGAAAGAATGAATATTGTAAAAATGGCCATACTGCCCAAAGTGATTTATAGATTCTATACCATTCCCATGAAACTACCATTGACATTCTTCACAGAATTAAAAAAAAAAAAAATTACTTTAACCTTCACATGTAACCAAAAAAGGGCCCATATAGCCAAGACAATCCTAAGCAAAAAGAACAAAGCCAGAGGCATCATGCTACCTGACTTCAAACTATACTACAAGGCTACAATAACCAAAACAGCATGGTACTGGTACAAGGACAGACACTAGGACCAATGGAGCAGAATAGAAAACTCAGAAATAAGATTGCACACTTACAAACATCTGGTCTCAACAAACTTGACAAAAGCAAGCAATGAAGAAAGCACTCTCTATTTAATAAATGGTTCTAGGACAACCAGCTATTCCTATGCAGAAAACTGAAACTAGAGCCCTTTTCTTGTGTCATATACAAAAATCAACTTAAGATGGATTAAAGACTTAAATGTAAAACCCAAACTCTAAAAACCCTAGAAGAAAATCCAGGCAATGCTATGCAGGACTGAGACACAGGCAAAAATTTCATAAGTAAAATGCCAAAAGCAACTGCAACAAAAGCAAAAATTGACAATAGGTTCTAATTAAACTAAAGAGCTTCTGGAGAGCAAAAAAACTATCATTAGAGGGAACCGACAACCTATAGGATGGAAGAATATTTTTGCAATCTATCCATCTTACAAAGGTCTGGTATCCAGAGTCTACAAAGAATTTAATGAAATTTACAAGAGAAGAAACAAACCCCATTAAAATGTGGGCAAAGGACATCAACAGATACTTCTCAAAAGAAAACATTCACGTGGCCAAGAAACATGATAAAAAGTTCACTTATTAGTAGAGAAATGCAAATCAAAACCACAATGAGATACCACACACACATTAAGATACCATCTCACAACAGTCAGAATGGCAATTATTAAAAAGTCAAAAAACGACAGCTGCTGGTGAGGTTATGGTGAAAAAGGAATGCTTTTACAGTGTTGGTAGGAGTTTAAATTCGTTCAACCATTTGGAAGACAGTGAGGCTATTCCTCAAAAACCTAGAGGCAGAAATATCATTTGACTCAGCATTTACATTACTGGGGATATACACAAAGGAGTATAAATCTTTGACTCAGTATTCCCATTACTGGGTATATATACACAAAGGAATATAACTCTTTCAATTTTAAAGATACATGCATGTGTATGTTCATTGCAGCACTATTCACAATAGCAAAGACATGAAATCAATCTAAATGTCCTTCAATGATAGACTGGATAAAGAAAATGTGGCACAGATACACCATGAAATATTACGCAGCCATAAAAAGAAATAAGATCATGTCCTTTGCAGAGACATCAAAAGTTGGAAGTCATTATCCTCAGCAAACTAATGCAGGAACAGAAAACCAAACACCACATGTTCTCATTTATAAGTGGGAGCTGAAGGATGAGAAAACACATGGACACATAGGGGAGAACAACACACACTGGTGCTTGTCGGGGGTCCAGAGTTTTGGGGATGGAGAGCATCAAGAAGAATAGCTAATTGTTGCTGGGCTTAATACCTAGGTGATGGGATAATCTGTGCAGCAAATCACCATGACATTTGAAATGAAAGAAATGAAAGTTTCTTATATATGTAATAAACCTACATAGCCTGTACATGTACCCCTGAATTTAATATAAAAGTCAAAGAAAAAAAAAAAGCACACCTTTTTAATGACAAAACCAGTTATCAGCAAAATAAAAAACCAAAGATAAGCTGGAAAAAAATATTGGTAATTTTTGTCCAAGACCGAATATATTTAATATTCAAAAAACTCCCGAAGACCAATTTAAAATCTCAAAATCTAATAGAGTAATGAGTAAAATATAGAAATTGACAATTCATAGAAGAAATAAAATTATTAGAAGTTACTGATATCCTCACTCATGAGACAAATACAAATTCAAGTTATGCTATGATGTCATTAATCATATTGGTAAAATTTTTTATTTCAACAATATATTCTGTTGGAAAGCCGATAAGGAAACAGGCACCCTCATACATTGCTGATAGACTTCAAAGTTATCTTTTTTAGAAAAGATTCTGTGGACATGTTTGACCCAGCAATGCATGTCAGGAGTTGATCCTAAATGCACACTGACAAAAATAAAAATTAACATACACGTAAAATTAGATACTGAAGAATTATTTATAAAATCAAAAATTAGAAACAACACAAATGTTTAATAGGAGTCAGTTGAACAAAGTGTAACAAATCTATCAGACGGTGTATTTTGTAGCTACAAAAGTAAAGATATTCTCTAAACCAATAGAGAGCAATTCCAAGATACTTAAGTGAACAAAAGGAAGTTCCAGAACACTATATATTTTTCATAAGACAGGAAACACAGAATTACACACAGATATGCATAACTATTTGTTATATTAGCAAAAATAGTGGGGGCCAGGCACGGTGGGTCAGGCCTGTAATCCCAGCACTTTGGGAGGCCCGAGGTGGGCAGATCATCTGAGGTCGGGAAGTCAAGACCAGCCTGACCAACATGGGGAAACCCCGTCGCTACTAAAAGTACCAAATTAGCCGGGAATAGTGGCGCAAGTCTGTAATCCCAACTGCTCAGGAAGGCTGAGGCAGGAAAATCACTTGAACCCAGGAGGCTTCGGTGTTTTGTTGCGATGAGGTTGCTGTGAGTCGAGATAACGCCACTGCACTCTAGCCTGGGCAACAAGAGTGAAACTTGGTCCCCCTCTCCCCCGCAAAAAAGGGAAGAATAAATCAAAAACTAACAAAAATAATTACTAGTGGTAAATGAAGAATGATGGTAGACAGAACTAAGAGATGTATGAATAAAGTTCTAATGAAGTTTTGGCATTGGAAACATAAAAATTTGATATATCAAAAAACTGAAATTAAATCATGAAGAAAAACTTAAAACTAAAAGCAAACAAACTTTCACTGCATACATGCAATTACTGATCACACAGAAAAAATAACTAATCCATGTGACCCTACTATAGATAATTTTCGTCATATATATTTGGTGGAATACATTTTAAGGGCAACAGGTCTATAAAGAAAAGATGCTTTGTAGTTTTATTACTGAACTAATATAGGTATAAATATTTTAATTAAAGTGTACATACACATACATAGAAAATACTATAAAATTATTTTAATGTTAAAAAATAATTAACCATTTCAATGTGAAAGATACAATTATAAAATTTAAAAAATTATGTAAAACTTCTGTAATATTTAATGTAAATTCAAAACACAACAGACATGCATACTTCATATTCCAGAACATTTTCTAGTTCTTTCCATTGAAAAGGCCTAAAAGTAGTAACAACTAATAGAATAAGCAACCTACTCCCCAGACTGTGATCTCTGTCACTTCTTACTAGAAGGAAACTGGACTTTTCAAAGACTGAGCAATTCAGAAAACATTCCAGTTTTGTTTGGTATATTTTGTTTTGCCAGAAAGCAAAGGTGTCAAATTTAATGTAGTCCTGTCAAAAAGACACAAGAGGCAATGCAAAGAAGCTTCCAGTGACCAAATCTGTAACAATAAAAATTGTGTGTGTATATGTGTGTATATATATATACATACATATGTGTGTGTGTATTTGTGTATGTTTATATATGTGTGTATATATACATGTGTGTATCAAACAAAAAAATCCAAAACTCATTATATGGTATTATACAGTATTATACAGTATAGTAACAATGAACATTAGCAATTAAAAGAAAAGAATCGTGTAGTTGTCCTACAATATTCTATTTTTCATGGGCAACTGTATTTTCATTTGATGAGGAAATTAAGCTTTATACAGAAAATTCACCCCCCCCCCCATCAAATTAGTTAGGAATGTTAGAGAGTTTTTTAAAATCACCATTTTGCAGGTCTAATGGAGCAATTGTTTCACACAGTTATGATCAATGATTGAAACCATTTTCTGAAGTTTGATGGGGGAATTCACATTGAAGGGCCATATTGTCACTAATTAGTTTTGATTTTAATAAACATTGACCAGCACCACCCTCTGTGAAGTATTTTTACGAAAAAAGTGGATTATGAGTTTAAACAAGTCTATAGAAGTAATTTCCATTTACAAAAATGATTGAGGATGACACCAAGGAAAAGCAAACAAATCCAGTGGCTGGGACAATAGCAAAGTGAAAGATAACTGTTAATACTTGAACCTTGATTGTATCCTGATTCAAACAAATTAGCTATAATAATCTTAAAATAGAAGAAATTTGATTGCTCTATAATTTATTATTCTTCTATCTCCTCTATCTCCATATTAACTCATTACAAACTGTACATACTTTATAATCATAAATCACAAAAGACCTTATATTCATGTGTGCCAAAAACTCAATGATTTTTCAATATCTTTTAAGCATATGGAAGGGAACTTGAGATGCAAACATAAGTTATATTTGCTTAGCTTGTAATGTATGCCTCATTGATCCATTTTACATTCCAGATTTGAATTTAATTCTTTCTAACCACCTTTCATAAAACTTTGGGAGAGGTAATTACCAAGCGGCGGTCTTAAAATCACTGACAGGTGCTTTGTTGAATCCTAGTAACCTTAGTTATTCTTAAAAGTTATTTTCCCCTACTCCTTATCACTGAATTGTTTAAACCCAGGTATTTTAAAAACCATTAAGTAGCATAACTTTATTACTAAACAGACAAATTTTTATAGACTCAATAATGTCATAAGGACTAAAATCTACTGTTGAATTAAAATAATTAAGAAAATATATGTGGTGGATATTTCATCACTCTGAACTTGTTGATTTAGTATTGTCTAGTAAGTCTTTGAATATGCTCTTTCACCTGTAATTTTTAATCTCTTCTTTGATATATATTTTATGGAAATCACACTATTTTTGTAAACTCACCAAAGTGATGCATCTTATTTTAACATTTAATAAAAAGTCATACCTTTGATCACAAATAAAATGTAGAGTATGAAATTTCCTATGTCCAGAAGTTTCTTCTTTATTACTTACCAAATAAGCTTCAGGGATTTTGAATACATAAAGATCAAAAGACATCACTGTCAACTATTTGAGACAGGTAGACCCTACATTGTTATTTTAGAAAACTGATTCTGAAAGAAATTTTTAAGAATACTTATCCATGTTATCTCAATGCATAAAGATTTTGTTTACGAACATTTACATATATTTTAATGCAAATAGTGTATTTTTTGAGGTTTCATGTGCTGAAGGCAAGAAGATATGTTTGGCCTCAAGCATTTTATTCCCATTGTGAGCTTTATAAAGACAGAAAATAATATATTACAGTACCTTCAAAGAATTCTTGTAAAAAACTGTATGGTAAGCCTGTTCCTGTTTACAAAATTCTATTGTAGAAAAGCCCTTGTCCCAAAAGAGTTATTAGAAAGTTAATATGAAAGATTTATGGACTTGTGACTTTATTTTAGTGATAAACTTTAAAATGTTGGGATATATTGATTACTAAACAAAAAATACAGTGTAAAATATTTTAAAAAGTATCTAGCTAAAAGTAACCTGATTCTACTCTTTAATGAAGGAAATATAATTGTGTATACATATAACATATATACACATATGTACATACCCACCATAAACATCAATACACACCCTCAATATGTACATGTACGTACACTATATGGGTTATATTCTGAAAAATTTTTTTAAAAATCTTACTTTTCCAGGAAAGTTTAAAATAATCATGCAATTAATCATTATTTTCAAGTTCGTATGTAATTGTGGTACAGGATTTTTATTTAAAAATAAACATTTCTAGGAGGGGCTTCAACATGGCACACTAGATGCACCTAGTTAATACTCAAATACTCAAGCACGACTTCCAAGGACCTGGGGATTGCCCAGCCCAAAATGGAACTGGTGAAACATGAGCACTCCTCCCAGGGTCTGAGGCCAGGCCCATTCAACACACTGCTACCACTAAAGCTAACATCCACCCACACATACTACTTGCGCATTTGGGAACCTGCACTTCCAATCCTTCACAGCCATTGCCAATACCATTGCAGACTGCGTGGGTTCCAGAGGATTGTCACACAACTGCTTCTGCCATTGTCCACACCATGTCTACTCCCAGGAGCTGAAGAAATTGCCCACCTTTATAACTCACCACTTCCATTCTGGCACCCAAGCATGTCACCTGGAGGCCCAAGAATTGTTCTGCCAATGACCACCAACACTGTGTTGGTAAAAACTGCCCTGGGGCAGAAGAATAGTCAGTCTCAGCCCACTGTTCTCACCACTAAGGCCTGAAGACTGGAACACTTGGTGTCCTAGTCCCCAACAAAATTTCACCAGAACCTCTACTGACAACCATACCCTAAACCACTGAGAAAACTACAGACACCACTGACACTCTTTACAGTAAAAAAATTATACAAAGACTACACTACTGCTTGTATCCAGTATTACAGCTAAAGTACCGTACCCAACCAACAGCATAGCTCCATCTTCAGGAAAAAGTCCTCTCCTACAAACTCAAATTCAGAAAATTTAAGAAGCAACTGTTACACCACAATGCACAGATATCAATGTAAGGACAAAGCAAACACGAAGAGGTAGGGAAATGTAACACCTGCAAAGGAACACAATAATTCACCAACAACAGAACCTAATCAAAAAGATATTTACAATATCTTACAGAAAAGAACTCAAAATACTAAAACCTAAGAAGCTCAGTAAGAATTCCCATACCTAGAAACAAAAAATAATAATAAACACCATCCTGAAAATACACAAAATATAATTACCACTGGTACAGCAAGAACACACCTAAGAAAAATACAAAACTCAAATGTTACCACTACAGAATATAACCAAATCACAAAGAAAAACAGTAAAAGAGAAAATAACAATGGATATGTAAAGCAACCAGAAATCAGCTAGTAAAATGACAAGAATAAGCCCTAACATATCAATAATAACCTTGAATGTCAACAGCTTAAACTTTCTGCTAAGAGATATACACTGGCTGAATGAAAAAAAAATCAAGTATATGCTACCTGCAATAAACTCATATTATCAGGTAAAGACACACAGACTCAAAACAAAGGGATGGAGAAAGATATTCCATGCAAATGTAAACCAGAAGTGAGCAGGAATACCTATACTTATATAAAACAGATCTGAAATAAAAAATACAACAGAGATAAAATCATGTGTAATGACAAAGAGATCAATTCGGCCAAAGGATACAAGAATTCTAAATATATATGTAATCAACACCAGAGAACTCAAATAGATAAAACAAATGTTATTAGAACTGAAGATAGTCTCCAAATCAATTATAGTTGAAGACTATATTAGACAGATCATTAGACAGATCAGTTAGAGAGAAAATTAACAAAGAAACGTTAGATTTAACTGCACATTTGACCAAATGGACCTAACAGCCATGTATAGAACATTTCATCCAACAACTCTAAAACACATTTTTCTCATCAGAAGGTGGAAAAATCTCCAGGATAGACCACATGTTAGAACACAAAATAAATCTTTACAAATTTTTGAAAAGCAAAATCATATCGAGTATCTTCTCAGACAACAATGAAATAAAAATGAAATAAAACTAAAAATCAATAACAAGAGGAATTTTTGAACTATACACACTTATGAAAATTAAACAACATGCCCCTGAACAACCACTGGGTCAAGGAAGAAATTAAGGAAAAAAACAAAAAATGTCTTGAAACAAATGAAACACAACATACCAAAACCTATGGGTACAGCAAAAGCAGTGCTAAGAAGCAAGTTTATAGCAATAAACACCTAACTCAGAGTAGAAAGATTTCAAATAATCTAAAAATACACCTAAAGGAACTACAAAATTAAGAACAGGCCAACCCAAAATTAGTAGAAAGAAAGAAATAATGAAGATCAAAATACATCTAAACAAAATGGAGTATTTAAAAAAGTACAAAGGATTACATAGTGAAAAATTATTTTTTTGAAAAGATAAAACAGATAAACCAATTATTAGACTAACCAAGAACAAAAGAGTAAATACTCTTTAGATTTGTGTCCCTGCCCAAATCTCAGGTCTAGTTGTAATCTCCAATGTGCAGCGGGGTGTCTGGTGGGAGGTGATAGTGAGTGAGTTTTCATGAGATCTGGTTGTTTAAAAGTGTGGAGCACCTCCCGCTTTTCTCTCTTCTTCCTCTCTGGCCATGTGAGATATGCTTGCTTCCCTTTCACCTTCCACCATGATTGTTAGTTTCCTGAGGTCTCTGCAGCTGTGCTTCCTATATAGGTTGCAGAACTATCAGGCAATTAAACCTCTTTCTTTTATAAATTACCCAGTCTCAGGTAGTTCCTTATAGCAATGCAAGAACGGACTACTACAGCAAGCTGGTACAAGGAGCAGGGCTATAAAGACAGCAGAAATGTTGAAGCAGCTTTGGAAATGGGTGACAGGCAGAGGTTAAACTTTGGAGTGATCAGAACATACAGGAAGATGTGGGAAAGTTTGGAACTTCCTAGAGACATGTTGAATGGTTTTGTCCAAAACGCTGATGGTAATATGCACACAGATGGCCAGGCTGATGAGGTCTCACATGGAGATGAGAAACTTATTGGGAAGTGAAGTAGAGGTCACTTTTGTAATGCATCAGCAAAGAAGTTGGAGGCATTGTGCCCCTCCCCTAGAGATCTGTGAAACTTGGATTTGAGAATAATGATTTAGGGTATCTGGAGGAAGAAATTTCTAAGCAGCAAAACATTCAAGACATGGCCTGGTTGTTTCTAACAATGTATGCTCATAGGCATGAGCGAATAGATGCTCTGAAACTGGAATTTATATTTAAAGGGGAAGCAGAACAGGAAAGTTTGGGAAATTTGCAGCCTGACCATATGCTAGAAAAGAAAAACCCATTTTCAAGGTAGGAAATCATGCTGACTGCAGTAATTTGCGTAACTAAAAAGAAGCTGAAGGTTAATAGAAAAGTCATTGGGGAAAATGCCTCAAAGGCATTCAGAGACTTTTCTGACAGCCCCTCCCATCACAGGCCCAGAAGCATAGGAGGAATAAATGGTTACATGGGCCTGGCCCTGGACCCCACTGCCCTGCACAACCTTAGGACAGTGCTCCCTGTGTCCTACCCACTCCAGCTCCAGCCATGGATAAAAGGTCCCCAGATAAGTCTCAGGCCACTGATCCTGAGGGTAAAAGCCATAAGCCTTAGTGGCTTCCACATGGTGTTAAGCCTACGGGTGCACAAAGGGCAAGAACTGAGGCTTGGGAGCCTAAGCTACGTTTCAAAGGATGTAATGGAAACACCTAGATGTCCAAGCAGAAGTCTGCTTCAGGGGCAGAACCCTCACAGAAAACCTCTATCCACAGAGTCCCCACTGGGGTATTGCCTAGTAGAGCTATGAGAAACTGGCTACCATGCCCCAGACTCTAGAATGGTATATCCACCGACAGCTTGCACTGTGCACCTAGAGAAGCCATAGGCACTCATTGCCAGCCCATGAAAGCAGCCAAGAGCACTGTACCCTGCAAAGCCACAGAGGGTGAGATGTCCAAGGCCTTGGGAACCCATCCCTCATATCAGTGTGGCCTGGATGTGAGACATGGAGTCAAAGGAGATAATTTTGGGGCTTTAAGATTTAATGACTGCACTGCTGGGCTTCAGACTTGCATGGGGCCTGTAGCCCATTTGTTTTGGCTAATTTCTTCCTTTTGGATCAGGAGTGTTGAGCTAATGCCTGTATTCCCATTGTATCTTAGCAGCAACTAATTTGTTTTTAAATTTACAGGCTCATAGGCAAAAGGGACTTGACTTATCTCAGAGGAGATTTTGGACTGTGTACTTTTTAGTTAATGCTGAAATGAGTTAAGACTGGGGGACAGTTGAGAAAGGATGTTTGTATTTTGCAATGTGAGAAGGACATGAGATTTGGGAGGAACCAGGGTTGGAATAATATGGTTTGAATTTGTGTCCCACCCAAATCTCATGTCAAATTGTAATCCCTAATGTTGAAGGAGGGGACTGGTGAGAGTTTATTTGATCATGGGGGTAGATTTCCCCCTTGCTGTTCTCATGATAGTGAGTTCTCATGAGATCTGGTTATTTGGCTTCACTGTCATATTCTATCAAACTTTCAATGAGGGAGTAATACCAATTCTCCTCAAAGGATTTTTTAAAAATTAAACAGGAGGGAATTCTCCCTAAATCATTTTATGAGGCTAGTATTACCCTGATACCAAAATCAGGCAAGGACATTAATTAACAATAAACAAGAAAACTACAGGCCAATATTCTTTATGAACATAGATGGAAAATTTCTCAATTAAATACTATCAAACTGGATAGAAATACACATCAAAAAATAATACACCATGATCAAATGGGATTTATACTGGGGATTTAACATATGCAAATCAATAAAAGTGATATATCACATCAGCAGAATGAAGGATGAAAAACACATGATCATCTTATTAAACACAGAAAAAGGTTTGATAATATTCAATATCCCTTCATGATAAAACATCTTGATGAACTGAGCATTAAAGAAAGATACCTCAAAATAACAAGCCCACACCTAATGTGATACTGAATGGGGAAAAGTTAACAGCTTTTTCCCTAAGAACTAGAACAAGACAAGTGTGCTCACTTTCATCACTCTTATTCAAAATAGTAATAAAAGTACTACCTAAACAATCAGGCATGAGGAATTAAAAAAAGGCATTCAAATTGGGGAAGCAGAAGATAAACTGTCTCCCTTTGCCTATATTGTGATCTTGTATCTAGAAAAACCTAAAGACTCCAGCAAAAAAAACGCTTGGATCTGATAAATGATTTCATCAAAGTTGCAAGATACAAAACCAACATACAAAAATCAAAAATGTTTCTATACACCGATAATGAACCAGCTGGGAATAAAAGCAAGAAAGCAATCTCATTTACAATAGCTACCAAAAAAATACCTAGGAATAAATTTAACTAATGAGGTTAATGAAGAATAACTATAAAACAATGATTAAGGAAATTGAGGAGGACACAAACAAATGGAAAGACATTTCATGTTCATGAATAAGAAGAATTAATATTGTTAAAATTACCATAATGCCTAAAACAATTTACACATTCAGTATAATCCCTATCAAAATACCATGTTAACTTTCACAGAAATATAAAACACAATTCTAAAATTCATTTGGAACCAAAAAAGAGCTTGAATAGCCAAAGCAATCCGGAGAAAAATGAACAAAATTGGAGTAGTCACACGACATGACTTCAAATTATACTACAAGACGACAGTAACCAAAAAAGCACAGTATTGGTGGTTAAAAAAAAGAAAACCCCCACCACCAACAAAAAGACATAGATCAATGGAACAGAATTGAGGATCAAATATAAATCAATGTACTTATAACCAACTGATTTTTGACAAAGCCATCAAGAACATACATTGGGGGAAATGACACTCTTTTTAGTTACTAGTGCTTGAAAAGTTGGATATCCATATGCAGAAGGATAAAACTGAACTCTTATTTCTCATAAGATAAAAAAAAATCAACTAATGGTAGATTAAAGACTTAAACATGAGACCCACAGCTATAAAACTACTAGAAAACAAAACAAAACAAAACAAAACAGAAAAAACCCTTAGGACATTGATCTAGGCAAAGATTTTGTGGCTAAGACCTAGAAAGCAGAGACAAGTAAAACAAAAGTAGACAAATGGGTTTGATCCTATAGCATCAAAAATATTTAGGAGTTTTAAATGAAGAAAACGTATTTAAGAATAATAGAGGAAAAAAGAAAAGCAGTGATGAAACTACCCTGTAAAGTAACGTATCCTTTTGTTAATATAAAGAATATAACATTACATTAATCTCCACAAATATGCTAGCAAAATATCACATCATTTACTTTTCTAATGTATATAAACAACTCATTGGGTAAGAAATATTTAATATGCCGGAGTACTGTTAGAATACTTGTGGAAAAAAAAAACAAACCCTCACCAAATTTAAGACTTTAGTACCCCTAGAGTCAATACCAACTTAATATCTGAATAAAATGCATTATTTTTGTAATATGTATAAAGCATATGCTATACATGCATACATAAAAAACACACACACATATATACTCAGAAAATATGTATTTTTCATAACAGCATAGAGAAAATTCAAATTCTCCCATAGGTATTACCTTACATTTGTTTCAAATAAAATAGTTAAATTCAAATACCTTGTTAGTTAATGTTAGCTAACATTTATTATTAAAATATTTGTAACCATTTTGTATGTATCAAGTTATTTTATTGTATTAGCTCAAGTTTGCTAAAACCACATGCATATACATAAGTATAATTTACTTCATTTGTCACAATAATAAAAATCATGTTATATGGCCGGGCGCAGTGGCTCAAGCCTGTAATCCCAGCACTTGGGAGGCGGAGACGGGTGGATCACGAGGTCAGGAGATCGATCGAGACCATCCTGGCTAACACGGTGAAACCCCGTCTCTACTAAAAAATACAAAAAACTAGCCGGGCGAGGTGGCGGGCGTCTGTGTTCCCAGCTACTCGGGAGGCTGAGGCAGGAGAATGGCGTAAACCCGGAAGGCAGAGCTTGCAGTGATCTGAGATCTGGCCACTGCACTCCAGCCCGGGCGACAGAGCCAGACTCCTTCTCAATAAAAAAAAAAAAAAATTATGTTATATGAAATTGATATATTTTAATGTTGTAAGGATGTGTATGCTAAATGAGTATAACTCAAGTTAGTATCTCAAAATTTATATGCAATTTATTTTTCTGATTGACTTCATATAAATACAAATATTAATATTTACACATACATGTAGCATGCATGTAGTAGTGTGTTTTCTGTATATAGCATTTTGTATAGATTGTGTTTTATGTATTCATGTAAGGCATTACTACAGTTAACAGATTTCTTTAAGCAAACTAATGCAATATGAGAATAAAATTTCACTGTCTCTAAAATGCTAAAGTATTTGAAAATTAGTATAATATTTTTAGCTAGTGATGGAAAAATTTCCAGATGGTAAAAAATGTGAATGATAAAAATAGGCAAATTGAAATTAGAACTGTGATGGATTAATTTCCTCTTGGTTGTCCTTATGTTGTTTGTATCTGTGCCAAATCCATGAGCCAATAGTCTCAAAACAACAGACAGGAAAGGAAAGAAAAATTTCCAAAGTGGTTTTCAATAACATTTGCAATTTGAAAGTGAAAATAACTATCCACAAAAAAACTTGGTTCTTTTGTTATGTTTAGTTTTTCAAAATGTATGTTTTAACTTTAAACACCCTTCTTTCCACATGCTTTTGAATGTAAGTGCATACTAGATGATTACTAGAAAATACTGCGGTCAAAAGTGGAGCCTTTGCCTTCCTGAGAAAATTAAACTTTCTCCGAGATGTCATATGTGTAACAATTAAAGAATCCTCAAGTAAAATAGGCCCACTATTTTTTCTTAAAAATTAAAAATGGGTTTATCACACACTTATGAGACAAAATATGCAGGAATCAAGAAAAGTATAATTCTCCGAAAGAAGAGGTTCATTTTCCCATTGTCTTCTTTTAATGTCCAAAATTAATTTCTATTAATGAATGATAAGTTTCTACAATAGCTCAAGGAAAGTACTATGGTTTGCTAGCAAAATTCTTGGATCAGAAAAAGCAACAATGAAAGCTGATTTTAATTTCCCCATCCTACCACAACTGTCTATTTGACAGCTATGTGACTAATACTACCTATGCAAAAAGCCTTGGCATTTGTTGGACCCTTTTAGCTTATAGGAAAATAGCACCAAATATCACAATGATTACACATGCAGTAAAACATAAATTGATGGAAATGTTCCTGAATGGGAAATTTGGACATCTTATGTTTCAGGCTGCTAAAAATATCACTTCTTTATGTTCAATATTCATTATTGATAATCCATTTTATTCTCATATTTGCCAAACATGTTTCAAAATGCCCACAGATGTACCAAGGTTAAGGCTTCTGTGGCTAAATATCTCTATGAAATGCTTTGCTAAACACACTAACCTGTGCCTTTGGCATAACATTCTCAAATGTATTAATACGCTAATAAGAACCATTGGTCTCCACAAGGGCACCACACCACGTGGCTGTTCCAATGTAAAAGTGACTCACAAATCAACTAGAGTCCTCTTGTTCTTCAATTTCTAGGTAACCTTTCCCCAAAACATGAATTATTTTTCTTTGGATTTTGAAAGTCGAATGCCTTCTATCAATTTTTTAAAAATTTTATTGCAGATTTGAGGCAGGTTAGAGAAATGACAATGGCAAGTTTGGGGATCTTGAAACCTATTTAATTTTATAAGCACTCTAAGAAAAAGTAAAAAATTACTAATATTTAAGAAGGCATAAAAGTTAACATTCACTTGAAAGGAAAAAAAGAAATCATAGACATGCATGAAGCTGGAAACCATCATTCTCAGCAAACTAACACAGGAGCAGAAAACCAAACACTGCATGTTCTCCCTCGTAAGTGGGAGTTGAAAGATGAGAACACATGGACACAGGAAGGGGAACATCACACACCGGGGCCTGAAGGGGGATGGAGGGTAGGGGAAGGACAGCATTAGGAGAAATATCTAATGTAGATGACGGGTTGATGGGTGCAGCAAACCACCATGGCACGTGTATACCTATGTAACAAACCTGCATGTTCTGCACATGTATCTCAGAACTTAAAGTATAATAAACAAAGAAATTATAACAATGTTCATTTTAAAAGCTGATAAATTCCACAAACATCACAACGCTTAGAAAATTAATACTTGTATTGTCTTTTATTATACATTTGTTACCATTTTTGGCTGTATACTCTTTGATAGTTTTTTTACATGACAACAATTTTGAAATAACTTCTGTAATAAACATAAAAGTTTTCTGGCAGGGTTAATTAAAATTCGTGTTTTTTTTAATTTTTGGAGGTTTAAAAAATTGCTTTCAATGTAGCAAATTATTCTTGATGATGCCATGTACATTTTTAGGATAATTGTCAAATCTGGGGAATTCTCTATGAAGTTTCTTTCATATTTGAACTGTAATATTTACAGTGCTTGAAGTTTTCTTGTTTGTTGAACAATATTAACTATTTCTTGAATTGATGATACTTATTGCCATTTTGTCTCCAGTGTCGTTATTGAGGCGACATATGTTTGTGTATGTTATCTTTAATGATATTGAAATTTTGTGTTAATTTGATATTTTATTGTGTTTACTATGATTCATAATTCTACCTATGTGATCTATAATGATTCACTATTCATTTTGGTTAATATTTAAGTTTTAGGCTCTCAGCCTTGCTATCCATGTATCAACAAGTGTATTGTTTTGTGTGTGAATTTATAAATGCAAGTGATCTTTATTAGAAAATGTCAGGAAACAAATCTTTAGAGAATTAAGAAGGTAGGAAAAATGATTTCTGCAACAGCAAGAAGACAGATCAATGCCATTTGGGGTTAAAAATTGAGACTAGAGAATCCGTATTGATTAATATTTATTGTTATGGCTTGTATGACATAATCATTCATATAAAATGGTTGTGCTAGTTAATTGGTTGTCTCGTATAGTAATTCTCAAACTGAAATCTTTTATCAATGAAGGCAGAAATACTGGCTTTTTTATCTCAGTAAATGAATCTTTAAAGTTTTATTTCCTTCCCATTTGTGTATAAATATGAATAAATCATGGCTCTGATGAATTCCTTATTTTAAAGGTATATTTATGAAAGTGCTTTTCATTCAAAGTAATATATTTGACTTTATTAATGTGGTACTGTGATTTTTTTAGTTGATATTTTATTTGGGATACTTTTGTTGATGTTTACACATGACATTGATCTATCTTTTTCAACATTTTCATTGTCAGGTTCTGGTTTCAGTGTCATAAAATTTCAAAAGAAGGAAATTGGAAATTTTATTTTTCAAACATTACAAAAAGTTTAAATAGCATTGTAATTATGTAGACATTATAGCACAGATAGAACTTTGGGCCTTGTGCTTGGTTTTGTTCTGTTGGGAGAGGAGAAAGTAATGTTAAATCCTTAATGAGTCTCTTCTGGGTCCTTGTATTGAGTTAATCTCTTCTGGAGTTAATTTAATTATTGTTTTTTTCCTTGAAAACTATTCATGGTCAGACGCAGTGGCTCACACTTGTAATCCTAGCACTTCGGGAGGCCGAGGTGGATCACTTGAAGTCAGGAGTTTGAGACCAGCCTGGCCAACACGGTGAAAGCTCATCTCTACTAAAAATACAAAAATTAGCTGGGCATGGTGGTGGGCACCTATAAGCCCAGCTACTTGGGAGCCTGAGGCAGGAGAATCACTTGAACCCGGGGGCGGAGGTTGCAGTGACCAAGATCGTGCCACTGTACTCCAGCCTGGGCAAAAGAGCGAAAAAATACAACTATTCATTTCATCCACATTTTCAAATTTCAACAGAAATAAGTAAATTATTCATATTAGTCACTGGTCAGGGAAATATAAACACTCCAGATATTTCAAACAGAGGACATTTAATACAGGAAATTGGTTGCATAAGTGATAGAAAAGCTGAATGACTAAACAGAATACAATATGGAATCCTCCAGAGAGCAATAGCATGATGCTGCTTCCCGGAGACATAGAGGAAACAGGTAATGTTACCATAGTCCCAAAGCCAGGGCTGTCGGGTGGGAACAAGAACTAAACAGAAGAGACTTAGGAGAAGCTAGAACCATGGAAACCAGGGCCTGATGTGTGAAAGCAAGAATCACTGAGAAGATGTAGATGTTTTCTAAGGCACTATCTGAATGAAGGAGTAAGAGAATACCCTGGATTGTACTTGGTATTTTCCTAGGCAGAATATTCCCAGAAGAGAGAAAACCAGGGAGAAGGAAAAATACAGTTCCCACTGATAAAGAACAAAACAAGGAAAGACCAGGGAATGGATATGAGAAAAATCAGATAAGTTTTTAATTTTCTGTTTCCCCACTACTTTCTCTTAATTTATACATCAAAACCCAGAGATTTCACTCTATGTTCATGTTTAGGATAGCTAAATGATCTATTTATTAGCTTTTCTTCAAAGACCTAGGCAGTTTCCATTTCTAGCACTATAGTACAATAGATGCTGGATAAAACCTACTGTTTTAAAAATTTTACATATAATATGTGATTGCAGTTTGCAAATAGCTGCCAGCAGAGCCTAAGCCAGCATACAGTATTTGATCAATAGACAAAGGATTCTGCATATTATTACATGGAAACAAGAAATCCACTTTACAAGCGAGGATGTGTGGCATTGGGCATATTGCCATGGGATTCACTAGCTTATCACACACCATACCGCTCAGGAGCTGCCTGCCTAACAGATGAACTGAATGGCTTTTGGAAGGTGCATTTGCTGTCTCAGTTTAGACATGATGCCCTGAGAGGTTTGCACCCATCCACAATGATACAGAATACATATCAACAAACACTATATGTTGTGTGTTCAGCAACTATAATACATGATACTTGCAGCCAAGAGATGAATATAAACATTCCCTTCTAATTACAAATTCACATTGCCTGCCTTAGGGAATTTGTTCTTCCTATATCCCCCACTTTAGGATCTGTACATGTTACATACTATGTAAGTGTTCACAGTTATTTTATATTAATAATAAATTATTACATTAGCATTGTATGAAGACAAATTTAGATGAATGCTTTTCACTATAGTGAAGAAAATATTCTAGAAAAAATTCATAATATAATGAAATCACTAAAATGCAGTATTCCGAAATATAATAATATGTGAATATATTTCTTATATAGTGACCAAGTCGTCATAATCTCGCATTTCTTGCCCTCTACTTTGTCTTAAACAACTTTGTCTCTCTAACTGTTAATTTCTAACCCTAATCTTTTAGAAATAACCTCAAAACTTTTCTTGAAGACTTTGTTTTCCTATCTTGATTTTCTTACAATTTCATTTGACAAATGTATACTCTCACTCTTTTAATCACGTCTTGTTTGTGAATTGTAATTTATTATAGAATTAGTAATGATCAACTGGTAAACAATTTTGTCAGTGAAGATACAAGCACAGTTAGTCCTCACTTAACATCATCAATAGGATTTTGGAAACAGAATTTAAGCAAAATGACATATAGCAAAGCCAATTTTACTAATGATATAAACAAGAGTTAAGTTGCTATGGAATATTTCTAGTTATAATAACATTGCCAAACTTCTAAATAAAGACCTGAATCATTCTTGATATTAAACATTGAAATAAATGTAAGCTACACATACATTTAAGAAAGATTAATAAAAACAGGTAAGATGGTTATGTACCCAGTTTTGGGGGAATCAGTGAGTGATGACAGTCACAGTGGTGGTGGGCGATATCAAGGAATCAATGTTTGCAAAGGAAAAATTGTAAAGAACACTTCCTCCCACCACAGTTCAAAAACAATCAAATACGGTAGGCTCCCTGAGTGCCTTCTTACCACATTGTTTATTGTTTTCCATTTGCATGAGTATGATATACTTTACATATTTCTATTTTGCAATAATCTGTATTTACTCATTTATTCATTTTTCAACCCATTTATTCCAGTTCAGGGTCATGGGTGGCCAGAGCCTTTCCTAGCAGCTCAAGGTAAAAGGTGGTAATCCCCACTCCCACTGCAAGACACACCCACACTCACTCAGACTGGGACCATTTAGACACATGGAAGAACCTAACATGCACAGTGCTGGGACGTGAGAGAAAACTGCAATACCTGGACAAAACCCACACAAACATGGGGAGAACATTCAACTCCACACAGACAGTGATCCAGGCCAGCAGGAAATGAATTTTTTTTTCATCAAACTTATAATAAAACAATGTGGTCTGAGGACTGGCAATGCGCTTGGTAGCCATAAAAGTATCATCAGAAGTTAAGGACAATAGTCACACCAGAACATATTGCATAGTTCAAATAGTTACTTCTATCTACCTTAAATTACCAATATGAGAATCCCTAAATACATATCTTGACTAAGAAGACACGTTTTCAAGAACATAACATGTTAAAAATTAGACTCTTAAGAAAAACACGCCAAGGGTAGAAATGAGCAAATAAACTGCCATAAGAATTATCTTTATCAATGCTAGTTATTGCAATGAAGGTTTTGTTCAAATATAGAAAGTATGTGGGAGGTTATAAAGAAAAATGTTTCACTAAGCCTGAAGGCTGTGTAGGGTTTATAAAAATTACAGCAATTTTCTAATATGAATAAGACGAAAAAAGATGAGAAGGAAGTGGAAAAAAGCAAGTTTGTCTTCCAAAAGGTCAAATGACAAGTATCGATGCCAATTTAAAAACAATGACCATTGTTTATACTTTAATACAAGCAAAATTTCAGACATAAGACCAGTTCCATATTTAAATTTAAAAATATATTTCTAATCCCCATGTGCTATTGATTGGCATGGGAATGATTTATTGACTTAGGAAATGGGAATTTTTAAAAGTTGGTCTTCTGATAAGTTTAAAATTATACTACAACATCTGTCTAAATGTTACCACATGATTAGCATTAAGTATAATGCATTACTTACAAAAATTTGTAATTCAAAATTCCAAAATCTCAGACTAACCATGAGGAAACACTAGACAAACCCAAATTCTACAAAATTCTGAACAAGTACTCTTCTAAAACTATCAACGTCATAAGAAACAAAGAAGACTAAGAAACTGTCATAGATTGGAGAAGAGAAAGGGGATATTATAATTAAATGTATAAACACAAAATGTGTTATCCTGGATTGTATCTTAGAACAGGAAAAGATAATTAGTAAAAAATACTGACCAAACCCAAATAAAGTCTGTAGTTAATAGCACTGTACTCCTACAAGTTTCTTAGTTTTGATGTTATGTAACACGTTGACATTAGGGGAAGTTAGGTAAAAGGTACACAGGAACTCTCCATACTAACCTTGCCACTTTTCTGTAGATCTGAAGTTATTCCAAAATACAAGATTGTTAACTTTTTATAAGACAATAATAAATGTAGTGGTTTTCTTTGTAACATATTTCTGGGTAACCTTTGTCATTCAGGACTAGGTATTATTGTGGTTTCATGATTAAGGCATTTTATTCACAGTGAATTTTCACTATTGACACTATTATGAGGATAATGAATATGTAACACACAGATACACAAACACACACGCATATTACATATCCTGAGTAATAAAGATAAATAATCTTTGTGCACGGAACAAAATAAACATTCTCAATGACTTACAAAGTTCTTAAATTTTATGATAATAATAATTATTATTATTACCCAGCATTAATCAATATCACTGCATATCTGGCATTATTCTAGGCACTTTATTCACTGATTCATTTAACAAATTTTTAATGAGTTCCCACAACGTCCCTGATGCTTTTCTAGACAGTAGGGATAATCAGTAAACAAAAAAGCCTCTGTTATGAAACATAGATGCTAGTAGGGAGACAGAGAGTAAATAAATACATGACATATTTATAATATAAAGCAATGGTAAGTATAATCAAGAAAAGTCAATCAGGGTGATAGGGAGTAGTAGCTTTTCAATGAAGGTGTCATTGGAACAGAGACCTGAGTGAAGTGAGGTAACAAAATACAGAATATTTTAGGAAAATATGTTCCAAGCAGAGAAATGAGTAAACTGGAAAAAAATATATAAAAACAACAATACTTTTCATGATCTACGGTTGACAAATAAATCACTGATTAAACATAACAGAGTTTTGAAGGTCAGTACCAAAATAACTCATTATGGAAAATGCTTACAAATGCCTCCAGGAATTGAGAGCATTACTAAGGAAGGAAGGGTAGAGAGGTTTCTTATCCTACTACAAGTCCTTCTGAAATATTAGATGCTGTATTACAGGCCTATTTACTTTGCTAGAATTAAAACATTTTATCTAACTCTAAGTCTTCACTCAGTACTTCCACACATTTTATACATTAAAATTATCTTATCAAATTCATACCTAATAAGGGTGGGGCCATGTCTGTATCAAATATCAAATTTTAAGAGTTAAGAATCCTTACGAGTAATTTTTCAGAAATATATATATATATATGATTTTCCATCTATTCTTCCTATTCCTCTTTGTTCTCTTTTTTTTCTCTCTAATTCGGTCATGAATATGCCCAGCTCTTATATCCACTTCTTATTCTTCAATCCTACTTAGTCTCAGCTCCCTTCAGAAGTCTTATATGATTTATAAATTTCTGACTGAAATTCTCAATCCTCATTGGAACTAACAAACATTAACCAAAACTTTAATTCTCAAACACATTGTCTGGCTAGGAGTTTTAGACAAGCGCTGAACATATTGCGAATATATCAAAATGCATATTTTCTTTCCTCTGTGTCAGTGTTTTATAGAAGACTCTTAAAGAGTTCTGAAGGAGAACAGTTTGTAATAATCCAAGCAAAATAAGAACAGGAAATATGATAATAAATTCTAAATATATTTAGCATGATTAATCTTTGTGAGTTGCACATGTACCATTTTCTACATAATTTTTTGAATATAGTACTTGGGAGAAATTTGTCATAGGCATTCAAAATTAATGTGTCAGGTTGTCATGAATAAATACTGAGATCTATAGAGCCAGTGCTTATTGTTTTGATTCTGCATCAAAGGCATTTTCAAATTGCCTTCAAAAGAGAGCACATCTTTTGTAGAAGCTTTCCAATATTAATTGACAGCAGGACTGTGCTTAAATATAAAATTTTTTTTTCAAAAAATATATGAATAAGTTGAATTACTTAAGAACAAAAGTAAATAAAGTTAAATAAATTTTCATTACATTAAAATCTATGGGATGGAAAGAGTTTCTATTTTTTAACTCTTTACATAAAACTCCTTAAATTTTTACTGTTTATTAAATAATATTACTTAAATATTTATATTAAATACTCATCTTTGTCTCTTTCCTAAAGTATCCAACTAATACTATATATTTATTCCCAGCTGTTCATGATCAAATTTCGTCTCTTTATTTTAGTTAAGTTCATATCAGCTTTTGTTAATTGTTGTTCAAGTAAAACAATCAAATAGCAGAAAGATAAATTTTTATTAAAGTGCAATCTATTATCTTAACAAAGCTAGTGTTTTCATCCTGTCATATCAAAAAGAAAGCTTTATTTTTAGCCAATTGGTGCAAAATTAATGGTTTTGTTTTGTTTCTAACATTGGTGTTTGTAAAAGCATGTTTGACTCATATAAAAATTATTGGAGATTAGTACTTATATCATACATTATTTTTTAACAATATGACCTTAAATATAAAGATATATGTACATAATCAGTGATGAAGCACTGTCACTTCTAGGAAGTTCACATTCAAATTAATGAGAAATTCAGACCAGGTGCTGTGGCTTATGCCTCTAATCCCAGCACTTTGGGAGACGAGACAGGTGGATAACCTGAGGTCAGGAGTTCAAAACCAGCCTGGTCAAAATGGCAAAAACCCAGCTCTACTAAAAATACAAAAATTAGCCGGGCACGGTCGTGGGCACCTGTAATCCCAGCAACCCAGGAGGCTGAGGCGGGAGAATCACTTGAACCCAGGAGGCCGAGGTTGCAGTGAGCTGAGATTGTGCCACTGCACTCCAGACTGGGTGACAAAGCAGGACTCTGTCTCAAAATAATAATAATAATAATACCGAGAAATGATTTAAAGAATGCCTAAAATACACAAATGTATTTAATAAAGATATTCATTTATTCATCAAATGTACCTTATATGTCAAATATGGGCCAAGCATTATCCAATGTGCTACTGATTCAGTCAGCGAGGCTGAGCCCAATGTTCACAATCTATTTTAGGAAACAATCAGGCCAGGCTCGGCGGCTCACGCCTGTAATGCCAACACTTTGGGAGGCCGAGGCAGGTGGATCACCTGAGGTCAGGAGTTCAAGACCATCCTGGCCAACATGGTGAAACTCCGTCTCTACTAAAAATACAAAAAATTAGCAGGGCATGGTGGCACACACCTGAAATCCTGGCTGTTCAGGAAGCTGAGGCAGGAGAATTGCTTGAACCTGGGAGGCAGGGGTTGCAGTAAGCTGAGATCTCGTCATTGCACTCAAGCCTGGGCAACAAGAGTGAAACTTTGTCTAAAAAAGAAAGAAAGAAAGAAAGAAAGAAAGAAAGAAAGAAAGAAAGAAAGAAAGAAAGAAAGAAAGAAAGAAAGAAAGAAAGAAAGAAAGAAAGAAAGAAAGAAAGAAAGAAGGAAAGAAGGAAAGAAGGAAAGAAGGAAAGAAGGAAAGAAGGAAAGAAGGAAAGAAGGAAAGAAGGAAAGAAGGAAAGAAGGAAAGAAGGAAAGAAGGAAAGAAGGAAAGAAGGAAAGAAGGAAAGAAGGAAAGAAGGAAAGAAAGAAAGAAAGAAAGAAAGAAAGAAAGAAAGAAAGAAAGAAAGGAAGAAAGGAAGGAAGGAAGGAAGGAAGGAAAGAAAAGAAAACAATCAAAAAAGTATCTTCCCATCTTCCCAGAGGAAAGGTATTCTAAAATAAACTTTTGAGGAGTCAGCAGAGAAGAGCATTCAGGCAAAGGAAGCCACAAAACGTGATTCCTGAGGTTGCATCGTACAGTTATTTCAGAGGTGCCATGGAGGGTGGATTTGGGTGAGCTTTAGAATGAAAAGTGGGAAATCAAGAATAGAAAACTGGACAAAATGTGCCTTGCATGCCATGTCAAAGAATTTGAACATTATCAGATACATGGAAACTGGTATTGCATTGCAAGTTTTTAGCAAGAATTTGACTTATGATATTCCAGAGGTTTCTAAAATCAAAGAAAGATTGAATTCATCTATGCAGGCAAATAAATTGTAACTTTAAGAAATTTATTTTTACAGAAAATCAATTGTACCTCTTATAAAACATAGCAGTTCATTCTACTTCCTCTTGTATTTCTTAGTTATTATTTATCTAAATAAACTGACATGTAAATGTACCTTTCTTTAAAATTATGATTGTTAGGGCTTCCAGAGTCTCTCCCACCTCAACTAACTCTTCCTAACCATATTTTCAGAACACTAAGTTGTACCAAAAGATGATATAGAAATTTGGAATTTTCTTCTCTTACTTTCAATTCTTCCTCTTACTTTAAAGATCTGAAAACTGGAGGCCAAGAGGAGAAATTAATTTCCCCATGTCAAGCAGCTTTGTATAAAAATCAAGTGTCCCTAAAAAGGGAAAGTTATTCTATGTGTAAATTATGCCTCAAAAAACTTGACTTTTAAAAAAATAAGCATTATGTTAAGAGCATACATAGATCTGAAGGAATTGTGTAAGTCCATTTTCACACTACTATACAGATACCATCTGAGCCTGGGTAATTTATAAGAAAGGAGGTTTAATTGACTAACAGTTTTGCATGGCTGGGGAGGCCTCAGGAAACTTGCAAAGGGAAACAAGACATGACTTACATGGTGGCAGGAGAGAAACAGAGTGATGGGGGAAGTGCTAAACACTTTAAAACCCTCACCTTTCATGATAACTCACTCACTATCATGAGAACAACATGGGGGAAACCATCCCCATGATACAATCACTTCCCAGCAGGTCCCAACCCTGACACATGGGGATTACAATTTGAGATAAGATTCGGGTGGGGAGACAGAGCCAAATCATATAAGGAATATACTAGAGAACATTTAGACAGAAATTATAAATAAGATAACTACTTTAACTTGTATGACATTTTCATATTTGCGTTTTCTTATTTCTTCTTTTTACATACGCTGTTCTCAAAAAGCATGGGCATTGAGCAGAGAAGATAATATTATTTCATATTTACATGTAGAGATAAGTGAACCTCAGAAGGACATATATGCACCCAATACAGAAGTACCCAAATTCATAAAGCAAGTTCTTAGAGACCTACAAAGGGACTTATACTCCTACACAATCCTAGTGAGAGATTTTAACACCCCACCAACAATATTAGACAGATCATCAAGAAAAAAAATTAACAAAAATACACAGGACCTGAACTTAACTCTGGATCAAGTGTACCTGATAGATATCTATAGAATATACATTCTTCTCATTGCCAAATGGCAGTTACTCTAAAATTGATTACATTATCAGAAGTAAAACACACCTCAGCAAATGCTAAAGAACTCAAATCATAACAAACAGTTTCTCAGACCACAGTGCAATCACATTAGAACTCAAGAATAAGAAATTCACTCAAAACTACACAACTACATGGAAATTGAACAGCCTGCTCCTGGTGATGAAATTAAGGCAGAAATCAAGAAGTTCTTTGAAACTAATGAGAACAAAAAGATAATGTACCAGAATCTCTGGGATGCAGCTAAAGCAGTGTTAAGAGGGAAATTTATAGCACTAAACATGCACATCAAAAAGGTAGAAAGATCTCAAGTTAACAACTTAACATGTCAACTAAAAGAACTAGAGAACAAAGCAAATGAACCCAAAAGCTGGCAGAAGAAAAGAAATAACAAAGATCACAGCTGAACTGAAAAAGATAGAGATCCCAAAAACCCTTCAAAAAATTAACAAATCCAGTATCTGGTTTTTGGAAAAAAATAATAAAATGGAACACTAGCTAGACTAATGAAGAAAAGAGAGAAGAATCAAATAAACATACTCAGAAATGAAAAAGGCAATATCACCACTGACCCCACAGAAATACAAACCACCAACACAGAATACTATAAACACCTCTATGTGTATAAATTAAAAAATCTAGAAGAAATGGGTAAATTCCTGGACCCATACACCCTCTTAAGACTGAATCAGAAAGAAATTGAATCCCTGAATACACGAATAATGAGTTCTGAAATTGAGGAAGAAATAAAGAGCCTAAGGACCAAAAAACACCCAGACGATGGATTCACAGCTGAATTCTACCAGCGTTACAAAGAAGAGCTGGTATCATTTCTTCTGAAACTATTCCAAAAAAATTAAAAAGGAGGGGCTCTTCCCTAATTCATTCTATGAACAAGCATCGTCCTGTTACCAAAACCTGTCAGAGATACAGTAAATTCAGAAAAGAAAGAAAGAAAGAAAGAAAGAAAGAAAGAAAGAAAGAAAGAAAGAAAGAAAGAAAGAAAGAAAGAAAGAAAGAAAGAAAAAACTGCAGGCCAATATCCTTGATGAACATCGATACAAAAATCATCAATAAAATACTGACGAACCAAATCAGCAGCACATCAAAAAGCTTATTCTCCACAGTAAAGTCAGCTTCATATCTAAGACGCAAGGTTGGTTCAACATATGCAAATCAATAAATGCAATTCATCACATAAACATAACTAAAGACAAAATATACATTATTTTCTCCACAGATGCAGAAAAGGCCTCCAATAAAATTGACATCCCTTCATGTTAAAAACTCTCAATAAACTGGGTATTGAAGAATCATACCTCAAAATAATAAAAGCCATCTATGACAAACCCACAGCCAATATAGTAATGCACAAAAGCTGGAAGCATTCCCCTTGAAAACCAGTACAGGACAAGGATGCCCTCTCTCATCACTCCTATTCAATGTAAAAGGAAAGTTCTGGCCAAGGCAATCAGGCAAGAGAAAGAAATAAGAAGAGAGGAAGTCAAATTATCTTTATTGCAAATGACATAATCCTATATCTAAAAACCCCATCACCTCATCCCAAAAGCTTCTTATGCTGATAAACAATTTCAGCTAAGTCTCAGGATATAAAATCAAAATGCAAAAGTCCCTACCATTCCTGTACACCAACAACAGGCAAGCAGAGAGCCAAATCATAAATGAACTCCAATTCACAATTGCTATGAAAAGAATAAAATATGTAGGAATACAGCTAACAAGGGAGGTGAAGGACCTTTTCAAGGAGAGCTACAAACCACTGCTCAAAGAAATCAGAGAGGTCACACACAAATGGGGAAACATTCCATGCTCATGGATAGGAAGAATCAATATTGTGAAAATGGCCATACTGCCCAAAGCGATTTATAGATTCAATGCTATTCCCATTAAACTACCACTGACATTCTTCACAGAATTAGAAGAATTAGAAAAAACTACTTTAAAATTCACATGGAATGAAAAAGAATTGGAATAGCCAAAATAATCCTAAGCAAAAAGAACAAAGCTGGAGGCATCATGCAACCTGACTTCAAACTAGACTACAAGGCTACAGTAACCAAAACAGCATGGTACTGGTACAAGAACAGGCACATAGACCAATGGAAAAAAAAAAAAAAAAACAGAGAATTCAAAATAAAATTGCACACCTACAACCATCTGATCTTCAACAAACTTAACAAAAACAAGCAATGAGGAAAGTACTCCCTACTTAATAAATGTTGCTGGGAGTGCTGGCTAGCCATATACAGAAAATTAAAATTGGACTCCTTTCTTACATCATATACAAAACATAACTGTAAAACCTAACAGTTTAAAGACCTAACTGTAAAACCCCAAACTATATGAAAAAAAAAAAAAAAGAAAGGAAAAAAAACATAGAAGAAAACCAGGCAATACCGTTCAGGACATAGGCTCAGGGAAAGATTTCATGATGGAAACACCAAATGCAATTGCAACAAAAGTCAAAATTGACAAATGGGATCTAATTAAACTAAAGAGCTTCTGCACAACAGAAAAACTATCATCAGAGTGAACAGATAACTTACACAATGGGAGAAAATTTTTGCAATCCTTTCATCTGGCAAAGGTCTAATATCCTGAGTCTACAAGGAAGTTAAACAAATGTATAAAAAAAACATAAATGACCCTATTAAAAAGTGGGCAAAGAATATGAACACACACTTCTTGAAAAAGACATTCATGCAGCTAAAGACATGAAAAAAAAGCTCAACATCACTAATCATTAGAGAAATGCGAATCAAAACCACAATGAGATACCATTTCCCACCAGTCAGAATAATGATTATTAAAAAGTCAAGAAACAACAGATGCTGGTGAGCTTGTGAAGAAAAGGGAATGTTTTTATGCTGTTGAGTAAAATGTGTTTTACTCAAGTGTAAATTAGTTCAACCATTGTGAAAACCAGTGTGGTGGTTCCTCAAAGACCTAGAAACAGAAATACCATTTGATCCAGCAATCCCATTACTGAGTATATACCCAAATGAATAAAAATCATTCTATTATAAAGATGCATGCACATGTATGTTCAATGCAGCACTCTTCACAGTAGCAAAGACACAAAATCAACCTAAATGCCCATCAATTATAGACTGGATAAATAAAATGTGATGTGAGATATATACATATATATACCATGAAATGCTATGCAGTCGAAAAAAAGAATGAGATTATGTCCTTTGCAGGGACATGGATGGAGTTGAAATCCATTTTCCTCAGCAAACTAACACAGGAACAGAAAACCAAATGCCACATGTTTTCGCTTATAAGTTGGAGTTGAATGATGAGAACACATGGACACAGGGTCGGGTGGTGGAGTTGGAGAGCATCAGGAAGAATAACTAATGGACGCTAGGCTTAGTACCTAAGTGATGTGATGATCTGTGACAAACCACTATGGCATATGTTTACCTATGTAACAAACCCGCACATCCTGCACATGTACCTAAAATAAAATTTCAAGGAAAAAAAAAGATAAGTAAATAAAACAAAACATAAATGCACTTGAAACATTGCCTGGCACATAAACAATAAACAAAAAATTTAAAAAAACTTTTAGACAGAATCAAAAACAAGTGAAACCAGTTTATAACAACAGAACTCATACTAATAGTTACCCTTGGGAAGGGGAAATAATCAAAAGAGGGTGAAAGGGGAATACTGATTTTTGGTAATGTTCTGTTTCTTGATCTGGTCCTCAGACGGATTATTTCATTTGGGAAAATTTCTTGAACTACACACAATGAGTACACCTTTCTCTATGCATGTTATAGTTTAATAAAAAGTTTTTTAATTATAAGAAAACACAAAATAACAATGATACAATTTTATAGATTTTTTCCCATTATGTTTAGAAATTGTGGCTAAAGATATCCATGGTTTTATGGAGATGAATAAACATCGAATGGGCTGGAAACTTCCAATTCTAAACATGTGTATGGGTTCTAAAATTATACACCAAAACTATACATGTATTTGAAACAATTTTAAAACATCTGTAGAAAAACTAAAACTTTTTATGCTAACTTCATAGTTTTTGGTATTTACTTTTAAAAAATAGGAACTACTACTATATACTTTAGTACTAATTAATTTTACAAAACCAAATATACTTAATAAATGTATAAAGATGTATTTTAAGGATTCTGCTTTGTGTTTATTTGCTTATATGCCTCCTATCTTCCTACACTAGAAAGCACTTAAAGGCAAAAGCTGCATCATTTATTTTGCTATTTCCACCATCTAGCATAGGTTCATAGTATCTTGCACATGTTTTTGAATTAAAGAATAGCATGGCAATAGGTGAGTTAAGATACAGAGAAGATGAGTATATTTTCTCCATTTTTCTTCTTATCACACCCCAGTCAATCTTCCTCAGTCCACAAACCATGAGGACAATCAAGCAGCACTATAGAGAAGGCATCACAGAAAGGAACTGAAGTCTTCGCCAACATCCAACACTAGCTAGACAGCTGTGTGAGGGAGCCACTAGGTAGGTGGACCCACAATTCCAGTCAGTACTTCAAGTACTTGCAGCCTGACCAATATCTGGCTGAAACCACCTGAGAGAGTCTCAGCTAGAACTACTGAGGTAAATCACATCTGAAATCCCGAGCAACAAAAAGGAGAGGTAGTAACCATTTTTGTTCTAATGTGCTAGTTAAGACAATTTGTTACAGATGAGGAGGCAATCACATGGCTCGAAATACAATACTTTAAGTACACAAATTCAATTATTTATAGCAAAGTATTAGAAACAAGCAAATTACCCGACCATAGAAGATAATAAATTATGGTACATTTGTATGACAGAGTACTACGCAAGCCATGTAGAAGAATGACAAATGTCTCCGTAAACTGATATGAAGTAGTTTTCCATATAAATAATTACATAAACTAAAGCAAAGACCTTTAAAAATACCTTAACAACATCACCCAAGAAAGCAAACAACTGAATAAATGAAGCAAATGTCGCAAAATCTGATTATTCTGGAATCTGTACTTTCATAACATTCTTGTTTCATTGAGTATTGTTGACTTTTTCATGCTAAAAATTTTAAAACCTAGAAAGTTAAACAAATTATGTAAAATAGTTTTATTCACTTTGAAAACTTCCTTCTGCTTACATAAGATTAGATCTACAGTTTCAAGAAAAGGAATCATAGCTGTTTAGCTACCCACTCTTCCTTCCTTAAGGTTTCAAAAACAAAAAAGTTGAAAGATGCAAGATGGGCCAGGGGCTCATGCCTATAATTCCAGCACTGTGGGAGGCTGAGATGGGTGGATCACCTGAGGTCAGGAGCTCAAGACCAGCCTGACCAACATGGCAAAACTCCATCTCTACTAAAAATACAAAAAATTAGCCAGGCACAGTTATACACAACTGTACTCCTAACTACTTGGGATGCTGAGGCACCAGAATCATTTGAACCCAAGGTGGAGGTAGCAGTGAGCCAAGATGTAGCCACTGCACTCCAACCTGGGTGACAGAGCAAGGCTCCATATTTTAAAAAAAGAAATAAAGATGCATACATTAATACCTAATCAGGTTTTAATTGTTCTCAATCCAAAATGGTAGAGAACCACTCATTTGAAAAATTAGGTTCCACCATCTTTTTACTCATAAGAATCTCTAGAGACCACCAGGCATTACTCCAGAGAGTGGAGGAATGAATGCATGCATCTTGGCAGCATTTGTTGACCCTGAAAATGTGCTATTAATTGCCCAAGCATTGAAACACATTCCACTCTGTAATTATTTTAAAAATAATAATAATAATCTCACTACTTTGGTAAAAAAATGCATTGGGTTTAAAAAGCATGAATAGTTAATGAGACTTACTAAATTTAATTATCTTGATTGAAGAGAAAATGTAAGTGCTTTACCTATAACTTTGTGGAAAATTATCTGTCAACTCCCTCCACTGGACCCACAAAATATGCAAAATCTATGACTTTATTTTTGTAAGAATAAATTGTAATAATTAGAATTTGAACACTGGGGAAAAGGAAAATCCTTGAATCTTATTATTTAAGAGATAATTGTCCTGAAATTTTGAAATAGAGTCTTTTTTTTTTTTTTTTTTTTTTTTTTTTTTACTTTCCATGCACTGAGAAGGAGATATTCATATGTCACCCTTATACTACAATTCACAAGGCAAACATTCAAAATAGGTTAACCAGCAGGGCACAGTGGTTCATGCCTGTAATCCCAGCACTTTGGGAGGCCGAGACGGGCGGATCACGAGGTCAGGAGATCGAGACTAGCCTGGCTAACACGGTGAAACCCCGTCTCTACTAAAAAAATACAAAAAGCTAGCCGGGCGAGGTGGCGGGCGCCTGTAGTCCCAGCTACTGGGGAGGCTGAGGCAGGAGAATGGCGTAGACCCGGGAGGCGGAGCTTGCAGTGAGCTGAGATCCGGCCACTGCAATCCAGCCTGGGCGACAGAGCGAGACTCCGTCTCAAAAAAAAAAAAAAAAAAAAAAAAAAGAATAGCCTGGCCAACATGACGAAACCCCGTCTCTACTAAAATACAAAAATTAGCTGGGTGTGATGGCATGCGCCTGTAGTCCCAGCTACTGGGAAGTCTGAAGTAGCAGGATTGCTTGAGCCCAGGAGGCAAAGGTTGCAGTGAGCCGAGATCACATCACTGCACTCCACCTAGGTGACCCAGCAAGACTCCATCTCAGAAAAAAGAAAAAAAGGTTAATCTTTTATTGAAATATATTTAGTTAAACACATGCAACTGGAAGTCCAAAAAGGAATCACAGAAAAGAGACTGGCTTGCCCAAATACGGTAGAAATTTAGCATCCTTTCGATCCTAAAACATTCACAGAAGGAGCTGACCAAAGGACACGGATTTGGGATCAAATATTTCCATACCACGGGCGTTGTTCTAAGGTGAGAGTAGAGGAAGCTGTAGGCCTTAGACCCAGTATAGGAAATGTGTCCATTAAAAAAGCAACCAATACAAACAGCTGAAATAAGTCCAGCACTGTTCTCTGTGATATGCAGTTGCTTCCTAGGTTTATTATCAATAATACCAGCCATTTACCTCCAGAGAATATAATGTCCTTTTGTGTTATCACAGTCGTGATTTTTTTATCATAAAGATTAATACTGTCTAAAAAGTCTTTAGCTCCTTTAACTTTACTCAAACAACTAAAGTATTTAATGAGAAATGTTCCAGAAATGTTCCAATCCTTTCTAGTAATTTGAATTATTAGACCCAGTACCATAATATTATAATCTCAATTTATAATAAACTCTTCTGAATATTTTACTCTAATTTTATTTATTTATTTTTTCACAGATTTATTAAGGAATATTTGACAAAGAAAAATTGTGTAGATCTACAGTGTACTATGTGATGTTTGGACATAAGAATACATAGTGAAATCTTTAAATCAAGTTAATTAGCATGTTCATATTTTTTGTACATGGTGAGAACAGGTAAGATCTACTCTGTTAGCAATTTTCAAGTATGCAGTAATTATTAGCTAGAGTCACCATGCTATACAATGGATCTCAGGAAAGAGGAACATGTCAGTCAAAAAGCACAAAGTATCTTCCTTAAAGCAAGTGTTAAATCCTATAAAGAAAAACAAAACAAGTAACAACAAAAACTGAAAGACCTATAGCTCTGCCTTTATATATGTATATTTGTTTGTTTGCCTGTTCCTTTATTTCTTTTTTTTTATTATTATACTTTAAGTTCTATGGCATATGTGCACAACGTGCAGGTTTGTTACATATGTATACTTGTGCCATGTTGGTGTACTGCACCCGTTAACTCCTCATTTACATTAGGTGTATCTCCTAATGCTATCCCTCCCCCCTCCCCCCACCCCACGACAGGCCCCGGTGTGTGATGTCCCCCTTCCTGTGTCCAAGTGTTCTCATTGTTCAATTCCCACCTATGAGTGAGAATGTGTGGTGTTTGGTTTTCTGTCCTTGAGATAGTTTGCTCAGAATGATGGTTTCCAGCTTCATCCATGTCCCTACAAAGGATATGAACTCATCCTTTTTTATGGATGCATAGTATTCCATGGTATATATGTGCCACATTCTCTTAATCCAGTCTATCATTGGTGGACATTTGGGTTGGTTCCAAGTCTTTGCTATTGTGAATAGTTCTGCAATAAACATATGTGTACATATGTCTTTATAGCAGCATGATTTATAATCTTTTGGGTATACACCCAGTAATAAGTAATAAACTGGTAAAAATACCAGTAACAAATGGTATTTCTAGTTCTAGATCCTTCAGGGATCACCACACTGTCTTCCACAATGGTTGAACTAGTTTAAAGTCCCACCAACCAGTGTAAAAGCATTTCCATTTCCATAACTTACTTTTTAATTCACCATTCTAACTGGTGTGAGATGGTATCTCATTGTGGTTTTAATTTGCATTTCTCTGATGGCCAGTGATGAGCATTTTTTCATGTGTCTGTTGGCTGCATAAATGTCTTCTTTTCAGAAGTGTCTGTTCATATCCTTTACCCACTTTTGGATGGGATTGTTTGATTTTTTTCTTGTAACTTTGTTTAAGTTCTTTGTAGATTCTGAATATTAGCCCTTTGACAGATGGGTAGATTGTAAAAATTTTCTCCCATTCTGTAGGTTGCCTGTTCACTCTGATGGTAGTGCCTTTTATATTTTTAACTGATTTAGATTAATATGAATTGCAGGCTTATTGATAGTGATAATGCTTTTCATGTTCTGATTCTCCAAAATGATCTAAATCATTTTTAATAGTGTTGCGACAAAGAACATGATTCATTATTTCACTCCTTTTATGGTTGCATAGTATTCCATGGTATATAAGTACCACATTTTCTCTGTGCAATCCACCATTGATGAGTACCTAGGTTGATTTATTGTCTTTGCTATTGTGAATAGTGCAGCAATGAACATACAATGAACGTATGAGTGCCTGTGTCTTTTTGACAGAACAATTTATTTTCCTTTAGGTATATACCCAGTAATGGGATTGCTGGGTTGAATGGTAGCTCTGTTTTAAGTTCTTTGAGAAATCTCCAAACTGCTTTCCACAATCGCTGAACTAATTTACATTCCCACCAACTGCGTATGAGCATTCCCCTTTCTCTGCAACCTTGCCAGCGTCTATTGCTTTTTTTGACTTTTTAATAATAGCCATTCTGATTGTGTCTCATTGCAGCTGGAGGCCATTATTCTAAGTGAATTAATGCAGGAACGGAAAACCAAATACTGCATGTTCTCACTTATAAATGAGAGCTAAATACATGAACATAAAGATGGGAACAATAGACACTGGGGACTACTACGCAGGGGAGGGAGGGAGGGGTGTGGGGTGAAAAAATACCTATTGGGTTATATGCTTTCTACCTGGATAATGGGATCCATACCCCCACACCTCAGCATCACACATACACACCTGTAACAAACTAGCACATGTACCCCCACATCTAAAATAAAAGTTGAAGAAAAAGAAAAGAATGTTAAGCCTCTCATCCTTCTTCTAAACACTTCAGTACTTTGCCACTCAATATCTTGTTCTTGAAATTTCTTCTCCCTCTCTTCCCCTTTGATATCTTTCCTAATCATTCTTATATCAGCATAGAAAGTTACATTTTTGTCTCCTACCTCTTTTAATATGCTGTCCTGCGTGATAAGAAAATGAAAAACAAACTCTTTTTTACATTATAATGATTTACATTTCTTAATTAAGTGATATATTCCAGTGGCAGTGGGAATGGGGCATTTGGAGAAGGCTGGAGGGAAACATTTTGATCTGAAAGTACCAAGGGGAAATAAACATAATGATGGCAGTAACGCTACAGTGCTGATTTGGGGAGAATTTCAAAAGCCATAAACTTCATGGAAAACTGTCACATCAAGAGTAATCATATTCATCATCATACACATGGCAATGACAAAGTATTAAGTGGAAGTATTATATTCAAAGAGAGATTTTTGGTCATCCTTAACTATGATTAAAACACTTTCTTAGAGGCCCCAAGTTAATCCAAGAGAAATAGAAATATGTTTTTATTAATTTAGTATGCAATGTGATTGGAGAATTAAAGAACATCAGATTGAAGCAAGCATGTGACATACATCCTTACTATGGATGTAGGCATTAATTGCTATTGACTACTAAGTCTATCCTAGTATATACAATTAGAATAAAATTAAATTTAAAAAAACTAAGTTATGAGTAATGAATGTATAAAAAGGCATTGTTAATTGATATATAATTTTATTTATATGATAAACTTAACACTAGGTGAGAAGTTCAGCACATTTGCAGAATATATCTGCACTTCTAAGTATCACTTAAAGGCAGTTTCACTAAAATTCACTACTAGGTGGCTAGAACTTTAATGTATATAAAAGCTAAACTTCAAATTTCTTTTGCTATATAAATCATAAAATGCCTTTGAAAACGTCTTTGAAAGCATTGACTGTTTTAAATAATGTGCAAGCTCTGTTATAAAATGTTAGTGACAAAAATTAATTTCAAAAAGTAAATAATTTCAGAAAACATGTGTGCTTATGTATGATTCATGATCATAAAAAGAATTAAAAATAACTCTAAAGTTATTGATTTTATCCATCCTCTTATAAACACTAGAAATTTAATTTCAGAATTTACAAAGAAAATGTCTTTAAATAAGGCAACAAATCAGAAATTTCTGCCTGTTTCCAAATTTCCATAATAGAATAAGTGTATCTCTAACTTATAAATGTGCATAATTTCAGTTATTTTATGATAACCCTTCACTGGCCTTCTAGATATTCTTACCATTGCATTTTGGTGCATTGTATTAATAATGTCTTGAAGTATCTTGTGGCCTAATTCAGTGTTGTTAAAGGTGACCTTTTGATTTGATTGTTTAGCTGACTTTGGTGCTAATAAGATAAAGAATGAGGTGTCTAATGAACCTTGTATATGGAAATAATGATAGATGGCTTATTTGGAATTCTACAGATGCAGCACTGCCAAGGCTACTGAAGAGTCTTTGGATCCTAACTAATTTTAGAGAGGTTTTATTGATTACACAGAGACAGGGCACATTTTAATCATTTTTACAGTACTGTATTGCCTGAGGTACCAAAATCCATTAAACAAGGATTATAAACTTTATTTTAAACTGGATCCTAAATTGTTTCTTGATGTATAGTCAACAACAGCTCTGTAATATCAATCACAGTTACTAAGGCATATTAAAATCAACTCGTTTAATTTTAATTGCTCATATGCCTGACCCTCTGAGATGCAGCTGTTCATGAAGCTAAATTACTTTTCTCCCAGATAGGAGTTTCATTTTAGTTTATGTTGCAATCATTTCTTTCCTAAGGCTACCAACATGTTCTGTTTTTTACATGTCTACTTTTAATTTTTTCTTCCTATCTTTAAAAATGTACTAGAAATGACTCCAACACATGACATTTTTTGTCATTCTCCACATCTTTTAATCTTTCTAGGGAATAAGTATTTCAGTGAAAGTATTTGAGTTGAATATTAAAATCATACAAGAACATATGCAAATGTTTCATGTCGATGCATTCTTATAGAATAGAAGTAGGATAACTAGATCATATACCTGGGAGCAAAAATATTTAGTTTGTTTAACAGAACGTGAGTTTTCTTATTTTAAGTCAGCACTTTATGTGTTTGATGTATTGCATAGATTTAGTATAAGCATGTGTACTCATTAAATCTTTATTAAAATGCAAAGGATTATGAATCAATACCCATATTGTGTAACACTGGAGAAACAAAAGGGGATAGAAAATAAACCTATGAGCGTGACTTCTCTGGGAATAGATTGCCTTGAACAGTAAGAATACCTGATTTGAGACCTGGTTTTCCCACTAAATTATTATGTGACCAACAGGTTAGCTAATTCATTTGGAAACCCATTTCCACATTTCTAAAATAAAAATAAAATTTTTCTTAAGTGACAGGGAAATTTGAATTTTATTATGTCAGTACATCTGACATATTTTAGAAATGTTAATGTCCTTTCTTAGTGTTCATGTGCATATATACACGTGTTGACTCAGATATAATATCTACTCAATTTGTCAAAGAGTTAATATATATACAAATACCTATAGAGAGAAAAGTGGTGGAGGAAAGAATGCAATATACGGAAGAATTAATTTAATCTTAAAACCATATATTTTATGTTAAAACGAGCTTCATGCATTTTCAAAGCTATAGGTTCAAAATAACTAGGTCAGCACTTAAAATCACTATCTTGCTAGTTTCATAGTGGCCTAAACACTAAAAGTGCGTTACCACAAAATACATCCATTACATGTATATGAAATGAAATCTTAATTTTCTTATTTTTTCTTCAACTCTTTAGCTTCAACTCAATAAAAGTGTTTAAAAATTAACTTTAATGTTTTGAATTTCAAATGAAGTTGAATACCACTGTTGGTGACATGTCCTTAAACATAAGTTGAGTAGGAAAATTACTAGCATTATCATATTTAGTAATATGTATATTACCTCACTTTTTTAATATCAAAGTGTGCCCACTTATGCATCAATTATAATTATGAGTCACTGATTATTCTGATCAAACCATTAAAGATGCAGGAATGAAATGTCAATGTTGGATTAAGGTTTTTCTTTTTTGTCTTTAAATGCATTGCAAGTTAACATCAGTAAAACACTTTGTCAATTTCCTAAGGAAAAGAAATAAGTATAGCACAATATGGTGTACCACTTAGTGTTTGTTAACTGGTAACCATCTACCCCAAGATGTATTATGTATCGGCCAAATTTAACAAATAATTATTATTTTTCATAATGCGTAGGTTTGGTCGAGCAATTCTGGCAAAGGCAACTAAGCTGAGGCCGATGTATAGGATCATCTCATTCACATGTCTGGTGACTCACCTGAAATAGCCGAGGCTGCTTTCTGCATGGTCTTTCATCCTTCCGCAGACCAGCCCAGGCTTCTTCACATCATTATAGAAGTAGGAGGGGGGAGTTATACCTGATGTAAATGACGAGTTGATGGGTGCTGACGAGTTGATGGGTGCAGCAGAGCAACATGGCACAAGTATACATATGTAACAAACCTGCACGTTATGCACATGTACCCTAGAACTTAAAGTATAATAATAATAAAAAAAAAAAAAGAAGAAGTATTCCTAGGAATAAAAAACAATTCCTGAGGGGTAAGAATTTTTCTCACTTTTATTTACGTCACTTTTGCTGTGGTCCCATTTAGCAAGTCACATGGCCATGCCCAGTCAATGTGGGAGAGGACTACCAAAGGATGTGGATACAAAGAAGCATGAATACATTAAGGTCCAGTATGATATAGTCTATCACACAAGGCATCATGTACTATTCTTACACTTTTTTACATATTTATATATGATTAATACTGTTCATGTCCACTTACATCCCTTTACCTGAGGGGTGCTTTTATACGCCAGCTGCCGTAGGCAGTACCTACAAAGAGTGCATAGTTTTGACTAGTTGGTTTGAGTTATTTATTTTTTACAATTATTAACAACCAAAAGAATTCTAACCAGTACTTTATTATTTCTGTTCTTTAATACAACAATAAATATACAATTGCAGCGAAGTATACCTTAAGTACCTAGTTTGATATCAATTTTTAAGACTAAAAGTAAGCTTTTATCATCTAATTTATTCTTCTAATTTTTTTCCATACAATTTAAGGCTGTTATTAAGCACTATGGTGGGTCACATTTATTGTTTATATGAAAAATCAGGAAAGTAAAAACAAAATTCTTACCAAGGCCAAGTGGTAAGAAAAGTTGGTATTAAAGAACTGAGGTCATATTTCACTTTTAATATGGTAATTGAGAAAAAATGAGTATATATTAATATGTAGAAATAGGTTAGCATTTAACTATAATTTAAGAAAGTTAAAAATAAAACTCAGAAATAATTAAACAATATAAGGACTTTTTAATATGCTTATATAGGACAGTATTTTATATAATCCTCTGTGAAATTAAATATTGAGGTACCTAAATCTTTTTGAACTCATCATATGTAACTGTCAACAATGCTTCTGGCAATAATATTAAAGTATCTTCTTTGTTTATATTTTGCTATTTAAAGGGTATTTTTTTTCCCTTTGAGAGTCTTTCATTGCAATTCTAACTTCCCAACAAGCACCATTCACATAAGATACAACTTTTCCTGTGTATTAAATTTTAGACCTACGTAGATCCCTCTGTTTGTATAGCCCTGCAATGTTACTTTAAAGGCTTCATTTCTCTAACACTGTTTTGTCAACTCTTATCACTTAAGACTATTTTCTCACTTTATTTAAAATCATTCAAGAATAACATTGATAAGTTATTCTTTCTTAGGTCTTTTTGTCTTATTGAGCCAGATGGTGTCAGTGTGTCACAAATTAAAATTTCCAGAGCAAATACATTCATGATATTGTTGTTTGGAAAACAAGTTTGTTAGGAAATAAATAACTGCAGTTGTCCTTCAGTATCTGCAGGGGTTCCAGAACTGCTGGCAGATACCAAAATCCACATATATTCAAGTTTCATTGTCAAGATATCGGAAGCCACAAATACAAAAATCAACATTCCGTTGAGGGGGGTTTCACATTCCATGAACATTGTATTTTGGATCTGCTTTGGTTGCTGATGCAGAACCTGCTAATATGGATAATCAGCTGTATTTACTGAAAACAAAATAAAACTCCATGCAAGTGGATCTCTGCATTTCAAATCTGTGTGGTTCAAGGATCAACTCTGTATCTTAAATTTCCAGACTTATTCCTCATCAATGCTATTTTCTACATATAGACCAATTTCTTCAAATGTGGAGCAAAACTGTCTGTATTAAAACCTTTAAAAGAGTTTAAAATGTCTAATTAATCTGTCTCCCAAAATTTATGAGAAAAAGGAGTTTAAAATTAAACTGCACTAAAATAAGTCTTCTGAAACCATGCCTCTAAGGACGTTAAGGAAAATTCATTTTTTCTCTTAAAATGCAAATTAGATATCTAAATAAATAGTTTGCTTACCTCAGAACTCCAGATCATTAGATAAGTCCAGCCCACATTGTGGCTGTGTGGATAGCCTCACACAAAATAGAATTTTGTTCTATCTTAACATTCTTGAAGGCATGTCAAAGAACACAGGACCAAAGAAAAATCAACATTATTATACTGTTTTTAAAGAAAAAGATTGTTCTACATTATATATGAAATATTTATCACATCTGATTCACAGCCTTGGCTTCTTAATTTGGAAAACTAATGCATACATTTGCCTAAGATATCAAGGCCCAACCTACTCCACAAACTGTGGTTTATAACTTCCAGTTTTAGGAAGGTGCAAACTCAGAACCAAAACTTGAGCTCTCCCACCTCTCATCTAGCATACTTTTAAAGACACTGTCAAATGATTTCCTCAATGGTGATTCTGACATCCAATAAAGGGGACATTTTATATATATATATATATGTTTTTTGTTTGTTTGTTTGTTTTTTTTTTTTTTTTTTTTTTTGAGACGGAGTCTCACTCTGTCACCCAGTCTGGAGTGCAGTGGCTCACTGCAAGCTCTGCTTCCCAGGTTCACACCATTCTTCTGCCTCAGCCTCCTGAGTAGCTGGGACCACAGGCACACACCACCATGCCTGGCTAATTTTTTGTATTTTTAGTAGAGATGGGATTTCACCGTGTTAGCCAGGATGGTCTCAATCTCTTGACCTTGTGATCCACCTGCCTCAGCCTCCCAAAGTGCTGGGATTACAGGTGTGAGCCACCGTGCCCGGCCTATATTTTTACTTACTAAAAAATCTCCAGCAACTACCATAGTTTCTGGCATATAGTAAGTAGGCATTCAATAAATTCAATAACTGTATTAGGTTGGTACAAAAGCAATCACAGTTTTTTTTCATTGCCATTAAAAGTAATACCAAAAACAGCTATTGTTTTTGCACCAGCCTAATATTATGCTAAATTAATTTAAGTTTGGCCAAAAGCTGCCTCTGATCTCCAAATCCCTGTATTCATACATTCCTAAACTGCGATTTAACAAGTATATCCTTGTAACAAATAGCTGAGTTTCAGCCAATTACAGGCAGTCAACTGACCAGGTCATGTGTGATATGATTTGGTTGTGACTCCATCCAAATCTCATCTTGAATTGTAGCTCCCGTAATTCCCTTGTGTTGTGGGAGGTACTCAGTGGGAGATAATTAGATCATGGGGGCAGTTTCCCCCATACTGGTCTCATGGTAGTGAATAAGGCTTATGAGATCTGATGGTTTTATAAGGGGAAAGCCCTTTAATTTGGTCCTCATTCTCCATTGTCTGCCACCATGTAATACTTGCCTTTTGCCTTCCACCACAACTGCGAGGCATCCCCAGACACATGGAGCTGTCAGTCTATTAAATATCTTTTTCTTTATAAATGACCCAGTGTCAGGTATGTCTTTATCAGTAGCATGAATACTGACTAATACAGTAAATTGGTACCAGCAGACTGGGGTGTGGCTGTAAAAATACACAAAAATGTGGAAGCAACATTAGAACTGGGTAACAGGCAGAGGTTTGAACAGTTTGGAGGGCTCAGAAGAAGATAGGAATATGTGAGAAAGTTTGGAACTTCTAGACGCTTGTTGAATGACTTTGACAAAAAAGCTGATAATGATATGGACAATGAAATTCAGTCTAAAATGGAGATGAGGAATTTGTTGGGAACTGGAGTAAAGGTGACTCTTGCTATGTTTCAGCAAAGAGACTTGCAGCATATTGCCCCTGCCCTAGAGATCTGTGGAACTTTGAACTGGAGAGAAATGATTTAGGGTATCTAGAAGAAGAAATTTATAAGCAGCAAAGCATTCAAGATGTGATTTGGGTGCTGTTAAAAGCATTCAGTGTTAAAAGGGAAACAGAAAATAAAAGTTCAGAAAATTTGCAGCCTGATGATGCCATAGAAAGGAAAAACCCATTTTCTGAGAAGAAATTCAAGCCAGCTACAGAAATTTGCATAAAAAACAAGGAGCCAAATTTTAATTGCCAAGACACTGAGGAAAATGTTTCCAGGTCATGTCAGAGACCTTTGAGGCAGGCTTTCCCATCAGAGGCCTGAAGGACCAGGAGGAAAAAATGATTTCGTGGTTCAGGACCAGGATCCTTCTGTTGTGTGTAGTCTAGGAACTTGGTTCCCTGTGTCCCAGCCACTCCTGCCATGACTAAAAAGGGCCAACGTACAGCTCAGGACATGAATTCAGAGGGTGCAAGCCCCAAGTTTTAGCAGCTTCCATGTGATGTTGAGCCTGTGGGTGCACAGAAATCAAGAATCCAGGTTTGAGAAAATCCACCTAGATTTCAGAGGATGTATGGAAATGCCTGGATGTCCAGTCAGAAGTTTGCTGCAGGAGCAGGGCCCTCTTACAGACCTTCTGCTAGGGCAATGCGGAAGGGAAATGTGGGGTGGGTACCACCACACAGAGTCTCCACTGGGGCACTGCATAATGGAGCTGTGAGAAGACGGCCACTGTCCTTCAGACTCCAGAATGGTAGATCCACCAACAGCTTGCACCATGTGCATGGAAAAGCCATAGACACTTAATGCCAGACTGTTAAAGCAGCTGGGAGGGAGCCTGTACCATGCAAAACCACAGTGGTGGAGCTGCCCAAGACCACGGGAACCAATGTCTTGCATCAGCATGACCTGGATGCAAGACATGGAGTCAAAGGAGTTCATTTTGGAGCTTTAAGATATGACTGCCCTGCTGGAATGTGTACTTGCATGGGGCCTGTAGCCCCTTTGTTTTGGCCAATTTCTCCAATTTGGAATGGCTGTGTTTACCAAATGTCTGTACACCCATTGTATCTAGGAAATACGTAACATGCTTTTGATTTTATAGGCTCATAAGCAGAAGGGACTTGCCCTGTCTTAGATGAGATTTTGGACTGTGGACTTTTGAGTTACTGCTGAAATTAGTTAAGACTCTGGGGAACTGTTGGGAAGGCATGATTGGTTTCAAAATTTGAGGACATGAGATTTAGGAGGGGCCAAGGCAGAAGAATATGGTTTGGCTGTGTTCCCACCCAAATCTCTTCTTGAATTGTAGCTCCCATAATTCCCAAATGTTGTGGGAGGGACCCAATGGGAGATAATTGAATCATGGGGGCAGTTCCCCCTTACTGTTCTCATGGTAGTGAATAAGTTTCATGAGATTTGATGGTTTTATGAGGGGAAACCCCTTTCACTTGGCTCTCATTCTCTTTTGTCTGCCCTCATGTAAGATGTGCCTTTTACCTTCTACCATGATTGTGAGGCCTCCCCAGACACATGGAACACATTAAACCTTTTTTCCTTTATAAAGTATCCAGTCTCATGTATATCTTTATTGGAAGCATGAAAATGGACTAATACAATGCACATATATAAAGTAAATGTCTCATCATACCATGTTCAAACAAAGCAAATGCCAAGCAGTAACCAATCAAACTCTTTCTGTACCTCAGTTCCTTTTTCTGTCTATAAACCCTCCCTATCAGTGTTGCTGGATGGAGACCTCTGAACCTCTCCTGGTTTTGACTGATGCCGGATTTATAAATTCTTCATTGCTGGCCAGGCACAGTGGCTCACGCCTGTAATACTAGCACTGTGGGAGGTCGAGGCAGGCAGAATACCTGAGCTCAGGAGTTCACAACCAGCCTGGGCAACATCATGAAACCTCATCTCTACTAAAATACAAAAAATTAGCTGGGCATGGCAGCATGCACCTGTAGTCCCAGCTACACGGGATGCTGGGGCAGGAGAATTGCTTGAGTCCGGGAGGTGGAGATTGCAATAAGCTGAGATCACACCACTACACTCCAGCATGAATGACAGAGCGAGATTCCATCTCAAAATAAATAAATACATAAATAAATACATAAATAAATAAATAAATAAATAAATAAATAAATAAATAAAAATTTGTTGCTAAATAAACCCTTAGAAATTTAATTTGTCTAAAGTTTTTCTTTTAACACTTCATTGTCTTTGGTTCTGTTTAGATGCTGGATTACGTTTATTGATTTGCATATGTTGAACCAGCCTTGCATCCCAGGGATGAAGCCTTGCATCCCCTTGATCCTGGTGGATAACCTTTTTGATGTGTTGCTGGATTCAGTTTGCCAGTATTTTATTGAGGATTTTTGCATTAATGTTCATCAGGGATATTGGTCTAAAATTCTCTTTTTTTGTTGTGTCTCTGCCAGGCTTTGGTATCAGGATGATGTTGGCCTCATAAAATGAGTTATGGATGATTCTCTCTCTTTCTATTGATTTGAATAGTTTCAGAAGGAATGGTACCAGCTCCTCCTTGTACCACTGGTAGAATTCAGCTGTGAATCCGTCTGGACCTGGACTTTTTTTGGTTGGTAGACTATTAATTATTGCCTCAATTTCAGAGCCTGCTATTGAGTCCTGCTATTGAGTCCTCAATTTCAGAGCCTGCTATTGAATTCCTCTATTCAGGGATTCAACTTCTTCCTGGTTTAGCCTTGGGAGAGTGTAAGTGTCCAGGAAATTATCCATTTCTTCTAGATTTTTTAGTTTATTTGTGTAGAGGTGTTTATAGCATTCTCTGATGGTAGTTTGTATTTCTGTGGGGTTGGTGGTGATATACCCTTTATCATTTTTAATTGTGTCAATTTGATTCTTCTCTCTTTTCTTCTTTATTAGTCTTGCTAGCGGTCTATCAATTTTGATTATCTCAATAGATGCAGAAAAGGCCTTTGACAAAATTCAACAGCCCTTCATGCTAAAAACTCTCAATAAATTTGGTATTGATGGAACATATCTCAAAATAAGAAGAGCTATTTATGACAAACCCACAGCCAATATCATACTGAATGGGCAAAGACTGGAAGCATTCCCTTTGAAAACTGGCACAAGACAGGGATGCCCTCTCTCACCACTCCTATTCGACATAGTGTTGGAAGTTCTGGCTAGGGCAATCAGGCAAGAGAAAGAAATCAAGGGTATTCAGTTAGGAAAAGAAGAAGTCAAATTGTCCCTCTTTGCAGATGACATGATTATATATTTAGAAAACCCCATCATCTCAGCCCAAAATCTCCTTAAGCTGATAAGCAACTTCAGCAAAGTCTCAGGATACAAAATTAATATGCAAAAATCACAAGCATTCTTGTACACCAGTAACAGACAAACAGAGAGCCAAATCAGAAATGAACTTCCATTCACAATTGCTTGAAAGAGAATAAAATATCTAGGAATCCAACTTACAAGGGATGTAAAGGACCTCTTCAAGGAGAACTACAAACCACTGCTCAGTGAAATAAAAGAGGACACAAACAAATGGAAGAACATACCATGCTCATGGATAGGAAGAATCAATATTATGAAAATGGCCATACTGCCCAAGGTAATTTATAGATTCAATGCCATCCCCATCAAGCTACCAATGAGTTTCTTCACAGAATTGGAAAAAAACTGCTTTAAAGTTCATATGGAACCAAAAAAGAGCCCACATTGCCAAGACAATCCTAAGTCAAAAGAACAAAGCTGGAGGCATCACGCTACCTGACTTCAAACTATACTACAAGGCTACAGCAACCAAAACAGCATGGTACTGGTACCAAAACAGAGAGACAGACCAATGGAACAGAACAGAGTCCTCAGAAATAACGCCACACATCTACAGCCATCTGATCTTTGACAAACCTGAGAAAAACAAGAAATGAGGAAAAGATTCCCTATTTAATAAATGGTGCTGGGAAAATTGGCTAGCCATAAGTAGAAAGCTGAAACTGGATCCTTTCCTCACTCCTTATACGAAAATTAATTCAAGATAGATTAGAGACTTAAATGTTAGACCTAATACCATAAAAACTCTAGAAGAAAACCTAGGTAATACCATTCAGGACATAGGCATGGGCAAGGACTTCATGTCTAAAACACCAAAAGCAACGGCAACAAAAGCCAAAATTGACAAATGGGATCTAATTAAACTAAAGAGCTTCTGCACAGCAAAAGAAACTACCATCAGTGTGAACAGGCATCCTACAGAATGGGAGAAAATTTTTGCAATCTACTCATTTGACAAAGGGCTAATATCCAGAACCTACAAAGAACTCAAACAAATTTACAAGAAAAAAACAAACAATCCCATCAAAAAGTGGGCAAAGGATATGAACAGACATTTCTCAAAAGAAGACATGCATGCAGCCAACAGACACATGAAAAAATGCTCATCATCACTAGCCATCAGAGAAATGCAAATCAAAACCACAATGAGATACCATCTCACACCAGTTAGAATGGCGATCATTAAAAAGTCAGGAAACAACAGGTGCTGGAGAGGATGTAGAGAAATAGGAACACTTTTACACTGTTGGTGGGATTGTAAACTAGTTCAACCATTGTGGAAAACAGTATGGCGATTCCTCAAGGATCTAGAACTAGAAATTCCATTTGACCCAGCCATCCCATTACTGGGTATATACCCAAAGGATTATAAATCATGCTCCTATAAAGACACATGCACACATATGTTTATTGCGGCACTATTCACAATAGCAAAGACTTGGCATCAACCCAAATGTCCATCAGTGACAGACTGGATTAAGAAAATGTGGCACATATACACCATGGAATACTATGCAGCCATAAAAAAGGATGAGTTTGTGTCCTTTGTAGGGACATGGATGCAGCTGGAAACCATCATTCTCAGCAAACTATCGCAAGAACAGAAAACCAAACACCGCATGTTCTCACTCATAGGTTGGAATTGAACCAGAGAACACTTGGACTCGGGAAGGGGAACATCACACACTGGGGCCTATTATGGGGAGGGGGGAAGGGGGAAGGATGGCACTGGAAGTGATAACTGATGTAAATGAGGAGTTGATGGGTGCTGACGAGTTGATGGGTGCAGCACACCAACATGGTACAAGTATACATATGTAACAAACCTGCACATTGTGCACATGTACCCTAGAACTTAAAGTATAATAATAAAAAATAAATAAATTTTTTAAAAAAGGAAAGACATGTAAAAAAATAAAAACAAAAAAATAAATAAATAAATAAAAGAAAATGCAAACCAAAACCACAATGAGAAGTCACTTCATACCCACTCGGATGGCTATAATAAAAATAATAATAATTTTTGATGGCAAGTATGTGGAGAAAATGGAAACCTCATATATTGTTGGTGGGGATGTAAAGTGGTGTAGAACTGTGGAAAACTGTTTGGGAGTTCCTCAAAGCATTAAACATATTACTACTCAAAAAAAAAAAAAAAAAAAAAAAAAAACAGTTCATTGTCAGACTGGAATCCTAAGTAGACATCTAACAATCCCTGAAACCACTCAGTTACCAAGAGAAAGTACCCACCAGGGCCCATTGTGCCCAGTGATCTCTCACAGCAGTGGGAGTGGGAGTGAGTTCTCTTGTCTTCAAGCTCCACAAACTTGTGTTTTGAGTTCTCTGAGTTTATATGTGCACTTTTGATCTAGAGTGGGTATGGAAGTCATGCAGAGACAGGATTGGGTCCTGCAGGGAGGCTTCAGGTGTGTGACTAGATTAGACATAAGCTAAACTGGGTTCAATAGATAGGTGGGTTTACTACAAGACAGAACCATGGGCTCATCTGGATCCAAGGAGTCTAGAACTCTTCCATCTGGGGCATCAGCCAATTACATTTATAAAAACTGTAGACCCAGAATCACTGCTTTTCTAGAGAAACATGTAAATCATACTAAGATAACTTTGAGTTACAATGTCCACAGTAGGAAAACTTCTTACAAAAGGTGAATAGATGCGTATTTTTATAGCTACATCAATACAGGTGTTAGCAGTGGTGAATTTGTATGGATCTGCAGCAACCTCAATTCTTGCTTCCTTGGAATAAAGAATTTGATGGAGGGACATAAAGTCAAAGGAGAGACCAAAGCAAGTTTTAGAGCAGAAGAGAAGGTTATTAAAAAGTTTAGAGCAGGAATGAAAGGAAATAAAGTACACTTGGACAAGGGCCAAGTAGACAACTTGAGAGATTGTGTAATGTTTGACCTTTGACTTGAGTTCTTATACATTGGCATGCTTCTGGGTTTGAATGACTTCTCCCCTGATTCTTCCCTTGAGGTGGGCTATCTGCATGTACAGTGGCCTGCCAGAACCAGGGAGGCGCTGCGTGCACAGCGTATTTACTAGAGTTATACACATGCTCACTTGAGGCATTCTTCTTTTACCTGTCCGAATGTTCCCATAAGGTCATCTATCAGTTAAACTTTTCCCTTTTTTCTCTTAGTGTGCATACATGAGTCCACTCGCCCAACTCTTGAGATCTTATCAGGAAGCTACTGGTTACCAGTTTCAGATGGTTCTATCTATTGGGAGGCTGCCTTTCCCCGACACTGGCTGCAACCAATTATTATTTTAGAGAGACAGTTAACAATCACCCAACCATCATCTGGTGGTCCCTTGACATTCCTTGAGTGGGAGCCCTCTCCTGCTCTGCTCATATCTGCCTGACTACCTACCTACCTACTAGTCAGGCAGGGACCAAGAGAATGTCTTTGTACATATTTTAAACCTAATCCAGTGGGTCTTAAACTAAAACACCCAGTGCTCTGGGATATCTGCCTTTATTGTAAACAAGCCATTGGCAGAGTGTCCACTTTTACACCAGCCATCAGAGGGAGCCCTCCCTTTGTCACAAACTATTAATTTTATTTATTTATTTATTTATTTATTTATTTATTTATTTATTTATTTTACTAGAAGAAGCCCTCAAAGTCTTCACTCCCAGGAAAATAATTGGCCAAGGTCTCAGAGAGAAAAGAGAATACTTTTGTGGTGGGAGTTTCAAATCAAGTCCAAAAAGTCTCCATGTCTGAACCTATCCAATTGACACTTGGACCATTTTCAGAGAAAAATTTCTAAGAATTAGTTTTCCCTTTTCTCTAGTCAATTTTGCTTCTTTCATAAGAAACTCAAGGTTGATACCCCTCTTCTCAAACCCCTGATGACTATATGGACTATATGCTCTGCCAACTCTGTTCAACACTTTCCTATTATCGTGGTCTTCTCTATGCCCCAACACTCCTTCTCATGAGGAGAGTGGTGGAAGTGAGTACCTGAATGAAACTGTGATAGGGTTTGACTCTGTGTCTCCACCCAAATCTCACCTGTAGCTCCCATAATTCCCATGTGTTGTAGGAGGGAGCCAGTGGGAGATAACTGAATCATGGGGGTAGGTCTGTCCCATGCTGTTCTCATGGTAGTTAATAAGTATCACAACATCTGATGGATTTACAAATGGGAGTTCCCTGCACAAGCTCTCTCTTTGCCTGCTGCCCTCCGGGTAAGATGTGACTTGCTCTCTGTTGTCATCTGCCATGATTGTGAGGCTTCCCCAGCCACATGAAAATGTAAGTCCAATTAAACCTCTTTGTTTTGTAAATTGCCCAGTCTCAGATATGTCTTTATTAGCAGCGTGAAAATGATCTAAAACAGTAAATTGGTACTGGAAGTGGAGTGTTGCCGAAAAGTTACCTGAAAATGTGGAAGTGACTTTGGAACTGCATACCAGGCAGAGGTTGGAACACTTTGGAGGGCTCAACAGAAGACAGGAACTTGTGAGAAAGTTTGGAACTACTTAGAGACTTGTTGAATGGTTTTGACAAAAATGCTGATAGCGATATGAACAATAAAGTCCAGGCCGAGGTGGTCTCAGATGGAAATAAGAAACTTGTTGGGAACTGGAGCAAAAGTGACCCTTACTATGTTTTAGAGAGACTGGCAGCATTTTGCCCCTGCCCTGGAGATCTGTGGAATTTTGAACTTAAGAGAGATTATTTAGGATATCTGGAGGAAGATATTCCTAAGCAGCAAAGCATTCAAGAGCTGAACGGGGTACTGTTAAGGGCATTCAGTTTGTGAGGGAAGCAAAGTATAAAAGTTCAGAAATTTTGCAGCCTGACAATGTGATAGAAAAGAAAATTTCATTTCCTAAGGAGACATTCAAGCTGGCTGCAGAAATTTTTATACGTAATGAGAAGTCAAATGTTAATCCTCAAGACAATGGGAAAAATGTCTCCAGGGAATGTCAGAGGTCTTCACAGCCACCCCTCTCATCACAGGCTGGAAGTCTAAAAGCAAAAAGTGGTTTCATAGGCTGAACCCAAGGTTTCCATACTTTGTTCAGCCTAGGGACTTGGTGCCCTGGGTCAGAGACACTCCAGCCATAACTGAAAGGGGCTGATAAACTAATACATTACTAATAAACTAATACATTAACCATAAACTAATACATTAACCATTACACATGCCAAAGTCAAATCCTCTCACAGTTCAAGGTAATATCTGGCACCCTCAAAAGCCAAAGAGGTCAGGTCAGGTCATGCAATACAGGAAAGAAGAGCTAAGAAGAATCTGTCCATGACTCTTGGAACTTCACAAAGCAAAATGAACACCCCAAAAAGGGATGAGCATCATCTTTTTTTCTGAGTTTTAGGGGTTCAAGTCATTAGAAGCCTTCTCTATACTTTTTCTTGGTACCAAAGATGATGATGAGGGAAGGAGAAATGAGGGAAAGAAAGGTAAGTGAAAGAACATTTGTTTTTTTTAAAGACAGGAAGCAAACACAGAAACCAAGTGCGTGGTTCTGTTTTGCTTTGCTTTGTTTCTCTTTTGCAGCTCAGAGGAATTTTAGCCAATTCAGAGAGGTCTTGTTATCCATAATCTGGAATTCTTATAAGGATTTGACCAAGTAAGGTAGAGGTGGTAAAGTCTGATGCAAGAAATATTGGAACAAACAATGGCAAAAAAAATGATTGCTGAGTGTCCTAATCATAAGGAGAAGTTAAGATCAACTGGTTCTTAATCTTAACTTTACTCAGAAAAAATAAAAATAAAAATAAAACAACTTCAGCTACTTATCTAGGAATGGGTCTCAGGCTGAGGACAGCTCTCCATCATCCTAGATAGGAGTTACTTGCCTTCTGCCATCATGGAAGCAGGAAAACTTGCCTTCATTGTTGGAATCAAGTAAATCTCCAAAAAAGTTTTACAGCAAAATAAACTTTAGATCTCAGTCAAAATTTGGGAGATCAGGGATCCTCTTGGCATTGGGGGCAGGTCTGAGAAAATTGTGTTATTGGTTTAAGCCATAAAGATAGCTCAAGCTGGTACCAATAGGAGATATGTCAAAGGTCAGGGGAACCTCCACTCAGAGTCCCTTCATCTTCACCAAAATGTGAACCTCAAATATCTTAGACAGGACTCCGTCAGCTTAGAAAGTTTATTTGGCTACAGTTAAGGATGTGCCCATGACATAGGCTCAGGAGGTCCTGATGACATGTGCCCAATGTGATTGGGGTACAGCTTGATTTTATACATTTTAGGGAAACATAACACATCAATCAATATATGTAACATTCACATTGGTTGATCTGGAAGGGCAGGACAACTAAAAGTAGGGACTTCCAGATCATAGAATTTAAACATATTCTAACTGGCAATTGGTTGAAAGAGTTATTGTCAATAGAAAAAAAATGTCTGGGTTATGATAAGGGGTTGTGGAGACCTAGGTTTTATCATGCAGATGAAGCCTTCAAGTAGCAGGGCTTAGAAAGAATAGACTGTAAGTGTTTCTTATCAGACTTAAGATTTATGTTAACATTAACACTGGAGGGGAATAATGAGGAATGTCCAAACCCCACTTCCTGTCATGGCCTTAACCAGTCTTTCAGGGTAAATTTTAGAGTGCCCTGGCTGAGAGGGAGTCCATTCAGATGATTGCAGAGATCACTGAATGTTATTTTTGGTTTATAGAACTAAGAGTTCAATGTAAGAACAATGTGCAAATGAAGAAGCAATGTCCATTATTTCATGTATATCAAGCACAGCAATAAAACAAACAAACTAAAATGATGGTTTCAGGTGTTTGCTTTCATGATGACATTTACATGCTATACAAATAGCCAACGGGGAAAAAACTTGATGATGGCTAGCTTTGTTTTGTGTTACAATGTGTCTACTTAAAAATAGCTTCCCAAATCCCTTTGGCAACTTGCACCTTGAAGTTTTGCAAATTTAAATAATGAATATTAATTAAATATCTAGATTATTTTAATATAATATAAAATACTGAAACATTAATTGATGAACACAAGTTTAAATTTATTTACTTTGGACTTCTTGTTTTTTATATAGTATGAAGAATTTAAGTATATTTTGGTCTGTTAAGAAACAAAAAGAAATCATATTTTGATGACGCACATATTTTCAGAAATTGCAAAATGGTGTTAATCCACAGAATGATTTGCAAATGCTAATAATTAAAATTCTAATTAATATATGCTAATTAAAACTAAAAATAATAAGGGCAACAACTTCATATGCAAGGAAAGTAAGACAAGTTTTTGTTAATTAAAGCAATGAGGTAGGAAAGAATTGTTCTGTTAAGGGAAAAAGAGTCATTATTGTCCTAAAGTAGAATGACTAATTGTTTCAAAGTGGGAAGAGAAAAAGTATTAGCACAAAGCCTGAGTAAATAAGAAAGTTGTAGAAGGTTTGTGGAAGATGAATCTTGTGAAATAAAAAATTTTATGTGTTATGAAGCTGGCTAAGATTAAAAAGGAATTACTAAGTTTTTCTAAATATTTAGCATCAATTAAAAAATTCACTGATGCAAAACTAGAATTTTGTTTTCTCTGTTAACAATTTGATCCTCTGTTAAAACAAACAGTGCTCTTGGAGTATTGGTTGGCTCTTAATAGGAAATTGTAAAAAGTGTTTACCTTTTAGGAAATTGGGCTGGGAAGTAAAAGTTTTCTTTTACCCTGTTTAATCTTGTGCTTTATGTGTCTTTATTAGATCTTTCATTACATTTAAAAAACTGAGTCCTCTCTACTAAAACAGGTTTTTTAATAACTATGTAACTTTCTGTATTTGCCTTTGAAGTCTTTAAGTTCTCCCTCTAGTTAAATGAATAACTATCATTTAAGTGGCCTATGCTTGTATTTTGATCAAGTATTTTAAACTCTTGATATTTTTGACAAACTTTCTGAACTCAAAATTCAAAATTAAGTTTTGTTTCTTGAGCTTGAAACAACTTCTGGATTTTCCGGATGTGCTTTTGGAACATCTCCAAAGGATTTGTCTCTTTCCTTGTAAAAAGACATATTAAACTATTTGGGCTTATTTGATACATTAAATTAATAAGAAGCATTGCCTAATAATAAGTAATGCTAACTTTTTAAAATTGCATTTATATGGACATGTTATTAATATGTATTCCAGGAATTATAAAATCCATAGAAATCAGGTCATATTTTTGGACCTGATAAGAATTTCCAGAACTCTAAGAAAGAAACTGGTTGGCTCTACAAAACTACTAACCCAAACATGAAGCAGAACAGAATTAATTGAATATCAGGAATGTTAAACTAAATTTGGTAGATTTTCATGCTAGGCTGTAAGTGTGTGGCTTTATTATTAAAATATTGCAATTATTAAAATATGCAATATGAATGAGCCTGATAAGTTTGATCCAAGTCAAATTACCTATGATAATCTATTTAAGAAACAATGCTGTATACCTGAATTGGAGAAACAAAGGTGATGTTTATGAAGATCTAAATCTAATGCTAAGTGTGATCTCATGAAAAGCCTAGACAACTGCCTGGTGCTTCCAGAGTCTTTAAAGCTTCTATTTTTCCATTGGGTCTACTCTATGACTCATCATAGAATAGATCAAATGATATTTTAAAAATTAAAAATTGGTTTGGTAATTGTTCTAACATTGTGAAAATGATTTATAACCAATATTTGATTTGTCAAATTCATATTCCATAAGACAGTACAAAACTCGGGTGATTAATTTCCAGCACTTGAGGGACCCTTTAAATACTAACCAATGGATTTCATGCAAGTGCTAATTTCAGTGTATGTTTTCTGGTTGTATAGAAACTTTCCCATGAAGAAAGGCTGATTCTATAATAGTAACTAAGAGATTATTACAAAATGTGTTTCCTTTATGGGACATTCCTGGAGAAATCTTCAGTGATAGAAGCATTCATTTCACTGCAGTTAAACAAGGCATTAACAAACACAAAGGCATTAAGCAAAGCTAATTGAATCAATTGTATTGTCTTTGTCAAAGATATTAGCAGACTGATGATAATTAGATCTATTCTTATTAGAAAACAGATTGACCCCTAATGAAATAATTAATGAAAGGCCTATACCCCCTAATAATAAAATCATATGTATCTCCTGTTCTTAGAAACTCTGACAAAATTCAGCATTCCAAGACTTGAATGCATTATGCGTAAGTGTCTTTTTTACCACATAAAATAAGCCTTTAAATGGCCCACCAACTAATGACAACCACACGTTTCACAATCTAGAACCTGAAGATTACATCATATGGATATGACACCAGAGAAAGACCACTACTGAATTGCATTGTAAGGGATCATATCAAGTTATTTTACTTTTTTAATTTTGGCTTTTATTTTAGATAGAGGAGGTACATATGTAGAATTGTCGCATGGGTATATTGGATCCAGGTAGTGAGCATAGTACCCATTAGGTAGTTTTTCAAATGCACGCTTCTATTCCTCTTCCTTCTAGTAGTCTGCGTGTCTACTGTTCCCATTTTTACGTGCATGTGTGTTCAATATTTTGCTCCCACTTGTAAATGAGAACATGCAGTATTTGGTTTTCGTTCTTACATTAATTTGCTGAGGATTATGGCCTCCAACTCCATCCATGTTGCTGTGAGAAACATGATTTAATTCTTTTTTATGACTGTACGGTATGTCATGGTGTATATGTGCCACATTTTCTTTATCCAATTCATCATCAATGGTCACCTAGGTTGGTTCCATTTATTTACTATTGTGACTATCACAATGAACATATCTACATTCCTTTGGGTATATACCCAGTAATAGGATTGCTGAGTCAAGTGGTAAGTGTTTTAAGTTCTTTGAGAACTCTCCAAACTGCTTTCCACAGTGACTAAACTAATTTATATTCCTACAAACAGTGTATAAGCATTCTCTTTATTCTGCAGCCTCACCAGCATCAGTTGTTTTTTACTTTTTTAGTAATAGCCATTCTGACTGCTATCAGATGGTATTTTACTGTAGTTTTGATTTGCATTTTTTGATGATTGGTGAAGATTAGCATTTTTTTCATGTTTATTGGCTCCTTATATGTCTTCTTTTGAAAAATGTCTGCTCATGTCTTTTGCCCACTTTTTAATGGTGTTATTTGTGTTTTTTGCTGATTGATTTAAGTTCCTTATAGATTCTGGATATTAGAACTTGGTTGGATGCAAAGTTGTGACTATTTTCTCCTGTTATAGAGGTTGTCTGTTTACCCTGTTGGTAATTTCTTTTGCTGTGCAGAAGCTCTTTCATTTAATTAGAACCCACTTGTCAATGTTTGTTTTTGTTGCAATTGCTTTTGGGGACTTGGCCAAAAATTCTTCACCAAGGCCAATGTCAAGAAGGGTATTCCCTAGGTTTGGTTTTCTTCTAGGATTTGTATAATTTGAGGTGTTACATTTAAGTCCTCAATCTATCTTGAGTTAATTTTTGTATGTGCTGAAAGGTAAATGTCTAGTTTTATTTTTCTGCATATGGCTAGTCCATTATCCCAGCATCATTTATTGTACAGGGAGTGCTTTCCCGACTGTTTGTTTTTGTCAGCTATGTTGAACATCACATGGCTATAAGTGTGAGGCTTTATTTCTGTGTTTTCTACTCTGTTCCATTGATCTATGTGTTGTTTTGTAACAGTATCATGCTGTTCTGTTTACTATAGCCTTATAGTATAATTTGAAGTTAGGCAGTGTTTTGCCTGTGGCTCATCCAAACCAATCCTAAGCATACCAAGTTCTTACCAATCATACGGCAGCAATAATTCAGGTTCTTGAGTCTTGGATCCACATTTTCTCTCCTAAAGACAGCCCCTCCAGACTCTTGTGACTACACAGCCATTGGAGACCTCAAAACTAAAACTAGGCAGGGAGGTTTTTCCTCAGAAGCAGGGAACCTCATGTTGGATATGTTACGTGAAACCTAAATCCTTACATGATCTTAAAAATTATCTGCTTTACTCTCTACCAAATTTTACTAATATCGCAACTGCAGTATCTATTCTTTTCTACAGGGTTAGGCTTTCAGATTTAGGTATCCAGATTCCTTGTTTAAATATAACAGAAAGCAGAACCTATAGTATGGGTTTTTCAGTAATATTATACCAGATATTAAATTTAAAAACTAAAATAAATGTATTTTGACCTTTTGCAGACAAATTTATAACCCTAATTCCCTAAATGTTGGTAGCCTCCAGTTATGCAGTAATTCAGTAATGGAGTCTTGGATAAATATTACTAGTGCTTCCCTACTAATTAGTCCTAATGCATGAGGCATCCCACAGGGAACTGTCTGTTGTGCCTCTCTAAAACATATATTTACATAGAGAATGTAACAATATAATTATCATTTAACCATATGCATGGGCAACTCCATGTATCAATAAGTGAAAAATAAGGGACCACTATGTTTTAGAGATTTTAACAGTATCATTGCCAATCTATAACCAATGAGAAGCTGAACATTGTACACCTTTTAATTTGCACCACAGAATAAAGCAAAATTTGCCAGCAAATGTAAATCCCACCAAATTGGCATCTTTTTGTAGAATGCTTCTTCCTTGACATGGCATACATGTAAATAAAGTCAAGAATCAAAATTTGTCTCAAACATTAGCCACTATAGTTGATTCTACAGTTGCCCAGAAAACTTCTTTAAATTATCTTGCTAAATATATCTTTAAATTAAAAATATCTTTAAATTATTTTAGATAACATGACTGCATTGAGCTATTTGTTGGCTGAACTAAGGTGTTAGCAATAGCTAACACCTCCTGCTACATTTAGATAAAAAAATCTGGTATGACAGAAACTCAGTTTCAGGAAATCAACAAAAAAGCTACCTAGTTAAAACAAGATTTTTGCTTCTGTCTCATTTTTTATATATTTGATATTTATATATCTGATTTTGATTGTTTCAATTTGTAAAGTTCATATGCTTTAGTTTCTTAGTATTATCCTCTTTAGAGCTGTCATAATAGATTCCTTGGTGCACTGTGGTCTCTCAAGTCTCAAATGCTCTGGATGCAGCCATCCACTATATGTCAAATAGTCTGACTAAAGTTAGAACAATGACAACACAAAAGGTACATAAAACATCATTCAACTAACCTGATGTCGTAAATTGTGAATTCCATAATGAGACCAAACAAATCCATTCTGATGGTGACAGAGTATGGAATCAATGCCCAAGGTTTCGGTCAATCTTTTAAAACTGAGAGGATATCAAAAGGGTGACTTGTTAAAGCAGCCTACCACTGCTTTTGTATTTCGAATTTCTACATCATGAACTACAACCTAATTTGCTAAGTAAACAAACTGTAACCTAACTTAAGAATATATTTTTGTAACAAACTGCTGAGTCTCAGCCAATTATAGAAGCCAAGCTTCAGCCAATCATTGGAGGCAAACTGGTCAGACAATGTACACATAAGGCAAATGCCTCATCATACCATGCCCAAATAATGCAAATGACAAGTTGTCACAAATCAAGCTGTTTTTTTTACCTCAATTCCTTTTTGTGTCTATGAATACAGCCTGCCCACATTGATGAGTGGGGCTCTCTAAACCTCTCCCGGTTCCGAGTGCTGCCTAATTCGTGGATCATTCTTTGTTTAGAAAGGTTAGAAATAAACTCTTCTAAATTTAATTTGTATAAAGTTTTTATTTTAACAATAGTAACTGAATGAATGAATGAACTTCTTCTAAGGATTAATCTGATATCTATATTAGAAAAATAAGTAATATCAAAAGGTATTTTATTTAGTTTGTAGCCTCAGGCAAACATTCAAATATGATGTGTGATGAGGTGCAGAAATAGTGAATGTAGAAATAAAATAAAAAACTAGCTAAAGAGATGATACTTAGAAGTCTTACATGCTTGTCTTGTGGCTTACACCATTACCTCAATCAGGAGAGCTTAATCTCCTTTCCTTTCCTTTCCCATATCTAATTATTCTAAATCTTAGATAGAGAGACTTAAAGCCTATTTATTCCATTAGGTTTTCTCTGCTCACCAGATTCACATTACTCGTTTTCTTTTCTGAACTTTTTCTAATATGTGTTCACACAGTGGAAACAGCATTAGCTTTAAAGAACAACAGGTCTATGGTAAAACTCAGTCCTATCAATCACTGTCTCTGTGGCTGTAGGCAATTTTCATAATGTTTCTGACACTCACTGTCTTCATATCTTATAGGATTATTGTCAGGATTAAAATTAATAAAATAGAACATTTAATTCATCTGAACCTTCATTCCTACTGTGCTTAAAATGAAGTCCCTACATATTGGCACTAACTCTTTTTGTCTAAATACTTAAGTTTGCCACTTAACCAAAGTGAGATATTTAATGATGGTCATATAGGTCATGTAGCCTCCATAGCATGGTTTATACTTAATAAGTTCTTGAGTTTATTTGAATTTTTTGAAACTAGTTCATATATGTTTTTATTCTATACTATTTGATTTGAGAAATACTCAGTAATGCCCCAGGCTTGTGGATGTTTAAAGTGTTGGGGTAATGGAAATAATAATGAGTTAATCCAGCACCAAAATCTTGATATTTTTTTCTGAATTCCTTATATGTCATACTGAATACTGAAATTCTGCACAGTAAGGATTAGTTTTTATCAAGTTCTGAGGAATATGACGTATACTAAACTTGAAGGTTTTTAAGGTTGTTTTTCTGCTAATGGTAAAAGTTAACATTTATTATCAAATAAAAGTGTCCTTTGGTTCTAGCATGTGTTTCTTCATTATTCTGTAGCTATATAACTCAACCAAAACTTTTTAGACATTAAGCCACATACTTTAGTTGATGATAAAAGTGATTGAATTTTGATAAAAAGTACAGATAGTAAAACAATCTACATGTTTCAAAGTTTTTATAAATTTAATATTACAATAAAATATTTAGATATGATGCCAAGATTTTGAAGTATCTTATGTAATGCAAAAGGGTAGAAACTATTGTAAAGCACATTTGTATTTTGCTACAAATTATAATTTGTCTTCAGAAACCTGAAGTGTGTGCATTTTTTCTTAGTGACATAATGCATATATTCATTTTCCTGCTATCCTATAACTCACTCAGGCATATGAGGATTAAAGTTCTAGTGAGTTGAAACCACATATTTTACTATATTTTGTCAGATTGCTCTTTGCTAAACATCTACAAGGAAATTTATGAAGGCAGGGTGTCTATAAATCATATCAATTAACAGATGAACAAGATTTAAAACTGTGATCAATTATAGTCACCTTTATTTACAAATAACAAGCTTTATTATGTTTCATTCTAAGCTAGTTAGTTCCTTTTTAAATCAGAAAATTTAAAAATACATTGTATGAAACAGAATAATATAGTTTGTTATTTAGACTGGTAGAAAAATCATTCAAGTGAAAAATTGCACCATCTTGTTACTGTCATATGATTTCTTATTAGCTACTAACCTGCATTGCCCTACAGTGAATAAGGTGCTTCTATACCTTTCATGTCACATTTTGCACAAAAGTTCAGCTTTTCCAAAATGTTAAATGGTATTTGTTGAAAGTTTCTAAAAGAATCATGATTGTTTTTAAGACACAGGGTCTAATTCTGGAGTGCGGTAGCATGATCATAGCTCAATGGTAGCCTCGAATTCCTGGAATCAGGCAATCTTCCCACCTAAGAACCACGAATTTCCGGAGAAGGTTGGCCAATATGAAAACTGTGGCAGAAAGCCTGATGCTCCTTGATGACCTGGGGTCAAGCTCATGTAACCCATTTCCAAAGTCTAAAACATGCTTAGCAACTAATGACAAAATCCCAATTCAAAATACTGGCAGAGTGCACAGGACAGATATTACATGAATCTGTACAGAATTCATTAACGATATATTTAAACTACAACTGTTTTAATAAAAATAGAAAAGTGAAGATGCTATGTAAATATCATTGGTGAATTCCAAAGCAAAAATTTTGGAAACATCGATACTTTTTAATTGAAGTATTGATGTAGAAGGTGAAGGGTTTGAGATTTAGCTTTATAATGCATATTGCATTTTAAAAACAGTCATAGGCCATTCTTAGAAGAATAGGAAGTGTCTGTGATTATAAGATGCTGCATTATATGCCCAATAGTAAACCAGATAAATATGGACCCTGCTCTTGAACTCGACATATACTAGGAAATATAAATATTAAAAAATTTAGTTACTCTTATTTCAAAAGAGGGAACACTGTTTTAGAAACAAAAAGTAGGGAGGAATACTGGCTTGTTGTGCTGTTCATTAAATCGGCTGCACTACACTATACTCATACGTAAGCTTTTACATACAACCTTGGAAGGAATGTGTATGCATCAGCGGGAAGAGAAGTACTCTCCACTGGTCAGACAAAACATTCAAATAAAACCTGGCCATAAATATGCTGGAAGTCATTGTAGGCAATACATTAAGAGATTTAGGGGAGTCAGAAGATAGCGTCTGCCAAGAAAGACCACAAATTCAGTTTTTAAATGTTGATTATGAAGTAACACAACATATAAGTGAAAATGTCCATGGAAAATCTGGGGAGGGAGAGCATGCCCAAGGATCAGAAAAAGGTTGGAAATGTGGATCCATATTTAAACATCATCTGTAAATACATAGATAAAGAACATGTCAGTGATTACAAGAAAAGGGAATAGAAAGAAAATAGAAAGCTTTGTCTAGTTCTTATAAAAATACTATAAAATAAAAAGGAGTTATGTGTACTCCAGCACAATGTTTTCACTCAAGAATCCCTTATCACCTGTTGTGTTTGCACTGAATATGCCATAATTTTAAGATACTTCTACCCTATTCAGCTAATCATCAAAATTAAAACTGGTTGTATACCAGGTTGAAAATGTATTATTTCTATTTCATAATAAATGCCATTGTAAGCTATAAAAAACAAATTCTAACATATACTTACCTAGTGAATACATATGAACTAAATTTATAGCAAACAAATGCACTCAAATAAATACACCCTAAAACCTACGCTCTGTATTGGTCTGAGTTATGGAAAAGGTGATGTCCCAAAGACTGAAAATAATCTCAGACAAGGCACTACAGACCACTATTGATAGGGACAGGAGGCAGACAAATTCTAAGCAGAAAAGGGCAGGTCCTTGATGAAGTCCCACCCTCAAGCCACAAAGCCTGAGACCATGGCACAAAGTGAGAACTTATATCCGTGTTTTCCTGCTCAAATGTTGCCTTTTTCAAAACAATGCATAGTCCACTCTGTCCCCCATCCTGTGCCTATAGAAACCCCAGACTCAGCTGGCAGAGCAGGGAAAAGCAGCTGGACGTCAGAGACTACGGCTGGATGTTGTAGAGAAGCAGCTTGACTTCAGAGGGACAGTTTGGCAAGGTAACTTCGGAAAAGAATCTGGCTGGAAATGGCCAGACTTCAGGGAAAGATTACCTTACTGCCCCTTTTCCTTTTCAGTTCCCCTTCCTGCTGACAGCCACTTTCACTAGCAATAAAATCCTCTGCATTTACCGTCCTTCACTTTATTCCTCTGACCTCATTTCTCCTGGACATTGAACAAGAGCTCGGGAGCCATGAGTGTGGATACAAAAGGCTGTCACATTGACCCTTTGCCAAAAATGCAGAGAGTCCACTGAGCTGTTAATGCTTAAGCCATTCATAGATGGTAGAGCTGAAAGAGCACAGTAATACTCCCTCTGGGACTTCAGGGATTGTTGGGGCACCCCCTTTATGCTTCTGTGGGGCCTGTGTGCTGTTCGTTCCTGCCAGGACCCAAAAGCGCTTGCCCCAGCTCCTGCACTCTCTCACCTGCATGCTCCCTCCCACAAGGGATGTGAGACAGCAGGTCCAATTGAGCAGAGTTCACCCCTGCCAGTGCCAAGGCAGCCAGCTGGTTCCAGCACTCATACACCTCATACACTCCAGTTTCCACCTTGTTCACTCACGCACTCCCTCCCACAAGGAGTTGAGAGCTGTGGATTGAGTAAACGAGGCAACCTTGTTGTGCGTCCCATGAAGGGGTCAGGAAAATATCCTGCTTCACTAATAACAAAAGACTTTTAGCTATATATATTCCAGCAAACCAAGACAAAAACCAAAATTAACAGGTAAAAGCATGACAAAAAGGAATTTCAGTTGGTAAGAAAAACTGTAAAGCCAAGCAAAGTAACTATATCTACTACCGGAATAAGAAAAATGATATAAAAAATAATTTAAGCAAAATGATATATATATATAGTGTCCAGATTATATGTTCAAAATTGGTAAGTCAGAGACAGTTGGAAAAAATAAATTAGACAGATCATTTCACGTTACTTCATTATTTGTAAATAGTCTTTCATTCTTATTAGGTAGAGAAAGTAAGGTTCAAAAATCAATCTAACTAAAATGATGTTTTTCCAAATAAAAGAAAAAACCTCATTTGGCAAAATCTAGGACTAAATGATTGGGTTGGGGAAGAGAGAACGTTAAAATCAGGAAAATAATTCAGTTTAATATTTATCTGATTTTGAATCCGAGAGAAGCTTTTCTAAAATTAAATGCAAATCCATAAAAAAGAAAAAAAAACAGTAGATATGATTGCAGAAATTTTTAAAACTGTGTATCTAAAATAATAAAACATTACATTGAAAGGTAGATGACAATCTGAGGGAGATTATACAATGTATACAAGGCATATAAAGATAATATATACATTATATAAACATATTTATTTAAAATATATATTTCATATTAAAGTCTTATAATTGCTTTTTTAAAAGTTGTGGGAGGTGGAGAAAGATGGCCAGAGCCCTCCAGCGATTGCCCCTCCTGCAGGAAAAGCAAATTGAACAACTATCCACACCAGAAAGCACCTTTATAAGAACAAAAAATTAGGTGAGAGATCACAGTACCTGGTTTTAACATCACATCAAGGAAAGAACTACTTAAGAGGGTAGGAAAAACAGTCTTGAATTGCCAAGATCACCTTCCCTCATCCCCCTTTATCCCGGCCTGCAGGATAGTCAGTGTAGGCCCTGGAGGAGGGGGTGGGAATTTGGGGAACAAGAGACACGAGAAATGGAGACAAGTCAGCGCTCTGATCAAGTCTCGTTTAATGGCGGTAATGCAATGCCTTATATACATTTGGAGGGGAAGGGGTTGGGCTAAGGCGGAAATGACCTAAAAAAGGAAGGCGTGGCCAGATAGGCTTCGGTTTCTCCGGTCAGACGTCATGTTGCGCCTGCGCTGTCAGGTAGTCTTTTCACGGGCGCGGGAAAAATGAATGAAGAAGAAGCGGAAAGAGCGCCATCTTTTAATGGCGGTATTAATACAGGGAAGAAGGTAAATCTAGGGAGGAGGTGTGGGGTGGAAATGAATATAGCTCAGGCGTTTAATCTTTAATTATTATTTGCTATGGCCGGGGCGTGCAGCTCCGGACACCCCTTCAGCAACCTCATGACACAGAGAGAATCTGGAGAATCTGTGTCCTTGGAAGAGAGAGAGTGCAGACATTATGGGACTTTGCATTGAAATTCAGTGCTAACTTGTCATAGTGGAAAACAACAGAGGGTAGAATTCAGTCAGTATCCAGAAAGGGAGCACTTAGATCAGCCCTAGCCAGAGGGGAATCATTCCATCCCAGCAGTTGGAACCTGAGTTCTAGCTAGACCCACCACAAAGGGCTAAAGTGCTCTGGGGTTTGAAATAAACTTGAAAGGCAGTATAAGCCATGAGAATTGCAATTCCTGAGCTAGTCCTGCAGCTGTGCTGGGATCAGAACCAGTGGATTTTGGGTGCACACAACCTAGCGAGACACCAGCTGGGTTGGCCAAGGGAGTGCTTGCATCACCCCTCCCACAACCACAGGCAGCACAGCTCAAAGTTCTGTGAGAGACTGCTACTTGAGGAGAGAAACGGAAGTTTAAAAAGGACACTGCCTTGCAACCTGGATACCAGCTAAGCCACAGTAGAACAGGGCACCAGGCAGAGCCCTAAGACCTTATTCTGGGTTCTAGCTCCTGGACTTTTCTAGACACATCTTGGGCCAGAAGGGAACTGGCTGCCTTGAAGAGAGGGATCCAGTCCTGGCAGGATTCATCACCTGCTGACTAAAGAGTGCTTTAAGCCTCAAGTAAACATCAGAAGTACCCACGCTGTATTCAACACAGTTCTTGGGTGAGACCCAGGGCCATGTTGGTTTCAGGTGTAACCCAGCCCATTCTCAGCTGTGGTGGTCACAGAGAGACACTTCTTCTGCTTGAGGAAAGTAGAGGGAAGAGTAAAGGGGACTTGTCTTGCAGCTTGGGCACCAGCTCAGCCACAGTGGAGTAGAGAACCAAGCAGGATCCTAGAGTTCCCAGTTCAAGGCCTTGGCTCCTGGGTGAAACTTCTGGACATGCTCTGAGGTAGAAGGGAGCCACTGCCCTGAAGAAAGAGACCCAAGCCTGGCAGCATTTACCACAAGCTGACTGAAGAGACTTTGGTCTTTGAGTGAACATCAGCAGTAGCCAGGCAGTACTCACTGTGGGCCTTCTACACAAGGAAAGAAGAGGGAAGAGTAAGAAGAACTTTGTCAAGTGTCTTTAGTGCCAGCTTAGCCACAGTAGAATAGAGAACAGAATAGATTCTTAAGTTTCCTGACTCTAGGGCCTGGCTCCCATATGGCATTTCTGGAACTGCTCCGGGCTGGTGGGGAGCTTGCCAACTTGAAGGGAGGGACACAAGCCTGACTCTTTACCACCTGCTGACTGAAAAACTCTTGGACCTTGAATGAACACCAATGGTAGCCAGTCAGTGGTCACCACAGGCCTTGGGTGAAACCCAGTGTTGTGCTGGTTTCAGGTCTCAATCAGTGCAGTCCAAGTTATGGTGGACACAGAGGGACTTGGGTCACCTCTCTCCCAACTTGAGGCAGCTCAGCACACAGAGAGAAAGACTCTGTTTGTTTGAGGTAAGTAAGGGAGAAAAAAGTCTCTGCCTGGTAATCCAGGGCATTTTCTTGGATCTTGCCCAAGACCATCAAGACACTGCTTCTACAAGTTTGCAAGAATCACAGTGTTACTGGACTTGGAGTAACCACTAATGCAGATATGACTGCAGTGACAAAGGACTTAGATCACAACACTCAATTCCCTTTGAATACTTGGAAAGCCTTCCCAAGAAGGAGTACAAACAATCCCAGACTGTGAGACTACAATAAATACCCAAACATCAACAAATATTCACAAGCATCAAGACTACCCAGGAAAATGTGACCTCACTAAACAAACTAAATAAGGCACCAGTGACTAATCCCGGAGTGACAGAGAAATGTAATTTTTCAGACAGAGAATTTAAAAATAGCTGTTTTGAGGAAGCTCAATGAAATTAAAAATAACATAGAGAAGGAATTCAGAATTCTATCAGATAAATTTAACAAAAAGATTGAGATAATTTAAAAATATGAAGCAGAATTTCTGGAGCTGAAACACTGAATTGACAAACTCAAGACTGCATCAGAATCTCTCAACAGCAGATTGGATAAAGTGGAAGAAAGCATTAAGGACAGGCCATTTGAAAATACATAGTCAGAGGAGACAAAAGAAAAAATAATGAAAAGAAATAAAACATGCCAACAAAATCTAGGAAATAGCCTCAAAATGGCAAATCTAAGAGTCACTAGCCATAAAGAGGAGGTAGAAAGAGAGATTGGGGCAGAAAGTTTATTAAAATAGATAATAACAAAGAACTTTCAAAACCTAGAGAAAGATATCAGTATTTCCAAACTCACTCTATGAGGCCAGTATTATCTTGTTACCAAAGTCAGACAAAGACGCGTGAAAAAAAAAAGAAAATTACAGGATAATATCTCTGACGAACATTGATGAAAATGTCCTCAAAGAAATACTAGCAAACTAAATTCAACAACATGTTAGAAAGATCATCCTTATGATCAAATGGGATATATCCCACAGATGGTCCAACCAGCATATGCAAATCAATGAATGTGATACATCATATCAACAAAATGAAGGGTAAACCCACATGATCATTTTAATTGATGTCGCAAAAACATTCCATAAAATTCAACATCCTTTATGATAAAAACCCTCACAAAACTGGGTGTTAAAAAAACCATAACTGAACACAATAAAAGCCATACACAACAGACTAACAGCTAGTAGCATTCTCAACAGGGAAAACTGAAAGCCTTTCCTCTAAGAACAAGACAAGGATGTCAGTTTTCACCATTATTATGCAACATAGTACTGGAAGTCCTAGCTGGAGCAATCAGACAACAATACAAATATAGGGCATCCAAATTGCAAAGGAGAAGTTAAATTATCCTTGTTTTCAGATGATATGATCTTATATTTGAAAAAACCTAAGTTCCAACAAACAAACTATTAGAGCATACAAAAATCAGTAGCATTTCTATATGCCAACAACAAACAACCTAAAAAGAAATGAAGAAAGTAATCCTAATTAAAATAGCTACAAAGAAAATAAGATACCCAGGAATAAACTTAACCAAAATGTGGTTACAATGAAAACTGTAAAACACTGATACAAGAAATTGAAAAGGACACACAATAAAAGGAAAAATATTCCATATTTGTGGATTGGAAGAATCAATATTGTTAAAATAATTTTACTATTCCAAGCAATCTACAGATCAATACAACCCCAATCAAAATACCAATGACATTCTTCACAGAAATAGAGCATACAATTCTAAAATATATATGGAATGACAAAAGACCCAGAATATCCAAAGCCATCCTCAGTAAGAAGAATAAAACTGGAAGAATCAAATTACCTCACTTGAAATTACATTATAGAGCTATTATAACCAAAACAGCATGGTACTGGAAATAGCAATAGACACATAGACCAATGTAATAGAATAGAGAACCCAGAAACAAATTCACACATCTGCAGGCAACTCATTTTCAAAAAAGGTGTCAAGAACGTACATTGGGAAAAGAATTGTCTCTTCAATAAGTGGTGCTGGGAAAACTGGATATCTATAAGAAGAATGAAACTAGACCCTTATCTCTCACCATAAACAAAAATCAAATCAAAGTGGATTAAAGACTTAAATCTAAGACCTCAAAAAATGAAACTACTACCAGGAAATGTTGAGAAAACTCTCTAGGACATTGATCTGGGTAAAGGTTTCTTGAGCAATACTCCACAAGCACAGGCAACCTAAGCAAACATGGACAAATGGAATTACATCAAACTGATAAACTTCTGCACAACAAAGGAAACAACCAACAAAGTAAAGAGAGAGACAACCCACCAAATTGAAGAAAATATTTGCAAACTATCCAGCTGACAAAGGATTAATAACCAGAATATATAAAGAACTTAAACAACTCTATAGGAAAAACATCTAACAATCTGATTTAAAAATTTATTCTCAAAAGAAGACACATGAATTGCCAACAGGTTTATGAGAAGGTGGTCAACATCATTGATCATCAGAGTAATACAAATCAAAACTACAATATTATTTCACCCCACTTAAAATGGTTTTTATCCAAAAATGAACAATAATGAATGCTGGCAAGGATGTGGAGAAATGGGAACCCTCATACACTGTTGGTGGAAATGTAAATTAGTACAGCCACTATGGAGAACAGTATGGAAATTCCTCAAAAAACTAATAGTACAGCTATCATACAACCTAGCAATGCCACTGTCAGGTATATACCCAAAAGAAAGAAAATCAGTGTATCAAAAAGATATCTGCACTTTCATGTTTATTGCAGCATTATTCACAATAACCAAGATTTGGAAGCAACCTAAGTGTCCATCAACAAATGAATGGATAAAGAAGGTGTGGTACATATACACAATGGCGTACTGTTCTGCCATTAAAAATAGTGAGATCCCGTCATTTGCAGCAACATGAATGAAAGTGGAGGACATCATGTTAAGTGAAGTAAGCCAGGCACAGAAAGACAAACTTCACGTGTACTCATTTATTTGTTGTAGCTAAAAATTAAATGAAATTGACTCATGGAGAGAGAGAGTAGAATGATAGTTTCTAGAGGCTGTGAAGGATAGTTGGTGGGGGATGGTTCACAGGTACAAAAATATAGTTAGATAGAATACGATTTAGTATTTGATAGCACAACAGGGTGATTACAGTTAACAATAATTTATTATACATTTTAAAATAACTAAAACAACGTAATTGAAGTATCTGTAACATAAAGAAATGATAAATGCTTGAGGAGATGCATACCCCACTTACCCTGATGTGATTATTACATATTACATGTCTATATGAAAATATTTCATGTACCCCGTAAATATATATACCTACTATGTACCCATAAAAATAAAAATTTAAAATTTAAATAAATTACATAACCCCCAAAAAATCCTATTGGATAAATCAAGAATGATGCATATAAAAGGAATTTACAAAAGTTAAAATTATAATTGACCAATCTGTATTGTCTTATTATTTAATCAAAAAACATCAGATCAATAAATTAATGAGGTGTTTTTATTCCTTAATATTTGTGAAATTAAAATAATAATAATGAACATTCTATCCAGTGTAAGCAAGGACACAAATTTTAAGATCCTATACTGGTAAATTTCTATAATATTTTTAGAATTTATTTCTCAATATACATTAATGGCCTTTATTTTGATTTGAAAATTTTATTTATAGGATTTTATACTATTAGAATAACCAGACTCTCACTGTAATAGTATTACAATGTCAGTGACTACAAAATGATAAAACATTATAAACAACCTAAATGTCCAATGATGGGAGATGATTTGAATATTATAAATCAATCAAAGAATACTATGCACCCTTAAATATCATTTCATACTAGTAATATCATATATAACTGAACTATGTTTTAGTGAAACTGTATTACAGTAGTGCAAAACTTGCAAGAGTTGGTTGATCTGGCTCCACAGACCATTAATTTTCCCCTATCAATTTACCAGTGGACATGTAAATTTGAGAGAATAAATTCATCTGGGTGGCTCATACAATATCAAAAGTGAAAAATAAGCTGAAAAAATTAGAATGAAAAGAGAAATTATAACTGCCTTAATGATTGCCTACAGTTCTACCAATAACATACATTTTATCTAGCTTTGCAATAAATTAACACATGCATAGATGGTAGGATTAGCATTGTTCTTTGGCAATCTCTCTATGTGACTTTCAGATATATTTGGACTGAATACACAGAAGTGATTCAGCTAGGACGCCACCACAAAATAATTCAGTCAGATCATTTCAGAAGTCAATGTGTTCTGCTACTTTTTTGACTAATATTACTTGGAATACATTTTGTCAAAATTCTAGTTTTTAGATTGACTGGGAATTTTGCCCAATCACATTCACAAGGTTTTGCATCACCCACTTGCCCAAAAGCCCAGGGACCCAAGCCTGCAAAGATTACCATGCACCAGCTTCATCAATCATTTTGACAGCCACTGGGCTGGATCAGAGACCCATAACAAGTTACATTCTTTAGGAAAATCAACTCAGTACAAAACTATTAAGGAGAAAGCTTTTCATCTTCACTGAGTCTGCCTATTATGTTTTTATGCTTTTTCTCATAAAAAGAGAAAATGAAATCAGTAAGTACAATGACAGGTAAAGACAGGTAAAAGTGACAATCTGTCAACTTTTACTCTTCTTACAACACTTTTAAATCCTATCTGTCCTTTCTAAATCTTGTGTTTCAGGAATATTACATTTTCCATGTTTTTTAAACTTACATAATAGCTGTTTTAATTTATTTATTAGCTCCTCTAAACAAGTCAGATTGAAGATAGCTTGAAAATACTGTTTTGTTTCCTCGCACTGAATCCTCATTATCACATTTGTAGTTTACAGGCTTCATGACTAAGTTAATATATGTTAATTTTAGTACATATAAATTGTTATGAAAATAGTTTAAGAAAATAGATGAGAAATCATAAATCCATTTAGATAAAGTGTGAGTTATTTCTTTAATTATGAAATAGTTTTTGGCTTCTCGTAGTCAACCAAAACGACTCTTATCTGAAAAGTAAAATTGCCAATTTATCCAGTAAGGAACAATTAACTAATGTGCTGGAAACGCCTTTTAATTTTCACCGAAGTAGAAGATTTTCATTGTTTGCACTTAAAGCTCAGGACAGGATATACTGTTTTCTCTCCTAGAATATTTAAGACAAAATTATCTTTTAAAATGTGGCATAAGCAAGTTATTACACATAAAGAGAACTTTTGAATATTCCTTTCCTCAATATTATTATAACTTTAAGTATTATTAACATCAAATAATATTAGTACTTAAGGTATTTTTCTCTCCTTTGGTTTTAAAATTTTCTGAAGCCAGTATACTTTATCAAAATTATTAGTTTTAATATGTTTTTCTGGTAATAAGGCTACTTGGAACTCTTCAACTATGTATGTTTTAAAATTATGTTTTACACTGATAAAAACTACTTAGTGGCCTAGGATTAAATTATTCTACTTATTTGAGAACTTCAATTATTTCAAACATAGACCTATCCTGAAGCACACTTTTAATGAATGGTCAAAGTTGTAGGAGATGGAGCAGGGGAAATTCTCCTGATTCTGAATGATTCACCTTTACAACCACATAGAGTGGCAAATATAATTGCTTTAATGAGCTTGTATGATTTTTTAAAAATCTTATTGAGTACTTTGATGGAGTGAGGGAATAAGTAATAGATTTTAAAAATAACCTTAAAATATAATTTGAACAAATATCTCAGTAGAAAAGCAAAAATATGTTTAATAATCATAGTGAAGGAACAAATAACTTTTAAAATAACTAATGTTAATTACAGTTCAGGTTTCTTGACAGTCTTTTGAAAAACTGCAAGTGGTACTTGCTGTGGAAGAAACGCAATCTCCTGACAGTCTTCTTTCACAGTCATTGCTTGTGGGCTTTATTGTTAATAGAGTCACTTTGGTTACTGTCATTATGTCTTTCCAAGCTTTGACTCTGCCAGCAAGTATCGATCTGCAAATGAGCTACCCAAGGACAATGGCATCATTAATTGCTAAGTGATCTGAAAAACAATTAGAGACCTCCAGGCTCATGTACAAATGGATAGTCAGAGCTGTCAGCCTAATCAGATACGGTTGTGCTTGCCTGTGGACCAGTTGGACTCCTCAGAAATGTCCTCCACATCTGTCAGTTTCCCACTTCTCACAATAAAGCACATGTCAAATCTCATAATTCTAGCTTCTTGTTTTCTAAGAAATCTTTGTGCATATACATAAGCAAGAATCATATTGGCTCAACATAGTCCTTCAGAGGGAGCTCAATTAGAAGCCAGGCTCAGAAAAAATATTAAAAATTCATGAGTGTAAGAAAGGTTCAATATTGATGTGAGTTGAAAAGGATAATGCAGTAGTAAAATCTAAAAATTATTAAAAGCCATGCATAGGTGCTATTGGCATCATAATTTCTGACCAAAATCAATGCACCACCATTCTAGAAATAGGCACACCATTATTTCCCACTATAGGGAAAAACACAATTACATTCAGCTTAAAGTTTAAAATCTCAAAAATTTTGCATAAGAATTTAATTAATTGTAAAGAATTGTGACACCTACCTTTGAAGTTAACATACAAATATCATTGCATTGGTTTCTTAAATAATAACCATTATAATTGTTTCTCTCATTTTGATGACATAGATAAAAAAATATTTTATAATATAAACAGCAAAAGGATCACATACATGTACATGGTTTAAAATTTTGTGTGTAATTCTGACATCAAAGTATGCAGTTTTTAAACCCTGTCCTTCAACTTCATTAGTTCACCTATTTAAAAAATGTTAAAAATTTACCAATTACTATCCTTTATGCCATCATCTTCTATTATTATTTACTTTGTTAGTACCTATTATATTTATCTTACAAACTGACCTATGAGAGCACAGAGGACTTATTTTATTAATAGTAAATTATCTACACAAATCCTAACCAAGTACAAATGCATAATTTATTTATTTAAAAAATATTTATTGCACAGCTAACTAAGATCAAGTTTTGTCCTAGCCTGGAGACATCAGTGGCAAACAAGAAAATGGGTCTACAGTGACAGATATGATTCAATTGGATGAAAATCTATAGATAAATTTGTGCAAGTAGCTTGCTTGCATTGTGTTTTTGTTCATTCTAACCTTTTTTTTTTTTTTTTTTTAAACAAAAGATGCAGTATACAAGAAGACCATGAACCTGTGATTTGGGAAACCTGAATTTGGGAAGTCTGGACTCTCACCCCTGACACTAGCTAGCAGTTGAATTTAGGAGAGTCACTTAAACTATTTGTTTCCCATGTGGCTTAGTAGGAAATAATAAAAATTCAATTCAAGTTCTTTCAAATAATTAAACTCACAGATAAAATAAGAATTTCCACCAAACTACTAAGATTTCTTTAATATATAAATATTGCTATAGGAAGTATGGATTTTAGAACAATTTTTATGGGAATAAAATAAATAGCTAATAAATTTGGAATTTGTTTTATATTTAGGCACTTTTTTATGTGTTTTACATGCATCTATCTTATTTAATGATTTTAACAGTGCTACAACTGAAAACTAGTCAAGTGTAGACTGAAGCTTCACTCAAAGAATTTAGGACAGACCCCAGTTTATTTAAGTTCTTCCCATTAAAGTAAAAACTCCATCACACAACCTCATTTCTAAATAAGTTACTATCTTTGTCTTTGTCATTTTTATCTTTTCTTAACATTTTTATTAAAATTATCAAACACATAAAAACAGAGAGAATATTATGTTCCCATATATATATATGCAGTCATCACCAAGCTCTCTCCTCTGAACTATTTTAAAGCAAATCCCAGACATTATACTATTCCACTGTAAAATATCATTATCACACCTAAAGAAAATAAAAATAACTCAATAATGTCATTTAATACATATCTACTAAGCTTCAAATTTCCCTAATTGTCTCATAATGTTTTTAGCAATTAGTATTCAAACCAAAGTATACATTTTCATCTTTCAATATCCTTTGTATGATCTTCAGTCTTTCCACTCTACTACATATTTTGTTAATAACTCATTATTTTCCCATTTCCTCATTTCACACTTCCAGCAACTCTTTTATCTTAATATAGGAATGGCCAGTCTTTCTCTGATAATTCGACTGTATTGCTATGCTGTTGGAATCCAATATAGTTGGACTAGGACTCTGTCCTGTCACCGTTAGAGAGAATAACAATTTACTATTTGATGATCACTCTTAACTATGACTAATGGAGTTACAGATCTTTTATGCAAAATGGTCAATAATTTACTTTTCTAGATCAATCTCAACAACCTATCGAACTAGGTCTATTATTGAGTTATAGTATATTTTTTCAATAAAAATATTTGTAACAAATGCTTAAGTGCTCAAAAATAAAGAAGAAAATAAAGATTATTTTAATTTATCCAGCCATATTAGAGAAAACTATAATTGTCATTTTATTATCTTCTATTGTCTTAGCTACATAACTACATAGTAAACAGAAAGAGAGAGCCAGGAATAAAAGATAGTGACAGAATTATAGTTATGAGAACAAACTCTAGATTTAGGTAATACTAATTCAAACTCTGCTTTAAATAATTATTTGCTTTTTAATCCATAAATCTTAATCTCTCTGAACATCAGTTTCCTCACCTCAAAAAATGAAAATAATGATAGTATTTTATTATTAGGCAGTTTAAAAATACATATAGTATGGCAGATAAGAATGTTAGTCCACTCCTCATACTGTATAAATTTGATTCTAGGCTTTATTATTTACTAACTGGACAACTTACGTATGCCTTCCAAATGTGAACTTTCTCACTTGTCAAGTGGAATGGATAATAATATATAAATGAATATTTTATGGAGAATTTGAAAAAGTCTGTGATGTTTAAAATACATTTTTAAAAAACTCTCACTTCAGACCATTGCTTATTTGAGATCTCTGATTATTCTCTTTCTACTAAATCTATAATATTTTAATAACCATGAATTCAATTATATTACCGATTCAACAAGGGAAAATCATTTAGTACATATGGAACCTAAAATATAAAAAGCTCTTGCAATCTTTGTTCACTTTGTTTACATTTCATAATTTTTAGCAAAACTAGTGACCAGTCTGACGTACTAAAATATAAGTTTATAACAGTTACCTATCTAAGAACTCTCCTGCCACTGTATGAAATAAATACATATCACTGAGACCTTAGTGGATATAAAAAAATGCTCTTTAGCCTTGCACCTGTCTAAATGAAAATAAAATATTTGAGACTTTCCACGACTTAAACCCACTTTCAGACTTACAAAAGCCATTTTTCTGTCCCTCTAGAAAAGTAGTATACAAAACAGCTACAATAAACAGCTTTTGGCTTTGATTTTTATTAAAATGGAAACATAATCAAAAGACTCCCTTGGGGTCAGAAATAATTCTTTTCATAATCCACAATAATCATTTTTCTGTCTGATCTAACTGCCTTGATCATTAGAAAGAAATTATAAAATGTGAGACAAAAATAGATATTGATATTTAGGGTTTCAATCTACATAAATGCTTCTGTGTTAAATTGCTTTTGTCTAGTACACAAGGAGGACAGTAAGAAGTACTTCTATAAATAACTGATTATTTTAAATAATTTTACATATGTTCTAGAAGAATAAAAATACTTTGCTTTTAAAAAGATAATCTTTCAAGAAAGGACATTAAATACACTCCAGCGATTTTTTTAATGCAACTTCAGAAAGCCATTCAGAATCCCAGGAAAGAGAATTCATGGAGCCCCTAGGGTGGAATCCCAGATATGACACCTCTGGTTTCCACCTGGACAGTTCCATTAACACATTTGAAACACAGGTGCCTCCTGAGATTCAGCAGGCTGTTTTGTCTCACTGACTTCATCTTTTCTATTTGACAGCCATCCTTTGAGATCCAGGCCTGGGATGTGTCCAAACGACAACATAATATTACTTATATTAACTACGACACAGGAAAGAATGTGCTCTAAAGAAATTAAAATGTGTAATATAATTAAACAAATGTATTATATCCAAAGGATTTAGAAAAGAATATAAAGCCTAACAACTCAAGATTAAAGCAAGCAGTATCCCAGGCAAGCAAGTTTGTGTATATGACTGAACTGGGCAAGTGACTCACCCAGAAGGCAGAAAACGTCAGGCGTGGTAGAAGAGAAAAGAAAAGGCTGCTTTATGGTATTAGCCGGATCAGTAAGAAACCTACAGTGATGTAAGGGAAAGCAGATGGTACACACTGGCTACACTAACAACAGCAAAACAACATCTAAAAGTGACACTCCTACTGCCTTTTTTCCCTTCCTTTCTCCATTCAGTCCAAATCGTCTGGGAATTTTCTCCTACCACTGAGACAAAAATACAAGGTTTTTAGAAAATTTTACAATGCTTCTCTCCCCTATTTACAATAAAGAGTGAGGGATTTTTAGTAGAATATGTGTTCTTACAACTAGAAAACTAATGTTTATTTTCAAATGAATTTACAAGTTTTACTGAATAATGATAAGCAAAATCTATGGTATAGTATGTCACTTGACCTAATATAAATTGTTATGTGTTCTTAAAACTTTTCTTATGGGACTAGCCATTAGGGTAGCTTGATTTGAACCTCTCCCTTATGTGAATGAGGAGTCAAAACTTTTTAAACCTCCTCTAACAATAATCTAGTCATCCTGTATCCGGGCCTGGTATACACAGAAAAACGATAGCATTGCAAAATGATGTCCTATGCTTTGAATGTCATTGTTGTGTTTTCCCTCCAAGATTCTACCTCTCTCAAACTAAAAAAAAATTAAACCTCTCTCTACCTCTCTGAAACTAAAAAAAAACTTAAAAATAAAAAAAAAGTCTCAAGTATAGAAAAAGAGTAAAATATCTGCAGTATTAATGCATAAAGAGTTAACACATGTAAAAAAGTTTGCACATGGGTATAATAGAAATATCTGCAGGACTTTATTATGTTTCTGTTTATTCAATTCCACATATGATTCAAATTACAGGCCTACTATGAAGGGCAGTTGGGAAGTCAACAAGAGGTTAGGTAATTTTTTATTGTCATGGCAGATGGTAAAGCACTAAATGAAGTTAGAGTGTTTTAAGGTCCTAGTGATATTAGAGTAATAATAATAATTTATAGGAAATACCATTAAATCAAAAATGTATATTGTGACCTCTAAAATATTCAGAAAAAGAATAATAAGAAATGCATGACTAACAGGCTAATTTTGTGGATAGATGGAGAAAGATTAAATAACAAAATATTTGCATTTGGTTAATTCAAAGAAGACAAGAAAGAAGAGAAATGAATAGTAGATAATATATGAGACCAATAGGAGAAAAGTAATTTATAACTTTAAACAGAAATATATCTGCAATTATATTAATATAAAATAAACTATTTCAGAAAAGAAAAATAATTAGGCCATATTAAAGAAATAAATATAAGCTATTTATGAAGCATATCTTAAATATAAGGCTACATAAAGTTTGAAAGCAAAAGTAAAAATAAAGGCTCTAAGTAAAAGAAAAATGTTTATGGTTTTACTAATATCAAACAAAGTGGACATTGAGACAATATTATTAGGGATAAAGAAAGAAATTTTAAAATTTGTATAAAGCAGTTAATCTACTTGGAAAATATAAAAATTCTAAATCTTTATTAATCTAATAATTTAGCTTCAAAGTGTATTACGCAAAGTAAACAAAACTGAAAGGAGAAATATATAAACCCTCAATTATTATAAGAACTCACATATTTTTCTCACTAAATAAACTGACAAAATATCAATAAGCATAGAAAAAATGACAATAACAAATCTGGCCTAATTGATGGATATGAAATACTATACACCACAGAAGGACATTACAACTTTTCAAATAAATATTTATCAAAATTAACTATATGCTGGGGCCACAAAATAAGTCTGAACAAATTTCAGAAGATTTATATCTTTCAGATAAGGATCTCTGATCACAGCAGAACTGCAATACAAGAAAATCCCCAACTTCTAAAAAACAATCAAATGAAAAATCACGATGAAAAGTAAAGAGTATTTTGAATTAATTGATAACAAAAATACAACATGTTAAAGCTTGAGAGATACAGCTAAATCTGTGCTTAGAGGATAATTTATATCTTTAAATGCATACAATCACAAAAGAAAGAGTGAAAATTAAGGATCTATGTATTCATCTCTAGAAATAAAAAAACAAATAGCAAATTACAGACATAGCTTACACAAACTCTTCTGGAAAGTAAAGAAATAACTCCCAACTCATTGTATGAAACCAGCATAACCTTGACACAAAAATCTGGTAAGGTTATTATAAGAAAGGTATTCAAAGACCACTATCATATCATGAATATAGATGGGAAAAAAGATCCTTAACAAAAAAATTAGTGAATCAAAGCTAGTTATACAAAATAAATTACAACCTCTTTTAAAATTATTCAGCTTTTATTTTAATATAGAGAGTGCACGTGTAGGATTGTTACATGGCTATACTGGACCCAGTAGTAAGCACAGTACCCAATAGATAGATTTTTAACCCAAGCTCCCCTCCCTCCCTCTCCTTTTAGTAGTTCACAATGTCGATTGTTGTCATATTTGTGTCCATGTGTGCTCAATATTTAATTCCCACTTACTAGTGACAACATATGATATTTGGCTTTCTATTTCTGTATTAATTTGCTTAGGATTATGGCCTCCAGCTCCATCCATGTTGCTGCAAAGAACATTATTTCATTTTCTTTAATGGAGTATGTGTACCACATTTTCCAGTAATCCAGTCTACCATTGATGGGCATCTGAGTTGATTCTGTGTTTTAGCTGTTGTGAGTAGCACTGCGATGAACACATGTGTGCATGTGTCTTTTTGGTATAATAATTTATATTCCTTTGGGCATATACCCAGTAATAGGATTGCTGGATCAAATGGTACCTCTGTTTTAAGTACTTTGGGAAATTTCCAAACCGCTTTCCACAGACACTGAACTAATTAACATTTCCCCCAATGGTGTATAAGCATTCCTCTTTCTCTGCAGCCTCACCAGCATGGTTTTGTTTTTGTTTTTGTTTTTTGACTCTTTAATAATAGCCATTTTGACTGATGTGAGATGGCATCTCATTGTAGTTTCAATTTCAATTGTTCTGATGATTAGTGATGATGGCCACTTTTTTATGTGTTTGTTGGCTACCTGTATGTCTTCTTTTGAGAAGTGTCTGCTCCCGAACTTTCCCCACTTTTTAATGAGGTTTTTAGTATTTTGCTTGTTTGTTTGTTTGTATTTTGATTTGTTAAAGTTCTTTATTGATTCTGAATATTACACCTTTGCCAGATGCATAGTTTGTGAACATTTTCTGTCATTCTGTAGGTTGTCTATCTACTCTGCTGATAGTTTTTTCTGCTGTGCAGAAGCTCCTGAATTTAATTAGGTCTCACTTGTTAATTCTTGTTTTTATTGCAATTGGTTTTGGGGACTTGGTCATAAATTATTTGTCAAGACAGGTGTGAGAAAGGTAATCACTGGTGTGAGAAAAGTATTCCTAGATTTTCTTCTACGATTTTATAATTTGAGGTCTTACATTAAATCTTTAGTCCATCTCGAGTTAATTTTTACATGTGGCTACCCAGCTATCTCAGCACCATTTGTTGAATCAGGAGTCCTTTCCCCATTGCTTGTTTTTATCAGCCCTGTCAAAGATCAGATGGTTTTAAGTGTGTGGCTTTATTTCTGAATTTTCTATTCTGTGCCATTGATCTACATGTCTGTTTTTGTACCAGTACCATGCTGTTTTGGTTACTGTAGCCTCATAGTACAATTTGATGTCAGGTAGAGTGATGCCTCTGCTTTTTTCTTTCTGCTTAGAATTGTTTCGGCTATTCAGTTTCTTTTTTGTTTCCATATGAATTTTAGAATATTTTTTTCTAATTCTGCAAAAAATGACATTGGTGGTTTGATAGAAATAGTACTAAATAGTGCTTTGTGCTATATGGCTATTTTAATGATATTAATCCTTCCAATCTATGAGCATGGGATGTTTTTCCATTTGTGTTTTCTCTGATTTCCTTCAACAGTGTACTGTAGTTCTTTAAGAGATCTCTTATGTATTTTTTTAGGTGTATTCCTCGGTATTTTGTTTTCTTTGTGGCTATCGTAAAGGGGATTGTGCTCTTGATTTGACTCTTGACGTGGACATTGTTGGTATATAGAAATGCTACTAATTTCTGTGTATTGATTTTGTGTCTCAAATCCTTGCTGAAATCACGTATCAATTATAGTAGCCTTTAGGCAGAGTCTTTAGGGGTTTCTAAGTATAAAATCATATTGTCAGCAAAGAAAGAAAGTTTGATTTCCTTTCCTATTTGGATGCCTTTTATTTCTTTCTCTTGCCTGATTCCTCTGGTTAGGACTTCCAGTACTATGTTGAATAAGAGTGGTGAGAGTGGGCGTCCTTGCCTTGTTCCAGTTCTCAAGGGGAATGGTTCCAGCTTCTGTCTGTTCAACATGATGTTTGCTGTGGGTTTGTCATAGATGGCTCTTATTACTTTAAGGTACATTCCTTCAATGCCTAGTCAGTTGAGGTTATTTATCATGAAGGAGTGTTGGATTTTATCAACAGCTTTATCTGCATCTATTGAGATGATCATATGGTTTTTGCTTTTAATTTTCTTTATGTAGTGAATCATATATATTGATTTGTGTTATGCTGAACCAAACTTGTATCCCAGTAATAAAGCGTACTTGGTCATGGTGAATTAACTTTCTGGTGTGCTGCTGTATTTTGTTTGCTAATATTTTGTGGAGGATTTTTGTGTCTATGTTTATCAGGGATATCGACCTGAAGTTTTCTTTCTTCATGTCTCTGCCAGATTCTAGTATTAATATGATGCTGGTTTCATAGAATGAGTCACAGAGGAGTCCCTCATCCTTGATTTTTTGGAATAGTTTCAGTAGGATTAGTATCAGTTATTCTTCATATATCTGGTAGAATTTGGTTGTAAATCTACCTGGTCTCGGGCTTTTTTTGATTGGAACTTTTCTTGTTACTGATTCAATTTCAGAGCTTTACAGTGGTCTATTAATTGTTTCAATCTCCTGACTAAATCTTAGGAGATTTTGTGTTTCCAGGAATTTATCCAAAATGAATTAAAATCTTAATACTTACACTGACAGTTTAATATACCTGAGAAATTAATGGCCTCTGAGAAATGCGAAAAAATAATGTTTGTGTAAAATGATTATCAAGCCCAATTCAAAATAGGATTTAAGTATAACTCAATGGTTTACATTTATAAATTAAATAATAGAGACTCTCAAAGAAAGAAAAATCTACACAAATACTATTACTGTTTTGGCCATAAAACGTGCAGCTTATTCCCTGATGTAGCTTTCATCACTTCTCCATTTTTGTGACTCTGATACATGAAAGAGTACTTACATAATAAAATAGGATTTCCCAAAATGTATTCTGTAGCATTCCAGTACAAGTTTTAAACATTATGGAGAGAAATTTAAAAAATTAAAACCACCTTATGGTTAAATACAATTGACTAACAATGAGCTAAATACAATTAATTTGTTTCTTTAAAAAGAAAACTGGAGTACATCTTAAAACTGCATATGCTAACATGTATTCTAACACCCAAAGAGAAAAATATCTACATAGACTTTTCCAAGTTTACTTGATCATAGACTCACCATCTCCCTTTCCAAAGTGTGTTATGAAAGAACACACTTTGAGTAACTCTGTGTTGAATAAATTTTAAGTAAATCTGAGGAATCAAAAACCTCTTGAGGCTGGTATGCCAAGCACTATACAAAAGCCCATTATACAAATGAGGAAACTAAAGCTCATAAAAATAAGATTTGCCTAAAACCACAGGTCAGGCAGGTTGAAGAAAGTCTACATATTTTATTTTCAATGTCTTATTTAGCCGTTATACATATATCATAAATGCTGTTTTCTTCATTTAGACTATCTATCTTAACCTTTTGTATTCATTTCCTTCTGCCTTTTGACTATGTACATCTGCTTGCTGATTTCAAACTGTGACTCATAAGTCCATTTATTTTGTGACTTTTCTCAGGCTAGTAAGAATTTGGTAGCTTATTTTCACAATTCTTTAATCAGGAGGGTACTCCAAAGCCACGTTTCTAAACAGCAGATCCCTTTATTTCATAGTTAGGGGAAATAGAGATCATCAAGGGCAAGTAACTTCAGACATCCTCTCTACCTCAAAGTGTTCTAAAAATTTACTTATGTTGTTTTCTGTACTGGCTTTCTCAAAGAAAAAAGTTGACTCTACTTGCCAATAATTAATTCTGGATTATTATTGGCACACTCTAATTTTCTTAGAAAAATGTTCAGTATTTCCTGCCTCCTATTTCTCACTTCCATTCACTCTTCCATTCATTGTAATCTAAACTTTCACTCTGATCACTCCACTAAAAATGTCCTTGAAAAAGCTCTCCTATTATCTCCTAATTGTGAAGTCCAAGGGCACTTTAACAGTCCTTATCCTTCTTGACCTCAGAGTCCAATTTGCTCAAACTGACCATCCTCTCTTAAAATTTTCTTCTTCTTTATCTTCTATTTTACCTCTTTCAGATCTTTACTAATCCTTTGATTACGCTTGGTCTTTTTTACCCACAAGTTGTCCCACTTTGCTACTAACATACCGGTGTCTCCTAGGGTTTTAAGGCTATCCATCTTCTCTTCCCTCTCTCTTCTTATGTAAAGTAATCTTAACATTCACTAAAATTCAACTATCAACTGCTTAGTTAGGATTCGCAAATTCACATCTTTAGGCCTTGCCAGTCTTCCACGTATCAAAGATATCTTCCTAAATGCCTGCTTGATCTAAATATCCCACTGTAGCTCCAACTTAGGCTGTTCAAAGCTGAAGTCTTTATCTTCCCTGTAAGCCTACTTCTCCACCTGCTTTTCTATATCATTATAAATTATCATTTACTCAGACACCAGCATAGCTAAAAATCCACCACTTGCAAATTCTCACTTGTCTTAACCTCTAATATCAAATACAGCATTTGAATCTGATTTTCTTAATTCACTTCTTTAAAGGATTCCATTCTGTCTAGTTTTATTATCCTAGTTAAAAAAAACTCATTTTCATGACTATTTTGAGAATATGATGGTTGCCTTGTTTAACTTTCTTTTACAACAAAATTACCCTTTATCTTGCTAACAGAGTTATGTCTTTCAATACATATTTCATTATATTCATTTTCCATTTTAAAAACTTACAGGTTTATTCACTGTCTACAGTATGTAGATCAAACTCCTCACTATAAAATTTAAAGCCATTTGTGGTGTAGCCCCAAATACCTGCCCAGTCTCACTTCTAAATCCTACCTTCATTCATTCCATATTCTAGTCATGAAAAGTAATTCATAGTTGTTTTAAAATATCAGTCATCACCACACTTCCATGACCGCACAAGCAATATCTGGAATGTGTGTATGTGTACTTACTATTCTTTGCTTTTAAAATTCTATTCTTTCTTTGTTCAAGACCTAGCCAAAATGCACTGAACTTTCTCAAAACAAATCCTGCTCATCTCTGCAATCTTTCCTTAACAGAATCACTTTCTTTTTCATCTAAAATCATGTGGCTATAGTGAGACTTTTCATGTTAAACAGAAATGGAGGTGGTGAAAATAAAACGGTATATCATCTGTGAAATCAGAAATGTCTTAATTTTTAATTCCATATCTTCTTCTTACAAGCTGTGGAAACTTAGGGTGGTTATTTTTCGCTCTGAAAATTTGTTTTCTCATTTGTCAAAAGAAGGACAACAAATATATCTCAGGGATGTTGAAAATATTAAATAAAGCATAGAACTTAGAACAAATTATGTGTTTAATTTCATTCACTTTAATAATAATAAATAGGCCTGGCTGAGGCAGGTGGCTCGCATGAGGTCAGGAGTTCAAGACCAGCCTGGCCAATATGGTGAAACCTCGTCTTTACTAAAAATACAAAAATTAGCTGGGCACGGTGTCAGGCGCCTGTAATTCCAGCTACTTGGGAGGCTGAGGCTGCAGTGAGCTGAGATCACGCCATTGCATTCCAGCCTAAACAACAAGAGTGAAACTCCATCTCAAAAATACTACTACTACTACTACTACTACTACTACTAATAATAAATATGCATGTAAGGTGTATACTAATATTTTAAATATGTTTCTAAGCACTTTACATGTATTAATTCATTTCATCCTCACAACAGCCCTAGATGATTATTACTATAATTATTTCCATTTTATACATGATGAATCAAATACTTTAAAACGTTAATTAACCTGAACAATGTCATAGATAAAATACATAGAGGAGCCAGGATTTCAGCCCAGGCAGTCTGGTTCTACGTCTCCATCAGGCTGAGAAACACAATCTTGAAACATTTTTGCTGTTCGTGTTATTTCTCCAAGCCTTCTCCCTTTCTGCTTTTTGATCAGCTCCAATTCTTCCCTTCTCCTGCCCTCACCAATCTCAAGTGATTCTGGTTATAAGAGTTTCTGCTGTAGCAAGAGGTATTACATCATTGGAAATACAAATAGATGAAGATTAAATGGACACACAATATTTCTCTTCTTACTTTATTTGCTATGAATAAGTTTTAGAAGAAACCATTAATCCACAATTCCAAGAGTAATGTTGAAGAGGTTGTCAATTAAGATATTTATTAAGCCTTAAGGGCAGATCAAAAGCAATTGCTTTCTTGGAGATGTGCAGAGAAAAAAAAAATATTGAAAGCCACAAAAAGAATCTAAGAGTTGGAAATGCCAACATACCTAACAAGCTTTCCCTTTGGTATCTACATCCCAAGCTAAAATACTCTAAAGATTATAGACCCTGTGGCAAACCTAACAAAGAAACATGATTTAGTTTAATATTTTTATGGAGTTTTAGAAAATGTACATATTGTTCAAAACTCTGCTTTCATGTCCAGGAACAAAAGAAAAAGTGAGATATTTGTGACTCACTGACCTAAAATTGTTTCAATCAGTATAATGATCACAAATGCTAAGGATATATCTAGAGGTGTAGCTAAGCAGATATCAGCATTCAGCACCTTGTGGGTATTGATTGTATGGAAAATAAAATTGCATATTCTACAAACCTAGGTCAAAGGAAAAAATAATTTTTGCAATAAGACGTGGTATTAATTATAACACATTTCTTAAGAGCTATAGTTTTTAGTAAAGTCAATAGAATTTGTCACCTTTAGTTGAAAATGTATAAGAAAAAAAACAGTAAATTCTTACCAGAAATCAAGGTTGAAATAGATGACCACTGTATTCACAGTAATACTCTCACAGTAGCATATTTTTCATCTTGTATTGTTAACACTGTGCAACAAAGACTGTCAGACTATAGGGAAAATTGATAGCTGGACCTATGCTATGGGAGAAGAAAAATGCTTATAACTGGGCCAAAATATTCACATAGACTCCCTTGGTCTATATTTAATCAATGTCATTTTCCAGCATAAGAAATCTTCATCTTTATTTACAGCTTCTACCTTGGTTGTTCATGATCTGTTTCACTTGTAATGCTTTCAAAATGCTTTTCTTTTTTTTTTAGAAAATAAGGTTTTCAATGTCATTCTATAGTAAGAGTCTTCCCTCTAGTAACAAAGCATCTTTCCAGGAGACCATTAATGTTCAACAATCAAAGTAGCTGTGAGTGAACATTTAAAATAAGAAATCTTATACCTTACCTGGAGTGTAAAGAAAGTCTATAGGACTTTCTTCCATTCTGAGTTCATTAGCGGGACAAACAGATTATTTTATTAAAGTAGCTAATTGTTGTCTTAGAGCTCAAGGAACAGGACCTTGGGGAAATAGATCATGGGAACTATAGAATATGAGTTTAATACTGGGAGATGGGGATCCAAGACAACAGCATGAGCCTTAGGTAACTGAGAGTGTAATGAAGGCAAGCCTTGAACAACAGGCATCTGTCATAGCTGCTGAATCGAGGCCTATAATTATAAAAGAAGTTCATCTGGCTGATTGGAGAGGATTGCGATTGCAAGTCAGAAAAGCATGTTCATGCTGGCCTGAAAGACAGAAACAGCCAAGTTATGAACTGTCTGTGGGAGCTGTGGGCAGCCTCCAGGAACCGAGAGCAGATTCAAGCCAACAGCCAGCGAGGAAATGGGGACCTGAGTCTTGCAACCACAAGAAACTGAATTCTGCCAACATGAATGACCTTGGAAATGAGTTTTGGCACCACATCTTCCAGATAAAAACGCAGCTTAGCCAACACTTTGATTTCAGCCATGAGAGAACGTAAGCAGATAACCCAGCCACTCTGTGTCCTGACTTGCTTTACAGAACTGTGAGATAACAAACGGATTTTGTTTTAGCTGCTGTATTTGCAGTAAATTTTCCACACAGTAATGGAAACTAATACAGTTGAGAAAGTGATGATGATAATATTAAGAAGTAACTGTAAGGAACATGAAACCCACACATGTTGGCATTAGACTTCAGGAGTAAAGGCAATATCTTATTAGGACTCGAACCCTCTGCAGACATATTTCAAAGAGCAATTTGGTAGAAGGTGACATAAATAAGATAGAACACAGAACCACAATGTAGTTTTGTTACTAAAGTTGACTTCTTGCATGGTGTTATCCCTGATGCTAAGAAAAAAGAAATTTACAAACACTGCCTTGACTTTTGTTCCTTGAAACTGAAGAGAAGCATTCTACATAACTGTTCTCTAGCCTTTCTGTGCATTAGAATTACCTAGGGAGATTTGAATAATCACAGAGTTTAGGCCACTCTCCTTCCAGTAAATCAGAATTCTTGGGAGTAGGACCCAAGCTTAAGTACGATCTTATAAACTGCCCCAATTTTTTCATTGAATGAACAGTCCAGTTTAAGAACCAGTGCTAAAAAGATCATGTCCCCAAAACTGAAGACTTTTGTTCTACTCTAATTTGTGGAGGATATTCAACTGAAAAATTATTATTGAATTTTCATTCAGAACAGAGTAATAGCTAATATCTGACAAGTACTTACTATCTATGTGTTTTTAAGCTTTATCCAACAAATGAATGAATAACTTGCTCAAAGGCACACACCAAGTGCATATTCAAGAATGTACCAGCAGTTGCTGCCCCCACAGTCCCCATGCTAAATCGGTTTTCTGTAATGCTTGTATTTATCCAAACTGTTATGTTTTCCCTTATTACCTGCAGATGAAAAGCAAATGGCATTTTCTGTAGCAATTCTTTTTTCTCTCAGTCATGTTTCCCTAGATATGTGAAACAGAGCTATTTAGGCTTTTCCCAAAAGATTAAATGCTAAAATAAACCTTCCTGACTCTTTAATAACAATTTGATACAAAGGTACCTGTTACCCATTTAGAGCCTACAATTAGAAGGGCATCTCTTCTTTCCAAGGGTAAGTCAAAATCTATAAAAGATATTCTAACAATATATAATATATTTCTCAAGAAAAGTATGTAAGAAAGCTTCTGTGATTATCAAACGAAAGATAGTACAGAGAAGTTAACATAATTGATCATTGGATGGTAGAAGGAGAATTGCCCTTATATCCCTTCACTTTTGAGAAAAATCTGTGATGGAGATTATCGACATAAGCATTGTTCATTCTGTTACGCAATGGCTAGATTGAAACTCTTTTAAAGACAGATTTGTATTTATAAAATTTCCAGTAGAAGTGTCTTGATTTCTGGGATTAATTAATTCATCAAACACCTTATGGTGTATGCGCACCTTAGGGAGGAATAGCTTTTCAAAGAAAGTTATTGTCAGACTAGATGCTTAAATACTTGGTTTGAAAACAGTGGTTAAAAGAGGACAAATAATTTTATGTCATTTTTAAAAATGACTCTGAAGCAAGAAACAGGCATCCTAGTTCATAAGATGCAAATTTTAAAAAGAGAATCATCAAAACTTGAATAAACAGAAATTCCATCAGATTCGAGAAAAATTTATTTGCCATTTTAGTTAAGAATTAATACCAGTTCCTTTCTGCAATCAAAAAAAAAAAAGAATCAATACCAGTTCCTTTTAAATATACACTGTGTAGATCACCATCTGAAGGTTCTCCAAAAAATAAACCTTCAAAAGACAGATTAATTGGAGAAAAGGTATACAAATTTATTTAACATGTATATACAGAAGCCTTCAGAATGAAGACTCCCAGTACGAATTGTGGAGGATGCTAATTAATAGAAGCAAACCATCAAAGAGATTATAACCTAGAGGAGAAAATAAGCAAAATGTACACACACAAAGCTAAACCCGATAATTACTATAGTAAGGCAGCAGGAAAATATGCCATAGGAGTTCAGATAAAGAGACGTGACTTCTGACTAGGCAAAATTAAAGAAGGGTCTATGAGTATTTTTATTTATTTAAGTCATTTACTGGCAGTATCATGGTGTGTAGAAAAACATATGTCACTTGCATATATTATAAAATAATAATTACTATGCTTGCTCTTTAAGAATTCCATGAGAATCTATTTTGGCCTTTCATTAGTATTTACTTTTCATTTTTAAAATTTTAAAGAAGTTCTTTGTGACACTGCAGTTTCATCCATAAAGCATGTGTCCCAAATACAGAGCTTTGTAAGAGAAACAGCTATAAAGTTTGATTTCTATGCATTTACATTTTCAGTGTCAAGGATTCTAATCTTGGAAAATTCCACTTGTAAATTCTCAATTTTATGAACTAATTTGTCTTACATATACATGTTATTTGACAATGTCCATTGAGTTCAAATGTACTGTAAAGTAAAATGTATTATGTCTTCTATTTTATAAATGAGGAAACAACAGGGAGTTTGTCTTCCTAATAACCCAGTAAGTCACACCACATGATTAGTATCAGGGACCATAACTCCCCTCTAACAGTGTAATGTGTAGCCCACCATACTGTGGTCCTGTCCCTTCTCTTCTCTGCCCACTAATTCCCCATGAGTATCACAGGACAGAGGGCCTGAAAGTGTTAATAAATCATCCTTGCCCTATTATTTGGCATTAAATGAGTCATGTTGAACAAAATGGGAATCTATTTTGAGCATTTATTATGTCAAATATAATATGTAATTTTCCTCCCACAAAAGAAACAAGGAAATGTTTACCTTTGCCCCACGTGCTGGAAAGAGTAAGTAACTCAAGGAGAGAGCGCTGCTTATGGTTGAGAGACATAGGCTGGGTAGAATGCTCAAGTGAAAGAAGGAATTAAAAGAACAAGTGAAAACAGTAAAAATATTTATAAAGTTAATTAGTAAAAAGATCATATTGCCATTGTTTGCAGAGCTTAGGAGGCTAAAAGAAAGACTTCCACAGAAAGCTATTGTAAGACTGGGTGCTTAAATATTTAAATTGAAAACAATGATTAAAGAAAGACTAAGATTTTTCTGTCATCTTTTATAATGACACTGAAACAAGAAACAAGCATCCTAATTTACAAGACATAAATTTAAAAAAGAGAATCATCAAAACTTGAATAAACAGAAATTCCATCAGATTCGAGAAAAATTCATTTGCCATTTTAGTTAAGAGTTAATGCCAGCTCCCTTTAAATATACACTCTGTGGGTCACCCTCTGAAGGTTCTCTGAAAAATAAACCTGCAAAAGGCAGATTCATTGGAAAAAAGGTATACAAATTTATTTAACATGTAGACACAGAAGCTTTCAGAATGAAGACTCAAAGATACACAGAAAATTGTCGATTTTGATGCTTAGGTTCAACAAAGTATGGACAGCCATGTAGAAATATAATTGGACAAAAAGCATATGATCTAATGCTAATAGACTGGCTGAGGAAACCCAGCAAGTATTGTCTGTCTGGAATCTTCTTGGCCTCGCTGAGCGTGCATTTCTTCCCTCTGGGTGTGGGGCAGGAGCTTCTCTGGAATGAGAGTCTCTGGAAGCTGTTACCAGAACATATCAGAACCCTGGTTATTAAATATATTTAAGCCAAATTGCTATAAAATTGGTATCTTTAATATTTCAAAGTCTGCATTCAGTTATCCTCAGTCTGCTTTTTAAAAAACACCTTTTTTAATGCTCTACATTTTAAAAAAGTGTATATTATTTTATTTATTTAAAGAATATATTTACATTTATCTTCTGTTGAAAAAAATTAACATTGATTACAGAGTTATATATAAACAGAACAGAGAAAAATATTAGATTCAAATAATATTAGATTCAAATAATTATTTCAGCTACAACAGTGCTCAGTGAACATAAAATGAGTAAACAACATCCTGTTAGAATATGACCTTAACAGGGCATAGGTTTCATTCAGTGTCATTGCATCTTGTATTTGATCACCAAAACAATGCAATAACTAGCAGAGAAGTTGTCTTAAACTACTTGAAAATTAGCATTTTATTGCATTTGCTTATTAATAGCATGGCCTTCCTCTCCTACAGGACAAAGCCCTATGTCTGATTTATGACTTTGTTCCTCAAGCTTGGCATATATTTAGCAAATGAGTAAATGGGCATAATAAAACTGTTCAATGGAAATGGACCCACTGATGCTATGAAGACAACAAGCATAAAAAATGTAAGGAGTCACAGATTCCAAACTCAATACAGTACTTGCCTGTTTCAAATCATGTTAATATTCATTATCACGAAAGCAGAATTCAGTCTCTCTGAATTAAAAAAAAAGAATTCCAGTATTTTAAAACACAAAAACGCAGGCAAATTTCATTCAATTTAATGAAACTGAATATTCAAAAAAATGGAAACCTTACCAAAAAGTAGCATGGACTTTAATTTACAAAGTATAGATTTCTATGATGAAGAAAAACTATACTTCAAAAATATTAATACAGACTTTCCCTTCTGGCAAAGAAGAGACCAGATTTAACTTCCTACCTGAAATAAATTGAAAAAAAAAATTTTTTTTTCAAGAAAATGGACATGAGACAAATAAGGACAGAGATCCCTAAAAGAAGGGCGACAAAAGAGGTGAGATCTAAGATTGTCTAATTTAACTGTTTTAAGAGTTTTCCGTCTGCAGGGTAAGGAATGGAAACGCAGGAATCAAAAAGATAGAGATGGAAGTGGAGGGGAGCCAAAGCAGCCAGAGTTCACAGTGCAGAGTACCAGAAAAGGGAGGACAGCAGAGAGAGGAAACTCAGAGATCCGCAAGGCTCCTCCTCAGTTCTTTAGTTGAGTACTGCTTAGCACATACATTTTTTAAAAATTGCCCAAGATTGGGAAAATAACTTGTAGAAAAGATAAGGAAAACAAAGAATATTACTTAAAAATTGCACAAAGCCAGGAAAGTTTCTTTTTTCACCAGGCAGAGTAGAAGACGTAACTGTTGAACTTAGGAAGAAGGGTTTTATCTTAGCAATGTGGAAAATTAGATGAAAAGGTTGTTCTGGTATTGCCTAACAAAGTTTAAAGCAGACCTGCAAGAATAAAAGCTTTATTCCAGAAATACAAGCTTGTTTTAACACTTTAAAAACTATCAGCGTAATTCACCGTATTAACAGACTAAAAAAGGAAGAACTGGATTAAGAAAATGTGGCACATATACACCATGGAATAGTATGCAGCCATAAAAAAAAGATGAGTTTGTGTCCTTTGTAGGGACATGGATGCAGCTGGAAACCATCATTCTCAGCAAACTATCCCAAGAACAGAAAACCAATTACCGCATGTTCTCACTCATAGGTGGGAATTGAACAATGAGATCACTTGGACACAGGAAGGGGAACATCACACACCGGGTCCTATTGTGGGGAGTAGGGAGGAGGAAGGGATAGCATTAAGAGATATACTTAATGTAAATGACGAGTTAATGGGTGCAGCACACCAACATGGCTCATGTATACATATGTAACAAACCTGCACGTTGTACACATGTACCCTAGAACTTAAAGTCTTAAAGTATAATTTTTTTAAAAAAAAGAAAAGTAGGGTGTCAGGGCCCACCCCAGACCTGCTGAGTTAGAACCTGTGTTTAACGAGATCCCAGGTGACTTGTGTGCACATTAAAATGTTCATAGCATTTGTCTCTATCTAGAGGGATACAGGTCAAAAGGATATTGAAATGAGACATGAAACAGGGGGCTATGTATGTGTGTGTGGTGGGGGAGTGGTGATGTAGTGAGAAGAAGTTTTTTGAGTTTTTCTTTTACATGTCTGTATTGTTTGACTTTGATTCAACAAATATATATATATAACTTTTATAATTTACAAAACAGAAAAAATTTAAAATGATGGTGAAATTACTATATAGGTGTATGTTATTAAAATGTTTAGTGAAAAGGAACATATCAAGTAAACCAGCAGTAAAATATAAACTTGTGGTCAAGGAGGAAAGTTTCTTGAAGGTAGGGTTGGTTACTCTCCACTTATCTCTCCTGGTTCCAGGCCATACCTGCCATATTTTACAAAAAATTAACGATTGCATGTCTCAGCATTCTGTTGCCTGCCATAACTGCATCCAAGAGTGTTAATAAAACTCACCTTCTCTGAGCCAAAAAAAAAGGAAGAACGAATGATCATCCCCATAGATGCAGAAAAAGCATTTGACAGAATCCAATATCCATTTCTTATAAAAACTCTAAACAAAGAATAGAAAGAAACTTAAAATGTTTTCCCTCTAGATCTGGGATAAACCCACATCCATTATTATCACTTTCATTCAGCATTGTACTAAGGTCCTAGACAATGCAACGAGGCCAAAAAATGAAATTAAAGGCATACAGACTGCAAAGGAAAATCAACTTTTTTACTCTCATATATGATGTCTATGTAGAAAATTCTATGAAATCTGTAAAAAATGCTTCTAGAAATAGTTTAACAAGTTTACAAAATACAAGATAAATATAAACATCTATAATATTTATTTATACTGAAAGCAAATAATTGGAAAATAAAATTATTAAATCATAATTTATAAATCAAAAACATAAAATTCTTAGAAATAATTCTGATGAAAGCTGTGCAAGATCTGTAGACTGAAAACTACCAAATTTTGTTGAGGGAAAATTAAAGAAGATCAAAATAAATTAAAAGATATACTGTGTATATAAATCAAACAACTCAATTTTGTTAAGAAGGTACTTTCCTCCAAATTGAGCTACAGACTTAAAGCAAATCCAGATCACAATCTTTACAGGGTTTTTTTTTTTTTGTAGAAATTAACAAGCCAATTCTAAAATTGACACAGAAATAGAAAGGACCAGCAAATAGCCAAAACAACTTTGGAAAAGAACAAAAAGTTTTCAAGAGTTGCACTACCTTTCTTCGAAACTCATTATAAAGCTACGGTAATCAAGACAATGATTTTAAGATAGACAAATAAATTAGTTAAATAGAAAAGAAATTCTAGAAATAAATTCAAATGTATCCAAATAATTGATTTTTGGCAAAATCAAAGGTCATTTAGTGAAAAAAAGATAGTGTTTTCAACAAATGATGCTGGATGGGTTTGGCCCCAGAAAAAAATAGTACATGTGTAATAAGTAATAATAAAAAATAACCAGTTACTCCTAAGAACAGTGGCTGACAGTTAGGAAAGCTGACTGCCGACCTACTTAATAGAACCTTTCTCAGCATACTTTTTTTTATTAATTTTTTTCAGATACCACACAGTGCCTGATATCACTTTTATTAACCGTCTTGTCAGCAGTGGACTCTGCACAAAGTTAAAAGCAAACTAGAGTCCCTAAGAAAGGAAACAGCAGGCCACTTCTCAGCAGCATGCCAATCTTCAGGAACTCGAATCTCTGCTATCAACAGGTCTAACGTTGATTAGATCTTCAAACTGTATGTAGTTAGTTGCAAGGCGCATGCGTTACAGAGGCAGAGCAAGAAAGGATGATGTTGAAATTTAGAAAGGTAAGACAAATGAAATGTAAAATATTGCAGGAAGTATTACAATTAAAATTTATACAGCCATATGCAGGCACAGTAAGTTTCAAACAACATGCCAATCCCTAACATGCTACCAAATACAACCTCCATGAGTTCAGGGGCTTTTGTCTGTTATGCTTACTACTGAGATAGAGAGGTAGCAATCATTTTCTTAGGAATTTATAAATAATCACATATTTTGACCTCAATGACACTATGAGTAGATTTACATGAAAATTTTAACAATAATTTAGAAATACACACACACAAGCCAATCCTCATTATGTGCAGATTCTGCGTTTTCAAATTTGTCTACGTGACAAAATTTATCTGTAACCAAAGCCAATACTCTTGGCACTTACAAAGGCATTTGCAGAGGGGCAAAATATTTGAGTTGGCTAACAGCTGCAGGTTCCTGACATCGAACAAGACAACACTCTGCGTTGTTGTTTCAGTTTTCATACTGTAAACATGTGTCTGATTCAGGATCTATTTAGTACCACATTTTTTACATTTCTGTACTTATTGTTGGTGATTTTGCTGTTTTAAATGGCCTCCAACATGGTGTGGAAGTGCTATCTTATCTAAGCACAAGAAGACTATGACGGGCCTTACAGAGAAAATATTTGTTAGTTAAGCTTCATTCAAGCATGAATTATAGTCCTATTGACTGTGAGTTAAATGCTAATGAATCAACAAACAGTATATCCAGAAAAAGGAAGAGGAAATTTGCTGATTTGTACACAAGACCATTCCAGAAACTGCTGAAGTAACGTTTATAGCATATAATGAAGCTATGGAACAGTTGGAAAAAAATGGCTAAATTTGTGAATTCATGAGATGACAACTGATTAGGAAAAAACCATAGTGGACAGCACTATTGTAAGGCTCAAAGTCAAAGAAAATTACAATAATGTTACCCAGGGTCAGGAAAATGTTAAATCCTTCTCAGCTAGTGCTGTCTGCCTCACACATTTCAAAAGGTGATATGGCGTGAAAAATGCTAAACTTGCAGGCAAGCAGCCTGTTCAGTTCAGGAGGCAGCAAAAGAATGTTGAAAATATCTGCTAAGTGTTATACAGGAAAAGGGTCATGGGGAAGAGCAGGATTTTAATGCAATTGTGACTGGTTTATTTTACATAGACTTGGGCAAAGGAACCTGTATAACACAAATGACCTCCAAAGCCACCGGCTCTAAATCATTCAAAGACTGTTCAATCAATTATTTGTAAGAAATATATATACATATATATATATAAAACATAAGGTGCTTTAAACAGAATAACACATAAAACAAGGTTATGCATTGATTGGCTGATGAAAATATGATCAGAGACTCACAGGCATCAAACCTTCTATTTCTCCTAAGGGCAGTGGTTTCATATTTGCTAATTAAATGCTCATGACAGCTTTATAGAACCTAACTACCATGGATAATGTAATAATTGACACTGTGTGTTTGTGGGTGTGGATTTGTGTCTGACACTAGACCATTACCAATACAGTTGGATAGTCAAACTAAATAAATAATTTTATGACAACTTATTGTCAAAGGAAAAACAGAAAACACATCTGTGTGGTTCTTACTTTGATAAGTAATTCTTCTGTGCTGCCCATTATTTACACCTTTCCAGACATCAGGGTCAGCTCTCCTTTTGTGTGCTCCTTTACTTCTGTGGTGAAGGCTCAGGACTAAGTGGGCAGGCCTGCCCCTTGCAGTGTGTTGACACAGCTACTCAAAGGGACATTATGAAACTGACTTAGTATACCTTCTATATGTTCTAACTTCATCTGTAAAGGGCAGTGACTTTTCTGCTACTGTAGTTCTTTTAGCACCCTTTGCCCTGGACACTCAACATAACATAGAAATTCCATTTTCACTGTGGAAATAAAGAGCAACTTCTAAACAAGAACAGAGGATTTTTTCAGAGTTTGATATAGCAAGAGAGTCAGCTACTATTATTTTTGTGCTCGAGTCAAATAATTACACCCCAAAGATGTCCATGTCCTAATCCCCGGAACCTGTGAGTATGCTATCTTACATATCTATACGAGATATCTTATGCATCTATGTTACGGAAAAAGGGACTTTCCTAGATGTGATTCACTTTTAAGGATCTTGAGATGAGGAATTACCCTGGATAATACAGGTAGGCCCATTGTAATCAGATGATCCTTATAAGAGAGTCAAGACAATCACAGTCAAAAGAGACAGGAAAACAGAAGCAGAGGTCAGAGTGATGCAGCCAAGTCTCAAGGAATGTGGACAGCCTAGAGAAGCTGGTAAAGACAAAGAATGGATCTCCTCTAGAGGCTCGAGAAGAAATGCTGCTCTGATAGGCCCTTGATTTTAGCCTTGTAAAATGCATTCAGACTTCCGATCTCCAGAACTGGAAGATAATAAATTTGTGTCACTTTAAGCTGCTAAATTTGTGGTAATTTGTTACAGTCACAATAGGGAACTAATACAACTTGCACTTGGCACAAATTCAAAGACAGGCAAGGAGTAGGAAAACTCTGTAGTGAGAAAAAGGAGGGCTTCAGGTATACAGATGCTCCTCAACTTACAATGACGTTATGTACAGAGAAATTCATTGTAACTTGAAAGTCGGGCAAGGCAAAAATGCATTTAATATCCCAATAAACACTTTCTAAAGTCAAAAAATCAGAAAGTAGAACCATTGTAAGTCAGGGATCATTGCACTTTGACTCAAGGTTGTTGGCATGGGAAAGCTGGAGTTAGAGTGACTCAAAGTGAGGCATCTCACGCGATTGGTTAGAAATCGTATATTTTGTCCTCTACTTGGTGCTGAGTCAGAAATCAGTAAACTAGGGAAGCTGGCAGTCACTGATGACGTCCTTTTTGTTGTGGACCAGCTGTTGTAGAGAGTGTGATTTGGCTTTCTGGACTGCTGGCTGCAGAAATTGTTGGGCAATGCTCTATTGTCATATTTGATTATGAATAAAAGTGTCCTCCAGAACCTCAACAAATAGCCTATCTGGTGTACATTTTATGATACAATTCCATTGTCTCTGATGAGAAGTAAACACCAATTATTTTTCCACTGAAGGTAATATCTTCTTTTCTCTCTGAATCTCATATTTCTCTTTTCTACTTTCTCTTTCATCTTTAGAAGTCTGACAATGATGTCACCAAGTATGATTTATTTTTCTTCAGATTCACTGAATTTCTTGAATATGTGGATTGATATGTTCCAAAACTTTTGGAAAGTTTTCAGCCATTATGTGATCTATTAATTCAGTTATCATTTATCTTAACTTCTGGAACTTCAGTTACATATATGTTAGATCCTCTGACATTGTCCCATAGTCTCTGGTGCTTTCTTTTATTTTTCCCATTCTTTTTCCTTAAGTTCTTGTAAACAGATTTATCAGAAAAAAAAAAATCAAATAGACAATTAACATACTATGAAAAAGTGTTCAACCTCAGTAAACATCAGAGAAATGCATATTAAAAGCAAAATTAGATTCCACTATACATCCAAAAGAATTTCTGAAATTTAAAAAGACAAAAAATACTAAATATTGCTGTTGACATATAATAGCCAAAATATCTTGATCCTACATAATGCTCAGACTTCTCTTTGTGAACTAGATCCACTCTCATATTAATCCAGGAATTGAAATACTATTATATAATCAATGTATTTTTCTTTTTACAGGATTATACTAATCAGAATACTAATCAAAAATAAAATTCTTTTCTTAACCTTAAATTCCTCTCTAGTAACTGCCTCCCTTCTACAGTTACATTTACGTTAGTGACTTCTTTCAACACCATGGGTCTAAATACATCTACATCTTAATGACTTGTAAACATATTTTTAATTCTAATCTGTCTCTTAAACTCCATATTAATACATCTATCTCCATTTCCACTTGAATATTTTGTAGGTATCTCAAACTTGAACTCTTGAATATCTCCCCACCCCTGAAAAAAACTATTTCAGTTAGTAAATGGCAATTCCATCTATCCAATTGCTTAGTCCAAACACCTTGGAATTATCTCTGACTTCTCTTTTACACTTCACAGGTACTCTTTCCCTCAAAATGCAAGTTTTACCTTAAAAAATGTCTAAAATAAGATATTTTATTATCATCTTCACCACTTCTATCCCTTTTAAGTCATAACCACTGACCTCATTCATTTCATTTTAGACCTTGCCCTCCAACCAACACAGCAGCCAGAATGATCTTTCTAAAACTCAAGTAAGTTTCTATCATTCCTTTGCTAAAAGTCTCCAGTTACGCCTCATTTTTTTCAGAATAAATGCCAAAGTTCTTAAAATTTCCATAAGCATCTAATGATCTGGTTTCTACCTCTCTGACTTCATCTCCTATTACTCTCCTTTAATTATTTAATGATTGTTAAGAATTGTGTCATATAAACCAAAACCTCAGAAAATATATTATCCTGAAGTAATATCAGACAAGACAAAAAAATCATTCCAGTAATAAGTAGTTAAGAATTTTGATTAAATCATTTTTTAAAATGAGAAGGTAATTGTATCATTACTGGCCTATATTTAATATCAATGGTAAGGATTAAAATGTTATAAAAGTAATTGGCTCCTTATGAGTTACTATATATCTCTAAACATCTCCAAGACACAAAATCAGGTCTGAGGTTGAAGTCTTGCATCTTTAAATTAACAGCGAAATCTCTTTTTGCAATATTTTGAAGTCCTTAATTTTATGTTCTTTTATAATGATTATAAATAATGTTCACAAGTAATCAATATTATGTTTTCTGATATTTGTGAGCAGAATAGATAAATGAAATGATTTCTCCTCTAAGATAAGAGCCTTTTAGTAATAGTATTTTTAGTTGATTTAATTCTCTTAAATCAACTTGTGCAAAATCAATGCTATCTCTCCCTTATTTGAGATGTTAACGACAGACTGTTGAGCACATTACAGTTGACCCTTGAGCAGTAAGGGCTTGAAATGTGAGTCCACTTATATGTAGATGTTATTCCTTGTCTGCCACCGCTGAGATAGCAAGACCAATGCCTTCTCATCCTCCTCCTCTTTAGACTACTCATTATGAAGACAATGAGAATTGAAGACCTTTATGATGATCCAGCTCCACTTGATAAGTAGTAAATATATTTTCTCTTTTTTATAATTTTCTTAACATTTTCTTTTATTTAGTTTTCTTGTAAGATTTCAATATATGGGCCAGGCACGGTGGCTCATGCCTGTAATCCCAACACTTTGGGAGGCCAAGAAGGGCGGATCACCTAAGGTTGGCAGTTGAAGACCAGCCTGACCAACATGGAGAAACCCCGTCTCTCCTGAAAATACAAATTACCCGGGTGTGGTGACACATGCCTGTAATCCCAGCTACTCAGGAGGCTGAATCAGGAGAATTGCTTGAACCTGGGAGGCAGAGGTTGCAGTGAGCCGAGACCGCACCATTGCACTCAAGCCTGGGCAACAAGAACAAAACTCCATCTCAAAAAAAAAAAAAAAAAATGCAATATATCTTACATGTAAATATACAAAACATGGGTTAAGTGACTGTTTATGTTTTCAGTAAGGCTTTTGGTCAACAGTAGGCTACCAGCAGTTACATTTTTGGAAAGTCAAAAGTTATATTCAGATTTGCAACTATGTTGGGGGGTCAGTGCCCTTAACCTCCACATTGTTCAAGGGTCAACTGTATTTAAAATAGTAAAAAAGATATAATTATAAGATCTGAATATTGAACTTGAGTACATTCTTTTATTTCTTCAATCATTTAACAATTGAGCAACTACCACAAGTCAGACACCACAATGCACATACAGCAGTCTGCAGAACAGTCATGGAAACGCTCCTCACAGGCTGACAGCCTAGAATGTTCTCACTTTTTTGTAACATTCCCGTTGCTGAGTTCTCTAAAAATATCTGAAACGTCAAATATTTTAAACCTAAAATATATACAATTTTTACTTGTCATTTATACCTCAAAAAAGCTAGAAAAATCTGTAACATATAAATTTTATGCTAAGTGAAATTTAGTTAAGAAAGACATACTATATCTTATCCATCTAAGTGCTCCTTGATTAGCATACTAATTAGCATGTGTTAGGCCCTCAATGAATGTAAGTTGAGAAATTATATTTAAGGGAAGATATCTTGTTTATTTGTTTTGTATCTCAACCAGCTAGCTTTTATTATATCATTTTACCATGCTTTATAAGTATTATTAATGTTAATAAAGAGAAAAAAGAAATGACATTTCTTCAGCACTTGCATTGAGCCAGTCACCATGCAAAAATTTCATGCCCATTGTGCCTTTTAATCATCCCAATATCACTATAAAATAGCAACTATTATTTCCATTCTACAGATGAGAAACTTATGGCAGGTAGTAACCTAGATTTTCTGGCTCTAAAACTTGTATTTTTAAGCCACCTAAGTCTCACTCACAGTGTTCATTAAGTGCACACTCTGGCCAAGAAACATATTGCTCTCCTTCCTTCACACTAGTCTCCTCATCTAGTTCGATTTCAAATTCCACTTGCCAAGTTCAGCCAGGTATGCCTATTACCTGGCTTAATTTTACTAGTGTCCCCTTTTACTCTCAACGGTGTCTGCCTGTGGATGATGCGTCATGTGATCACCATACCTCTTATTTCATCCTGGTTGTCAGTCCCCATTATGTTTTATCCAGGTGGAGTAACTTCTTCATAGATTGTCATGAAGATCTCTTCCTCTCTTCAAGTCACTTTACCTTTTCTCCGAGAAGAGCTTGGCTAAAGTTTTTATAGAGATTTATTTGGCTAACAACAGCATGATGGCATTTTCCTTACTTTACAATCTTTCAGTGATTTTGCTGCTGCAGCAAATTACCACAAACTTAGTGACTCAAAATTACACAAATATATTACCATACAGGTCTATGGATCAGAAGTCTGGTATATATCTCACTTTGCTAAGATCACAGTTTTGGCAGTTCATTAATTTCTGGAGGCTCTAGGCAAAAATCTATGTTCTTGCTTTTTCTACCTTTTAGAGGCCATCTTCTTTCCTCAGCTCATGACCCCTTCCTCCACCTTCAAGCAGGCAATATCAGGCTAAATTATCACACTGCTCTCTTTCTGATACTCTCTTCCTATTCCCTCTTTTACTTTTAGGTACCCTTGTGATTACACTGAGCCTATCTAGATAATCTCATTATTTTAAGTCAACTGATTTGCAACTTTAATTCTATCTGGAGCTTTAATTTCCCTTGACCATAACCTAATGTATTCATGGATTTCAAGAATTATGACATAAACTTCATTGGGGAATCATTATTCTCCCTAAGACAGTAGTTGATTTTCAAATTTCACTCTTAACTTCCTAACTACCAAGACAACAGAATAAAAGGAAATTTCAAAAACAGGTAGCAAGATAAACTCTATAAAATCAACATATGAGTTCAGTCCCAAAGGACAAGTAAAGTTTATCTTAGCAATATTTGTAGAAAAAATTCATCAGAAAGGTCTTTAATATAAGACAGTGAATATTATAGTGAACCATGGCATCACATCACTGTTTTGTTTCTAAAAATGGAAAATCATATTTTATATGCCTTTTTTGCTAAGGTACCTTGCAAAATCATATTGAGCAATATTAAAACATTTTTCCTTGCTTAAAAAAAATTTCTTCATGCTAAGTCCTTGCCCTGCAAAGAAAATACTTGTTGAATTGATTAAACCTCTAGTGATACACATCTTGAAACAATCAATGGAAAATATCATTAATAAAAATCAGCTACAGAAAATTTAAACAGATCTATTAATTCTTTCTTTCTGTTTTATATTCTAAACGAGTGGACAACTAACTCACTTTGATTTAAGAACAGCTCATATCCTGCTTGATCTGAGAATAGAATTCACAAAATAAGAACAGATGCAAATTCTATTTCCAAAATACTACATAATACAAAGACTTCATGAAAATGATGTAATTTACCGATTAGGGGCTACAAATACTATGCAAAACAAAATTCTCTTAAAATTGTAAGATTTATTTCCTTTATTTGTGCTATTTTTTATTAGTGTGAGCTACCAAATAAAACAAAGTAAACAAGCCATATGAAAAGAGTTAGATGAACATGAAAACTGGAAATCGAGTAGCCGACAGGGAATGTAAATAACAAAGAGGAATTAACAAAATAAAGTTTATTATGTACTTGGATCAATCAAATTACAAATTACAAATTTCTTCTGCCATGTATCTTGTCACTCTTCTGAGAGATTTTGTCTACAGGGTTTTTTGTTTCTGTTTTTTTTTTTTTTTTTTTCCAAAACAAAACAATATTTTTTAAAAATAAAACTTTTTGTTTTAAATTTTAAAAAGGTAGCCAAACATTCAAAAAATTTTAAATTTTTGTTTGATTTTAAAGTCAAAACAACCAATGTTGAGAAGTACTTATTTTAAACCTAGCTTTGGAAGGTAAAGGTGTTACCAGAAATTAGCAGTTTTATAAAACATATCATCTACTTTTATAAAAAATATTTCAAGTAAAATGCTTGTACTCCTGATTTCCAATCCAGCATGTAAGGAGTTTGGAAGTCATTCTGTGAAGAAGCTAACGCTGGATAAAAAGAAAAATCAACAACTCTTCTTAGATTCCCTCACAAAGGATACAATTTTGTTCCTGATTCCAGGACAAACCACTATTCTCAACATTAGAGACAGACATAGAACACATCTATCTCTCTCAATATAGAGAATTACAATTTACCAAAGTAGAAATCTAGGAGTGGAAATCACTTTGGAAAGCAGTGCTGGACTTCTTTTTTCAATACCTCATGTCCAGTTATGAGAAAAAAAAATAAAGACATTCCAAAAGGCAAAAAATAAAATTTTAAGAGACAAAACAAGTGTCAGAATCAGACTCAGATATGCAGGATGTTGTATTATCAGTCCAGGAATTTAAAGATACTACTGTCAATATGCTAAGAGTGCTCATGGATAACGCAGACAGTATGCAAGAACACACTGGCAAAGTGAGCAGAGTAATGGAAATTTTAAAATAAGAACCAAAAAGAAATTCTAGAGATCAAAAATACTGTAACGGACATGAAAAATGTTGTGATAGGCTTATTAGCAGACTGGACACATTGAGGAAAGAATCTCTGAACCTAAGAATATCTCAAAGGGAACAACTAAAGCTGAAAAGCAAACAGGAAAAAGACTGAAAAACACAAAACAGACTAACAACCATGGAACAATGTGATACAAACAATTAGTGGCACCCCAAAACAATTTCAATAGTAACATGTAAGATTGCACATTGCAGATCACAATATAGGATATAATAATAATAATAAAGTTTGAAATCTTTCAAGGATTACCAACATGTCACACAGAGACAGGAAGTGAACCCATGCTGTTGTAAAATGGTCTCAAGAGACTTGATGGATGTAAGATTGCCTCAAACTTTCAATTTATAAAAAATGCAATATCCTCAGAGTGCAATAAAGCTAAGCACAATAAAACAAGATATCCCTGCATTTCATTAACAAAACTGTGTTCATGAAACATGTGTCTGTTGAGTTACATTCAAACTGCCCATCATGAATACAGCATTTTTTTTTTCTTTCTTTTTTGCGAGGGGGTGAGTCTATTTCTGATGAGTGTCAAGGAGAGGGAGGTGGAATATACTCTCTGAGGTCACAGGAATTCATTAACTATAGCTGACAATGCTATAGTAAAGAAAAAATATATACTTCTAAGTCTATATCCACATTAAATTCACAAAGTAGTTGTTTACTCCCAAAAGAATCCGAAATAAATACCAAGGGAATATGATTCTAAAGAGTGAAAAACATTTTTCAGTGATTGTGGTCCTTTGCATCATATGGGTGCCAGAATATAAATTGGGTAAATTCATTCCTTGGGGAACGAGCAGAAGTCAAACCATGTGGCCAGGCCAAGCAGGATGGATTTAGTTAGGAATACTGCAGCATAATATTCACATAAACTCATAAAATTTTATTTTGCTCAGTTACGCAATAGTTATTTTCAGAGCTCACTCACCAGTGGGGAAGAGTTCCCAAAAGGCTACCAGAACTTGTCTCATTAATTCAATCCCAAAGTGGAGCTGGGACTGTATGTGTTTTGTGACTTGTGTTGACACTGAGCTGGGCTAAAACAGGCAGAGTATTGACTGAAAAAAAAAAATTCCCCCAAATATCTGACCTTATTTAAAAATGCAGCAGTACTTCCACACAGCTTTATGCGGCTCGCAGATAGTCTTTGAGTACAGGAATAATCTAAATATATTTTATTAAGTGTCAACTGCTCAGTAATGCTTACTATAAAAACTATTCAAAATTACAGTTCTGATGCCCCATACCCTGGTTTGCTTCATTAACTTACTATTGCATTATATACTTTTTACTTGTTCATCATACTTTTTATTATATTTTTTTCTCTACTGGAATTGTGACATTTTATATTTGTTTCATTCATTAGTGTATCTTAAGTGTTTAAAATGGCACCTGACACATAAATGATTTTCAATGTGTTAAAAGAATAAAAATTTTGAATTTTCAAGAATTTCTCTTGGGCTTTCTCTTCAAAGAGGAGCTCCACAGTGAAAAGCATTCTGGAGATGTATGAAGTCCATGCTGACATTTTCCTCAGCACATTCTGACTTCTGTGCTCTCATCACATAAGGAAACTCTAAGGTCAATAGCTGTTCGCATTTTGGCACTGAGAAACGTGAAAGCTGAAAGAAGCATGGCATCTTGGAAAAGAAATAAGCGTGGAAGTACAAAAAACAAGCTTCACCACCTCATAATTGTGTAAATTTAGGCAAGTTTTGTAACATGTCTTAGTCTTGATTTTCTCAAAACGGGGATATTAGTTACTCGGTAGATTTGCTGTGATAATTAAATGAAATTATACACATTAAGCATTTATTGAGGTGCTAGGCACATTCAGAAAATGATTATTTCCTTGACCTCAAATTCAAATCCACAAGAAATGAATTCCTGTCATTCTTCTACCACCAATAAGTCCTAGTTTGGAATTCCAATGCTCAAGACTGAAGCCCTGGCTTTGTAACTGGGTGCCAGCCCCTAGCTCCCGGCTCCAGACTATCTACTACCCTGAGCCTCTTCCTGTTACCAACTACAAGGCTTTGAAATAATTGGTTGTCATCCTTCTGCTTAGATAGACATTCTGCTCATTTCTAGGACTGTTTGAGAAATTCTAGCCTTTGCTTCTTGGGTCTCGTGTCCTTTCCCTTTCTTGGGATTCAGAAATCAATTGCCCAAAATGAAGGCCTCAGTATCAGAAACAAAACTTTTTCTCTGACTTTTTGCTGTTGCTTTCAGTCTCATTTTCCACCAAGGGAAATCTTAAAAACTGGAATCTCTTTTTCCCAAGGTGGGTCATAAAAACAAGAACCCCTTTTCCCCAAAGCCAGCCATAAATCCTAAAATTTTTACTCTGGCTTTTCTTCTGTCTGTATAAAAACCAACCATTAAAAAAATTATCTGACCTACCTTGTTTGACTGTAGGTCATGAGCCTCCCATACCAAAGAGGGTCCTTCCCCATATACCCAGAAGGAAGAAATACAAGCTCAGAGAGACCAAGAAGAATATGGACAGACAAGACTTGAGTTTCCCCGCTCAGTCCATTAATGTTAGATCATACTTTTTTGGTCTAATCATGTTTTTGCACAGCTATTCATACTTTGTTGAGCCTAAGTGTAAAAATGGACACTTTGCCCTGTATCTTTGGGTCTTTATTCTGAAGGCTCTGGAGTACATGTTAATAACTTTTGAATGCCTTTTCTCCAATTAATATACCTTGGCTAAATAAATAACTATAATTTCACAATGATCTGCGATCCTATTTCGAGTTTTTTAAACTTTTGATATTTGACAGACTTTTCAAAATCAAAATTTCAAATTCTACATTTATGTTCTTTTAACTTCACACTAACTTTTCAGATATTAGAGCTCCTGGAAGTCCAAGAGGGACATATCAGGCATGTTTGGTATGTTAAAATCATGTGGGGAACATTGTCAAATAAGAAATAGTGTTTAACTTTCTGTTGTTTATATTTACATAAATGTGTTGTTAACTTATGTTCCAAAATTATATGAGATTTCTAAAATTCTGATAAGTCTTAGTATATGTTATCAGTAATAATTATGATTATCATGTTAACTTTATTATATACCACAAAAATAACTAAATTTTCTTGTCAATTGTCTTTCCCCTTGACTATTCTAGGATTTTTGTCATCCACAAACAATCATTGCTTTATTTTTTAATTCTTCCCCAAAAGTGGTTTATAATTACCAACAGTCCAAAATTTACTTCTTCTTTTTAAAAACGCCCATGTAAAGGACTCTCTGACAGGTACTCTGGACAGGTTTCTAGTAACTTTGGAGATCATACCATTAGACTAGGTAAAAACTTCCAGGACTTCAATTAAAATCTGATGCATTCATGAGGAATACTAATCCAACATCAAACACAACAAAAGGTAATTACATGCGACTAAACTGATAAAAGACTAAAATAGTTTTTATATTTTTTTATTTAAAATACTGCTGATTCTTTTTATTTATTTATTTATTTTTTCTTTTTTGAGATGGAGTCTTGCTTTGTCACCAGGCTGGAGTGCAGTGACACAATCTCGGCTCACTGCAACTTCCACCTCCCAGGTTCAGGTGATTCTTCTGCCTCAGCCTGCCTCCCGAGTAGCTGTGACTACAGGCATGTGCTACCACACCAGGCTAATTTTTGTGGTTTTAGTAGAAATGGGGTTTCATCATGTTGATCAGGATAATCTCAATCTCTTGACCTCGTGATCCACTTGCTTTGGCCTGCCAAAGTGCTGGGATTACAGGCGTGAGTCAATGTGCTTGGCCTTTTATTTTTTTATACTCAATAATTTTTTTTTTTCTTTTGAGCAATTTATAGCTGACAACAATTTGGTACAATATACCTTTGTAAAAAACCTGATTTTCTTTGTCTATCTGATTTTTCCAGAGTTTAGAAATAATTTGTGAGTATTCTTAATTTATTATGATATAATTATTTACATAAGTTCAATACAAATCTATTTTCTTATGTAACAGGACACGATGAAGGACATCAGTTATTTAATGAAGGATTTGACAGGAACAGAATATATTCCAATAAGGCTGAACTGCTTTGAGGAATCCAGGTTGACTTTCTAGAGTAAGTAAAAAGCCTCTTTAAAAGGCTGGGTTGGCACCTTGTCCACACAGTTCCTTTACAAGGTTCCTGACCTGTGATAAGTTTAAAAAAAAAAAAAAAAAAGGCCCAGAAAACGAGTTATTTGGGGATCCACTCCCCCAAAAATAGAAATTTATCCAGGTATTACAGACAGCCTGATGATACATGCTTGGCTTGGCTTCAGAGCCTTAAGAGACTTTTAAAAGTCTAATCTGAGATTCCTTGTAAAATTTTTCCAACAAAGCCAATTTAAAAAGAATCTAGATGGCCAATCACTATTCATACTACATTTTATACAAATAATCAGGCTGGCCGGGCACGGTGGCTCAAGCCTGTAATCCCAGCACTTTGGAAGGCCGAGACGGGCGGATCACGAGGTCAGGAGACCGAGACCATCCTGGCTAACACGGTGAAACCCCGTCTCTACTAAAAAGTACAAAAAACTAGCGGGGCGAGGTGGCGGGCGTCTGTAGTCCCAGCTACTCGGGAGGCTGAGGCAGGAGAATGGCGTGAACCCGGGAGGCGGAGCTTGCAGTGAGCTGAGATCCGGCCACTGCACTCCAGCCTGGGCCACAGAGCGAGACTCAGTCTCAAAAAAAAAAATAAATAAATAAATAAAAAATAATCAGGCTAAGTGTAATAAAACTGTAACTTATTTTACAAATAAACTGGTCCTGCTATGATTTGTCTTTAGTAAAAATTGGGGACTAGAAAAAAATTGTTTAAAATAAACTAAAACATACCTGTTATTAGATTCTAGCCTTAATCATTGTTTTTGAGTTTTTATTATTTTGCTACAATTCAGATTAAATCCTAAATTCCTTCCTGGCTATAAGTCTCCCAACTAATGTTTCCAAATGTTTTCTACTTTCTGACTTAAAATTACTAAAATTAATACTGCGTTTTCCTAAAGCCCTATAAGCTAAGGGTAGACAACTTGATAAAAACTTTTTTTAAAAAATCATTATAACACTTAATAGACAAACAGCCTTTGAACTTGACAATGTGTAGACTACTCAAAAGTTCCCTTGAACACCTGATACAAACTACAAACAGAAAAAAAATTGTTGGATTGTTACTATCTGCTCTCACTTTGTCTAAAGATGCTTCAAGCCTAACATCTAAAAATCTTAGCAATGGGCTGCCTCTTAGAGTCAAAACCTAAGTTTATAGTTTTTTTTAACCGTTAACTTTTGTTTTTATGCTGTTTCCATAAAAATGTCTCTTATTCAATATCTGATTGCAAAAATCATAAAGAAACCCAACTTTGGTAAAAGCCCATCTACACCACCACTGCCTGAAATAAGATGCTAGCATTAACTGTTTCACTTGCTGCCCTGTTCTCAAGACTGAGAGACTGCTTCAATTAAACAGCTCATACAACAATCCACCAACCCAAGTCCTGGCCTGTGAAACTTCTCTGGGAAGTTTTAGACCAGAGAATGTTGGAAAACAGAAAACAACATTCAAAAATGGCCTCAGAAACAGCCTCAGGGAAAAAAAAAAAAAAAAAAAAAGATGTTTTCTCTGACCTTCTCCCACCTTCCTGCCTCCTGTTTTTCAGCCCCATTCTCCCCCAAGGCTGGTCTTATAAACTTGAATCCCTCTTCCACAAGCCAGGACATACAAATCAGAACCTCTTTTCCTCAAAGTCAGCCATAAAACCTAAAAATTTGACTCCAGCTTTTCTTCTGTCTTTTTGTATAAAAACTGGCAATAAAAAATGATCTGACCCCCTTTCCAGAGAGGGTCCTGTCCCACATCCGGAAGGAAGAAATACATGCTCTGAAAAACCAAGACAAATCTAGACCCAGAGGCCTTGCTAGATTGCTCCACTCAGTCTGTTAACGTTAGATAATACCCTATTTTTCCAAACATACTTCTATGCAGCTATCCACACTTTCTTGAACCTAAGCATAAAAATGGACATTTTTTTCTATATCTTTGGGTCTTCAATCCAAAAGATCCTGTTTACACGTTAATACATTTTGAATGCTTTTTCTCCAGTTCATCTGACATTTATGAGTTCATTTTTCAGTAAACCTTCAGAAGGACAAAGTGAAAATTTTCCCTTGACCCCTGCACCCTCAAAGCTCATTCCTTAAACCATGAACTCTTGGCTTTGCCCCATGTTTCCACACAAGATACTTATTTAATAGAGAAACAACACTTCACTTTCTTCCAGCCCCGCAGATCATCCTGCACTCCTTAGCCCCGCCAGTCTTCGTCCCACTTAAACTTGGGGCCTAAAAGGAGCTTCACTTCAGCAAAATGTTTAATACATTTTGAAAGAAAAATATGATTTTGATTTAAGAAATACATAGATGGTAACTTTTGAGATAGACATTTTAAAATATTCAATTTAGAGGAAAACAGAGCAAAGAATCACAAAGAGCTGTTTTAGTGGAAGTTGAAGATAAGGGAATCATCTCCATGGACCCAGGCCAGATATAGCTCTCAAGGATTTCTCAAAACCATTTACCCCTCACTTTTCATTACTACCTGTACAGCCTCAGTTTAGGCTCTAGTTATCTTTGGCAGACACTACAATCATTGATTCATAATTGGGCTCACTGTGATCAGTCATAGTCTCTAGTTCATTTTCCATAAAGAAATTAATACTTAAAATGCTAACCTACCCATCTGAATGGATATACCCTTAATTACACCACAAGGTACAAAGTAAAAAATATAAATCAATACTACTCAAAGTGCTAGTCCAAAATTGTTTGATATAAATCAATGATTACTAAAACACAGAAATTGAGAGTAAGCATTTGGAATCCTTTCTAGCAATTTGAAATTGCCTTGATATCGAAGTATGTAATTTCATATTTTATAAACATATCTATCCACATCATATTTGAAATTAAAGGATAATAATAAAGTATAATTGTCCCCTCACCATACATAGTTGAGAAGTCTTATTCTAACCATCTTAGCATGACATACAAAGTCAGTATCTGCCACGTATCAGTCTCTGCAACTGTGCCTTCTGCCTTCTCCAAGTTAGAATTTTATCCAGTAATTTCAACTCACTTGTTCACTACACCTATCAGTAAACCATAGCAAGGGGCTATATAGTATGGTGGTTAAGGATATGGACTCTGGAGTCAGATAGCAGGGTTCCAAATCTGTCCTCTATCATTTACTGGCTATGTGACCTTAGGTAATTCACTTAAACATTCTGTGCTTCAGTTTCTCCATACCTAAAACTGGGATAGTAATAACTGCCTCATATGTTTGTGGGAGACATGAAATGATTTCATGAATCACTTAAAATGGTGCCTAGAATAAATGTTAAGATCATTGTCGTTTTTATTATTTTAGTTTCCATGCCTTGATAGTATGTTTTCTCTGTCTTACTTACTTGCCTTCCTCTAACTTTGCATCTGGCTACTAAGCAGCTTTAAAGACAAATTAGACTTCATCTTCTCCTGGAGGCCTTCCTTGATTTTCCCAGACTGATTTATGTGTTCACTTTGTGCTACCTCATCACGCTGAACTGATGCCTCTATCATGGCATCTATCACATGATATAAGGACCTCTTTATGTGTTTGTTCCTTCTACTTTGTTTATTAAGTCTTGATGAATACTTAACACTTATAAAATACTTAATACATATTAACAGACCCCATAAACATACATATTTAACAGATCCCATTTTGATCCTCAGAAGGATCCGTGTTCACACCATCTTGTCATTTCAACTGAGCATTGCTTCCTGGAAGAAAATCTGGATGGGAAGAGATAGCTTTAGTGCCCAGAGTAAGATAAATGGGGATTGGAGCCTCTTGAATTGCCCTCCCTGCGCTTAGCATTGTCCTTGAGGCTTGCAACAGTATATATACCAATCCCAAAGAAACTAGCCCAGGTAAAGGCTATGTACAGCATGACCTATGCCATAAAAATATGCCCCTTTCCTCATCGAATTCTATTATACTGTTAATAATACAAACAGTGATGAGAAAAGATTTACAGTTTTCATCATAATCTCTTTTCTACTTACTATACTTCTGACTACAAGCACGATTATTTGATGAAGCAAAGAAAGGCTCCAAATTTTAAATTGAACTAAAAATGAGTTGTGCATTGACAATGGTTATAGTATTCTTGAATTAATTACAATCAGAGGTGACAGTGTTTTCAGAAATCTCGTGTTGTCAATATAAAATAGCTAAAACCCCAATTATCAATGACCTTGTGAAAAAAAAAAAACTGGCACTCAAATACCATTAATAGCCATAATGAAATCTCAAATAATAGTGCTACTGTAAGCCTCTTCATAATCTTTATTAAACAGAGCCTAAAAGGAAAACAAAGATTAATCTGGGCACAGGTTTCTCAGACAATGGCTAAAGAGCATGCAAATTACCTCAATAGGTGAAAAGCTATAAGGAAATCAGGCCTCTGAGGAAAAAATAAAATGCAAAGTACAATCAGGTGAATTGATAGGTACTTTTAGTTATCCAGCATAAAGGAGAAAAGCAGGGAAACGTGAAAAATTTTAAATTGCAAACAATCTAAAATATTGTAGCAAATTATTTCAAGTTTTCTCATATGACTAATCTACTTTTACAAGGCATGAAAAATATAATACTTACCTGTTTGAGCTTAAGCACTTTTTCATGGTCCTCTTCAGTGTATGAGTACGTACAGGAGCTGTAAGAACAAATGTGCAAAGAGAAAGGATGAAAAAAGCTGGAGACTGACTGAGCCACTGAATACTGAAGCTTACAGGCACTTTCCTATCGAAATGCTCACAGATTCAAGGCCCCATGTACAAGGCAAAAAAAAAAAGCACTAGAATTTTGATAATCACATCTAAAAGAGTATTAATACGATGCATGATTTTAGAAAACAGGCTTTTTAAATTGCTACTTTATTGAGCAATTTCCATAAAAGATTTCATTATGTTAATTTAAAGATACAAACAGCAAAAGCTGAAAGTAAAATAATTTTAACTTCTCATTTTGTAACATATGGTGATAAAAAAGTGAAGCAGTCAAAAGGAAAGACATTTGAAAAATAGGAAAATCTTACAGGTGGTACTTAAGTCAGAAATGTTTCTTTTTTATCTATATTTAGGGATATTTATTAAACTCCTTCCAGGGCAGCAACGCTAAAAGAGATTTTGTCTTACACATTCTTGCAAACATCTAGTGCAAATGTTAAAAACTTGTGCTTCTGGATAATCATACCTCCAGGGTTTTAGCATCGTGTGGATCTGTGTGAATTATTTTGCAAATGCAAATAATGTATCATCTAGAGAAATAGGAATTCAGTAGTTGGCATTTGACAAGATCAAAAGGAAAAAAGGTGTTTACTTTATCAACTAAATATTGAAAAGTTTCAGGTAAAGAGACACGCTTTTTATAAAATTAGTTTAGCAACCCTAACATCAGTAAGAAACAATACAATACCAACAACATTGATGTGCAAAAGGTCATCATTTGTAAGATAAATGATATCCCACATGGTGAAAAAGGAAAGTTATGTCAACTGAAACAAGAACGAATATAAATCAGGTTATTCCTGGCTGAGGGTGTCATCAAAACCTTCGTAAAGAAAGAATGGTAAGAATAAGGCCAGCACCAGCTCGTTCTCTTCTCACTGAAAAAACAAAATAAAACAAAACAAAAAACAAACAAAAAAACCCCACCATGGTAATCCCCAAAATCAATAGACCTAATGTGCTATTTTTAACAGTTTAAGCATTCTGCTACTGATAGACCTTCACGGTTTCTTCTTCTTGTTTTGCCACTGTACTCAACAGGACATTTATCATCCTTATATATTTACACTTAATTCGTTTTACTTTTGTTTGTACACATCTGATTCCCAAAAGTGGTTTACATGGTATGTGAGCTATTCGTGCCCTTTTTTATCCTGAACGTGTGTGTGTGGGATGGGAGGAGTCAAAATAATTAAATTAGTAATGACTTGGTTGTGATTACGAGAGTTCAGCAGCTTCATGAAGTACATTTCCAGAAAAGCATTTAATTCAACAATTTGGTTTACTTAGTGGACCTCTCCTTATTAAAGTGGTGAGTGTAATTTCACACACACACAAAAAAAGAAATGGACCAGGTCAAAGTGCAAGGGTAACAATTATAAATATGGCACATGCATTTTAGAAGGTCACAGAGAAACTTTCATAAGCTGCCTTCTTTCTTATTCTGTTCTCATCTTTCTTCTCTTCCCCAGAGTTACCCCATGTGCCAGTCATATTTTGTTTGTTTAAAGCCACTACAGTTTAATGAAATTTCACACTTTTTCACAAGCCCACTTAGGCTGTGAACAAACTATTTCCTCTGCTAGAAGATTCACCGTATACTACCCCTGCTCCATACCCACCAGATAAACTCTTCCTTCAGCCTTGAAAACTAGGTTTCATGTCACTCTGGTAGGGTAAAGTCCCCCTCCTGGATATGCAAACTTGAATAAAGCTCCATCTTTTAGATAACACATTATCACACTCTATTGTAATGCCTTGTCTGTTTCCCTCATTGCAATGTGACTTTTTGAAGGCAGACCTGCCTTTTGTCTCTGATAACTTAATACTTATTATAGTGCAGACTTTCAGATTTTTTTTTTAACTTAACTGGATGAAAGAGTAACATAGAAAGCAAGAGGGCCAAGAACATTGGCTATTTAGGCACATACATTGAACTGATATAAAGAGAAAAAAAAAAAAAAAAAAAACCCTAGTGAGTTGCCCTAAAAAGAAGTATTTAAAGAAGTAAATAGAGAAAGAGGCAATAGATCTGTGGGTATGAGAGTTTAAAAAGGAGAGTAGAAAACATTGTCAAATGCTATAGAAAAAGGTTGAAAGAAACAGAAAGGAAAAGAAGAAATACTAAAGAAAGCCCAAAGTGAAGACACAATATATTTAATAGCTTTGGTTGGCTATGAAGGCTGAAGGAATAGGTGTTAGCAACACCTGTGTCTTGGCACTGGCGAATGAACTAAAAGAATTTTTAGAAAGGCAATTAAGGGGTAAGAATGGGGCAACTGAACTTGAGTAGATGGAGATAAACTGAAATAGAGGCTGAGAAACAATAAGAAGAGGTACAAAATAGAGACACTACGACAATGACAAGCTAAGTCTGTGTTCCCACCTAGGCCGTATACTCCACATTACCCCATTCCCCCACCTCCCCACCCTGCTTTACCCTTAGGTAGGGAGTATTCCAACAAATTCAAGCTTCAATCTGCCTGGCAGTATGTCTAGTCACATTCCATGTAAATGGAGATTTCTATTCCAACAAAAGTTTATTCATCATTATTATTATTTAGAAAGCCCAGATTCACTTGTTATAAAACAGAAAAATTAATAACAACAATAAAGTACAATCTGCCACTGTAGCTTCATTTGTTATGCTATGCTTAGAAAAACAGATATTTATGAAGAGCTACTTGAAAGATAAATTTATGTTAAACACTTCATTTATTTATTCATATGTCAAAAATTATACACATAGCTGCAAAAAATAGCTTATACAGGAGATGAGACCAACTAGTAGGCTTTTTAAAAAATGTGACAGAATTATAACCTCCCTGAAGGTGATAAGAAGTGGAAAAATCACAAGATAAAAGAGAAAATCATTACAGAAAATGATCCCTGATAAGCAAATCGGTTCTGTAAAGTATAAAATTACTTTTTAATTTTTAAATTTCATATTTTATAGAGAAGGAATGTCTTATACAGAAATGCAGCTACTTAAAAGTTGGAGTACTTCTATCTATGATATTGAAAACTGTATTGATATATTTTCCTTTACTGCAAATTATAATTACCAGAGTTTTCCTGCTAAAGACCAGTACATTATCATTAAAATAATCATAGCTCTGTCATAATTTATATTGTTTTGTTTAATTTATGAATGAATAATTATGTAATATGCTTCTCACTTTTTTTTAGTAAATTATAAATTTGGTTGCTGAATAAAAATATCAGCAAAAACCATTCTATTGCTCTCCAAAAGCTATAGCCTAATGCAGTTCTTGGCATGCTTCCCATATTGTCTTATGTACCACAGCTCAAATTTTTTCTAATTCTTAAGACTTACAATTAGGAAGAAGAATGAAATGATAAACTAAAATAGATGTTTTCTAGTGTGGTTTTTAACTTCCTCTGACTCACGCTTTTTCTACTTTAGAAAACGAAGTGCTTCTTAGAATGAGCATAAGTCAGAGAGCATCACTAAACTTCTAATAAACCTTCCACACCACCACCTATGATTTAAATTACTTATCTAATGGTGAAAGCTTTCACATACCATCCCCAGTCCCTTGAACATTTGGAGTGTCCTTCATTTTCTGTAGAACAATTTGTTATTCCTAAGTACGGAATAGTTTGGTGAGATTTGATCACTTAACATATATGAAATGTATTAGAAAATGTATGTAGAAAATGTTAAACATGAAATGTATTTTATATTTAGTACTATAAATACTATACTATTAATACAAATTAACGGGCATCTTTAGATTCAATGTCTTAATAGTATAGCAATAAAAAGATCTTGTGATTAAAGACCAAATAATAATAACAATTTCTCTGGAATTATCAAGCCATGAAAACACATTGCAAAGCAATCCAGATTCAAATATTTGTGTTTAGAGATTATTTTAAGTTTGTTTTATGCCCTCTCAATTTGCTAACTAGGAGAGAATTCAGAAAATAATTTTAAGACAACCATTCTGTGATACATTAGGCATTTTTTAAGTTGACTAGCAATCTAATAGCTTTATTATTCTCAAAGCATATTTGCCAGTTTTATCACCACTCTTACAAGATTTTCATGACTTATATCTTCTCTTTTTAGCTTGGGAGAGTTTTAGAATTGTGCTCCCTTAAAAGAGAACGAGAAAAAGATCATTTTGCTCTCCTTTTAATCTCCAGGTTTAGATGTTGCTTGCAATGGTCAATTTTCTCACTGTCAGCACATTACGTATTAGAGATAGTTTCTAGGCATCAAAAAAAAAACAGAGAATCTCAGAGAGAATCATAATAAAGCTTCCCTACACATTTTATCTAGCAGAGAACAGGTCACAATGCATATAGAGCAATAACTCTCTTTCCTTTAAGAAATAAGTTGCCATTGAAGAGCAGCAATGCCAAATTCCCATGGAGTTTTACTAAAATAATTTGTATTTGTAATAGAACTACTGGAAATAAAAATGTGCTGACCTCTACCCATTCCTGGCCTGTTCACATAATTTAATTTAGAGAAAAGGGAACCATTCAGTGAGATCACGATTAAATGAAATAGAAGTTATACTTTCCTCAATGTGGTTGAGACATAGAAATTGTGATGGTTAATATTGAGTGCAAACTTAATTGTGTTGAAGGATGCAAAGTATTGTTTCTGGGTGTGTCTGTGAGGGGTGTTGCCAAAGGAGACTCACATTTGAGTCAGCTGACTGTGTGAGGTAGACCCATCCTCAATCTGGCTGGGCACCATCTAATCCGCTGCTAGCATGGCTAGAATAAAGCAGGCCGGAGAAGATGCAAGAGCAGACTTGTTGAGTCTTCTGGCCTTCAACTTTCTCCTGTGCTGGATGTTTACTGCCCTGAAACATCAGACTCCCAGTTCCTCAGCTTTTGGACTCTTGGGCTTACATCACTGGTTTGCAAGGGGCTCTTGGGCCTTCAGCCACAGACCAAAGGCTGCACAGTAGATTTCCCGACTTTTGTGGTTTGGGGACTTGAACTGGTCCACCACTGTTTTCCTTGCTTCTTAACTCACAGACAGCCTATTGTGGGACTTTACCTTTGTGATCATGTGAGTCAACTCTCCTTAATAAACTCCCTTTCATATATACATCTATCCTATTAGTTCTGTCTCTCTAGAGAACGCTGACTAATGCAGAAATCAAGGACAAAAGGAGTTTGGGTGAAAGAAGAAAGTTTGGGTTGAAATAATTTTAATAAACTAGAATTAAGGTTAAAGAGATCTTGAGCTCTGTCATCATTAACTTCTGTGTGAAATAGTGAAGAAAAAGTGAGAAAGCAAGGTGAATAGGAAAGAGATAACTGAAAATGTGAAAAACTGATCACTTGTGCTTTTTTTTCTTTCTCTAAATAATTTTTTAAATGGAGAAACACACAAGGGCAAATAGAACTGGAGATAAATATTCTCAGGTGAGAGTTGTCAACAAAGGTTTGGACTTTCTCAGAGGGCAGATAGATAGAAGTAAATGACTTGCAGTATAGACAAAGTTGAGACTTAAGTACCTATTGAGGAGGATGCCCAGAGGAACCAGGCTTTTTGGGTTACAAAAATCTTTCTGAAAGGCTCAGAATTTGAGGCACAAAAGTCTTGGGAGCAGGAGGATTGGGGGCCAGCCTCAGTTTAAAGTCTACATAGAGGTTAGGTTGCCTAGATTCCATCTCTCACCTAACACAGACAACTAAATACTCCTTTCCAACCAGGCAAGAGATGAGTGATTTATTCCCCCAGCAGAATAGAGCAGCAAGTTCCAAGTCTCAGAAACACTGGAAGAGAAATGCAAACCAAAGCCACAAAGCGATTTAAGTTCACATGAGTTAGAATACTTAAATTAAAGATTGGCAATACCAAGTATTGGTAAGGAAACTGAAACTCTCATGCATTGCTGAAAATGTAAATGTACAATCACCTTGGGAAACAGTTTAATAGTTTCCTATATGTTTAAACATACATCTGTCTTTTGATCCAGTAATTCTACTCCTAAATATTTACCCAAGAGAAGTGAAAACATACATTCACTCAACTATTTCCACAAGAATATTTATAACAGCTTTACTCATAATAGCTCCAACTGGAAACAACTCAAATGTCCAATAGCAATTGAATTCATAAACAAGTTATGATTTAATAATATTATGCAATAATACTTAGTAATAGAAGAGAGTAGATTACTTATGCAACAGCATGGATAGATCTTAAAATTACTTTGCTGAAAAAATATGGCAAATACAAAATGGTGCATATTATATGATTTCATTTATATAAAAACCCAGAAAAGACAAAACATCTATAGAGACAGAAAGCAGGTCTTTGGGGTCGCCTCTGGCAGGGTTTGAGATGGGGATTGACTACAGATTGGCATTAAAGAACTTTCTATGGCAATTAAATATTGATTCTGTTAGTGGTTATATAAACATATATGTGTCACAAAGACTAAGCTGTGCTTAGTATGAGTCCATTTTATTATCCATAAATAATACTTTTGGAATGTTGATTTTTAAAATAGATCAAAGTAAGTTGCAGTGTGTACTGTTTTACTTAACATTTAAATATTTGTTTTGTAACAGAGATGTAAATGCATTTGAAGATTGAAGGAAAGAGTCTACTGGATTAATAAAAACATGTTGATATGAGCAAAAGAGGGAAAAATTGATGAAGCATCATTCTGGAGCTGATGGGAAGGTTCAAAATAATTGGTAGAGGGGCTAGCCCTATAATGGTGACCACCATAGTAACCATTAACTTTGTTAAAGACTCTGTTAAAAAATTTTATGAATTATCTCAATTCATCATCACAATAATCTTATGATGCAGGCAGTATGATTCCCACTTTACAGATGACAAACTTAGGATTCACAAAGATTAATAGTATGCTCAAGGTAGCACAACTAATCAGTGGTAAAACTGGAATTTCAATTAATATTTGAGAGCATTTATTTTAGAAAACTTGTCATTGTAAACTCTCTGTCTCTTTGAAATGTACGTAAATCTTTTCTAAAGCTAAATAAAACTTGTCAGCTTTAGGACCCCGGAATGTCTTTCTCAAGGACCTAGGAAGCATATTTTTGAAATGCAATCATCAAGGAAGATAGGAACCCTACCTCTCACCTTCCGTGGGAGAGTAGGAGCCTAAGTTCATTGAGTATCTTGCTCTGAGCTCTAAAGGTACCTATTGTCATAAAGATATGAGAAGTTTATTTTTCCTTTGAATGCAACCAATTTGTGAACACATATGGTCCCCCTAGTTGTGAGGTGAACTTAAGATAAACTATGTGTGATAAATGGTGCTGTCCAGTCCTCTTACTTATGGACTAATTATTGTTTGTCTTGAGAAAATGTATATATAATGGTCTGCATCTGCTTAGTTATATAAAAGACAGATTTTTTTCTGTCTTCAACCTCTTTGTCAATTGCTCATGATGTTCATCACACTCTGGTTTAATGTTTATTCAATAATAAAATTGTTTGTCTTCTACCTCTGCAGAGAGCTTTTCTGGGCTAGGAAGAGATTTTGGTTTTAATTATATCCCCCTAACAAAGATTCATAGCTAATTCCATGTTTTTCACATCTGAAGGCTTGTTTTCAAAAATTTATTTAAAGTTTTTCTGAATTTCTAGTTAGCTAAAGCAAGCACTACAAGTTAAATTTACTCTCCCAGAGCAATGGAGAAAAGATGGAATGATGTTTTTAAGTGAAATATTTGACATTTCTGCTCATTTTATAGAAACCAGATGATACATAAGCCTGCAACTCACTACCTGGCATTCATCTGACATACCTTCTTCAATACCCACACTCATCATGCTATTGTATTTGTACCAAATGTTTAACCACCATTCACTTTTCCTTAATTTCTCTCTTAAATGTCAACACAATGAAGAATGAACCTGCACAATCCATTAAAGAACAAAGCTATATAAAACATTGTTAATAAGTTACTTGATGCCTGCAATCAACTGCTTCCTTGCCTCTAACTCATTTCGTATGTAGATTGTATCCACTTTCTGTTGATGAATTAGCAGCTTTTACAAGTGAATGGGCAGACAAGAGAAGCTAAATTGGCTAATAGACACACACATAGTTAGAAAAGTCAATGTATTTTGTGCAGTGAAGAGATTTCTTTACAATTCAAAGTAACGAACTAAATTATACATATTAACGTAATGCAATATTTGTTATTGGATTGTTATCCATTTAAATATGCAAGAGCTACACTTTCTCAATGTTGTGTTTCCAAAAAACTCTGCCATATTAGCTCAATTCAATTAAACAGTGGCCATTAGCAGCACCTTTAATAAACATGTTTGGTTTCTTTATTGCATAGTGACATGTACTGACATTATAAAGATTACCAGGTGCAGTGGCTTACGCCTGTAATCCCAGCACTTTGGGAGGCCGAGGCAGGCAGATCACCTGAGGTCAGGAGTTCAAAACCAGCTTGACCAACATGGCAAAATCCTGACTCTACTAAAAATACAAAAATTAGCCGGGCGTGGTGGTGGGTGCCTGTAATCCCAGCTACTTGGGAGGCTGAGGCAGGAGAATCACTTGAACACAGGAGGCAGAGGTTGCAGTGAGCCAAGATTGTGCCACTGCACTGCAGTCTGGATGACAGAGCAAAACTCTATTTGGAAAAAGAAAAAAGAAAAGAGAAAAGAGAAAAGAAAAGAAAAAAAGCTTATCAGGGAACCACAGATATATGAAGATGGCATTATCTGTAAGTCCAAATTCTAACTTTTATTTAGGCCCCAAGAAATGACTGTTGGCTTTGGATTTATGTCAGTAACATCTAACAAAAGGAAATAAGAAATGCATATAAAATATTTGGTCCAGTAGTAATTATACCTGGACATTAGGAGTTGCCATTCAATCTGCACAGGAAGAGCCTGCCTTATTGAATTGCGGTCACCAGTCTTTCTGGCAACATAAAATCAGTAGCCTTATGGGTCAGTTAGAACCAACTCAACATTGCACTTCCTATGGAAAAGAGGCTGAGTCAAAATATGTGACAGCTCTGTGTCAGCTTTTCACATTATTAAAATACATGATTCCTCTCCTTTCACACTCTGAAATGACAGAGATATGGAGTTGTCAGATATTTGGAACTTAGCCCTTCATTAAACAAGAAGTATTATATTAAATCAGTGATTTTGCCTGCCTGAAATGACCTAGAATCTAAACAATCTCCCAGGAATGTGACAGCTATCATTTTTCTATATATATTTAACATTAAAGTCTAATAATTATCATTATAACTATTATCTGCACTCAGGACTTTCCTGTCTCTTGCACGTGCATGTGTACGTATGTGTATGTGTGTGTGTATTTTCATGCCCTATGTTTAAAAGTTTATTTTCAAAATTTGTAAGAAAATTGTCCCACATCTCAGCAAAGATAAAGCATTGTATTTGTTTTTTAAAACACTATACAAAGCAGAAAACTGTCTTTGGTGAAGAAATAACTCATTGTTGTTTTTTCTCTTGATTCATTAATCATTTACCTGGATTTCCAAGAACAAATGAGTGGATGCCCTCTACCAAGAAAAAAAAAAAAAAAAGATGTTGGCAAAGCTACCTGTCAGATATTCATGACATGGACAAAGACTGACTATTAAAAATATACCTTGTAAAATTAAGATATGATCTACATATTTCCAATTGTGCCTTCTTCCAATATATCTTCAAAAAACTGTAAAATTTAAATGTAAAAATTAAATTTAAATGTAAAAGTTAAATGAACTTAAAATTCATAGTCAAACATAAGCATGTTAAAACTAAATCTTCCTTCTAGTACATAAAAAACTAATGTACTATTGGGAAAGACAAAACGATAAAGCTAACTTAATCACTACTTTTTTTCCTCCACTAATAGTGATAGAGGCAGGAGGCAGAGAAACTCAAGGCAGATAGGGGTGGGTCTCCAGCAAAACCCCGCCTTCAAGCCAAAAAGCCTGAAACCCACAGCCCACAGTGAGAACTTCCATCTCTGTGTGCCTGCCCTTTCCCAATTGGTGCTTTCTGAATAATGTCTTTTTACAAATGAAATGTTGCCTTTTCCAAAACTACCTATGGTCCACTCTACCCCCACACATCCTGTGCCTATAAAGACCTCAGACTCAGCCAGTAGAGGAGAGAAGCTACTGGACATTGGGGAGAGGTGACTTGACTTCAGAGATGGCAGCTAGATGTCAAAAAGAGGCAACTTGACTTTGGAAGAGAGAGGCAGAGCAGAGGCTTGACTTCAGGGAAGTGTGACCTGCCCTTCCTATCTCCTTTCTAGCTCCCCTCTCCACTGAGAGCTGCTTTCACCACTCAATAAAATTATCCTCATTCACCATCATTCAATTTATCCGCATGACCTTATTCCTCTTGGACACCAGAGAAGAATTCAAAATGCACTAATTGCAACTACTCAATAAGACTGTCACACTGACCCTTTGCCCTTGCTGGCAGAGGGCAGCCTCCCCATGTGATGAGAAAAGGGCCCATGAGATGGTAACACACTGCTGTCCATGGGCAGCAGAGCCAAGGGAACACTGTAACATGTCCCCTGGGGTCTTGGGGTTACCAGACACCCCCACCTGGATGTTGCTGCAGGGCCTGTACAGAGCTTGATCCTGCCAGTGCTGAAGCAGCTAGCCAGTTCTTTCATTCATTCGCTCTGTTTCCCATACTGGTTCATCTGCACTCTGCCTCCCATGAGGGGTTGAGCAGGGCAGCTGAGTAAATGGGACATCACTGTCATGTGTTCCATTGTTGCAGGAAGTCAGGGACCCCAAACAGAGGGACCTGCTGAAGTCATGACAGAAGAACATAAATTGTGAAGATCTCATGGACATTTGTCACTTCTCCAATCAATACTCTTACAATTTCCTATGCCTGTCTTTACTTTAATCTCTTAATCCTGTCATCTTCGTAAGCTGAAGATGTATGTTGCCTCAGGACCCTGTGATGGTTGCATTAACTGCACACATTGTTCGTAAAGCATGTGTGTTTGAACAATATGAAATTTGGGCACCTTGAAAAAAGAACAGGATAACAGCGATGTTCTGGGAACAAGGGAGATAACCATTAGATCTGACTGCCTGGGAGCCAGGCAGGACAGAGCCATATTTCTCTTATTACTGAAAATGGGTAAGAGAAATATTGCTGAATTCTTTCCCCAGTAAGGAATATTAATAATCAACAGCCCTGGGAAAAAGAATGCATTCTCGGGGTGGGGGGGGGTCTAAAACGGATGCTCTGGGGGTGTCTCTCTTATGCAGTTGTAGATAAGGGATGAAACACTCCCTGGTCTCCTGCAGCACCCTGAGGCTTGCTAGGATTAGGAAATTCCAGCCTGGCGAATTTGAGTCAGACTGGTTCTCTGCTCTTGAGCCCTGTTAAGATGTTTATCAATGAGAATGCATGCACAGCGGGACATGGAACTTCATTAGTAATTCTAGTTTTGCCCTGACCTTGTGATCTCGCCCCGACCTTCTGCCTTATGATCTTTTGTTGCCCTTGAAGCATGTGATCTCTGTGACCCACACCCTATTGGTACAGTGCCTCCCCTTTGAAAATTGGTAATATAAACTTGCTGGTTTTGTGGCTCAGGGGACATCACGGAACCTGCCAACATGAGATGTCTCCCCCAGACACCCAGCTTTAAAATTTCTCTCTTTTGTACTCTTTCCCTTTATTTCTCAGACTGGCCAACACTTAGAGAAAATAGAAAAGAACCTACGTTGAAATATTGGGGGCTGGTTCCCCCAATATTCCACAAAGGGGTCAAGAAAACATCCTGCATCAATAGGAATCATTCCTTTTCTCACCATTGCACTGAGAAAAAAATTAGGATTTCTAATGGTCTTTTTATGTATTCAACAACTTCACAGCAGGAATGAAAAACCCATTGGGTCAGCAGCTTTTGGCTGTTTTCAAAGAGGAAAGGTGGTTGTAGTGAAAGAATTACTGCTACGGCCTTCTCAGTGACCTCCCTGTGACACTTACCTGACATGTCACCATTAGTGATTCATGTGGGGGCCACAAAAACCTTTATGCAAAAAACTATGCATGATCTTGCCAAGGAGACAAGAGTCCCAATGATTCTTTTCCTCTCCTGTGAAAGTCTGCATGCATTCAGTGTGGAGATAGGAGAATTATGTCCTATATAGCTAATTTTCATCTAACAGTCACTGAAAATCTATTACATGCAAAGATGTTCATAGTCATTTCTGGACAACTTGAAAAGAAAGGTAAAGAAACTATTATAATATGATATGATATGAGATATGATAGACATAACACAGGTGTATGGTAATCTTCTCCAAAATCACATGATTTCTAGTCACTAGTCTCCACTCTGGAATCTGCTTTGATCCAAACAAGTAATTAGAATGTAGCAAATTTAACTCTCTTAGGTTCCATAACCAAACTGTCACCTTAAGAATGTGATATCATAAAAGGCCATGTCCATCTTTCTGCCAAAATTCATTGCCTGCATGCAAATGTAGTCACACTCTATTTACCACAAAAATATCATCAGAAATATAATACTAAAAATATCATCCTGATGTTGCAATATTTACTTCCATTAACACTTTCCATTTCAATTTTTTTCAACCTCAACCCGGGCTAATTCAAGCTGTGATCATCTAGGTTCTTACATCAGCAACATCTGTCACCAAAAATAAATATTCTGCAATCAAAACTTAACTGGCCTAGCAATTTGTTGGTGATGCATGAGGCAGAACTGAATTCAGCTTCATTCTTCCTCAGCTAAATTGACTTTCCAGCACTAAGAGTAGGAAAGATTTATGTGTTAGTAAATTAAGCAGAGCTACCCCAGAGAAAACAAAAGACACAAACACATGAGGCCTACAATATTCTTTGATATTCAGTTTTGCTCCTACACAATGTAATATATTTTAACAAGCTGAGAAACATAGATAAAAGAAGAGACAATGCTCCTACTAAAAATGAACTTTGAATTTCAGATGTAAACTGTTTAACAGATTAACATGTGATTTGTCATCTTACTAAATCAAGAAAGAGCTGAATACTCTTACTAAACGGTGGTAAACATTAATAATTATAAAATCTCTAGCATATTTTCTTCCCTTTAAATAAATAATGCTGTCTGCTCCTGTTGCATCATTTCAGTTTACAAAGCAGTGTTATAGATACTACTTTATTCAATCTTGAAAACAACACTTTCAGACTGTGGCTCTGGAATTATCATTCTTATTAAACAGCTGGAAAACTGTAGCCTAGAAGTTAAATCAAGATAACAAACTTAAGAACATGCAACAAGAGCCTGGAGAAAAATTAACACTCTCTCTTCTTACTCATACCACATACAGTTGATTCTTGTTATTCATGGTAATTATGTATGTTGTGGTTACATAAAATCACCACAAACACTGAATTAATGAATACTGAACCATTGTTTCTATGGGAAACGCAGAGTTAGGTTCAAGTGAGCCTGTGGTCACATTTTTATCAACTGACCAACATAGAATTTTGCTTTATGTATATTTCTGTTTAAAATCACATTCAGTATATATTGTTGATTCAGTAACATTGAACTTATAGCCAAGCACTATAATTAATGCCTGAATGAAATTTATCTAGCACACCTACATTCTCCATAAGGCACGTCCCAATCTTTTGCACTCAGAGACACTAGAGAGCACTTCAGAACTATGCTTGGGGACCATTAAACAAAAAAAAAAAATGATGACGAAAATGCAAAAAAAAAAAAAAAAAAAGAAAGAAAACACACACACACAAAATAAACTAACAAAACACCCACTTGTTTATCATAGGGGAACAGAAACAGGAAGGCAAAGTGTCTGTTCACCTTCAGCTGGAAACATGTGCTTTGGGTGACTCAAATTTTTTGCCACTCTTTACATATACATGCATGTCTGCAGATAACCAAGCGTTGATTCTGGGGTTCCAAATAAATTTCAGTCAGTAGGTAAATTCACAATATACAGTTTATCCTCATTACCTATGGAAGATAGATAATATATATAGATAGATATCTATCTATCTTCTGAATATGTTTATATATTCATCTTAAATGACAACTTTAGAGAAAGAAAAGGTAAAAATACATTTACCTGTCTATACTCTTAATGCTAACAGCAATGTTACAGTGATAATTGAAAATAGGTTGGAATACAGATGAAGGGTGTGATTGCCCAAGAAGATGTTGTACATCTTTAACCCTTCTCTTGACATTTGACTGTTTTATGCTGAGGGAAACCTGGAGATGAAGGGAATAATAATAGATGTAGAGAGAGGGAAGAGTTTGAATTTGGATTTACCCAAGCTGAACAGTGACTAACTGATTCTGAACAGATTCTAAAGAAAATAATTATATATTAGTCTGGGTTCTCCAGAGAAAGAACCAATAGTTCTTTAAACTACATAACTGTGTATTTATAATAGAATACATATTTCATAAATATATTTATCTAGATAGATATACAGTAATGTATCACTGAATGAAGATACATTCTGAGAAATGCATCATTTGTCATTGTGCAAACATCATAGAGTGCACTCACACAAACCCAGACAGTGTAGCCTACTACACACTTTGACCATATGGTATAGCTTATTGTCCGTAGGCCACAAAGTTGAGCAGCATGTTACTGTACTAGATACTGCAGTCAATTCTAAAACAATGGTAAGTATTTGTATATCTAAACAAAGGAAAAGTACAATAAAATATGGTATAAAAGATTTTTTTAAGTACACCTGTATAGGGCACCTACCATGAATGTAGCTTGCAGGACTGAAAGTCAGTGAGTGAGTGGTGAGTGAATGTAAAGGCCTAGGACATTACTTTGTACTACTGTAAACTTTGCAAACACTTTACATTTAGGCTATACTAAACTTATTTTTTTAAATAAAGTAACTGCCCTATGATGACAGCTATGATATCACTAGGTAATAGGAATTTTTCAGCTCCATTATAATCTTACAAGACCACCATTGTATATGCCATCCCTCATTGTGATGTCATTATGAAGCACAAGATTTCATGTCTATTAGATATGTATTTATTGTTTCTAGATAAATAGAGATTTGTTATAAAAAATTGGCTTACACAATTACGAAGGCTGAGAAGTCCTAGATTCTGTAGTCAGCAAGCTGGAGACCCAGGAAAGCTGATAGCATAGTTCCAACCGGAGTCTGAAGGCCCGAGAACCACAAGATCTGGTGAAGTAAGTTCCAGTCCAAGTCCAAGTCTGAAAGCAGTAAAAGATCAAAGTCTCAGCTCAAAGGCAGTCAGAGGAGAGGAAATTTCTCCTACCTGGCAGTGTCAGCCATTTTGCTCTATTCAGGCCTTCCATTGACTGGATGAAGCCCACCCCAGTTTCACCGGGAGGGCAGTCTGCTTTCCTTGGCCTGCTAATTCAAATGTTGGTCTCATCCTAAAACACTCTCACAGGCACACTCAGCATGATGTTTAACCCAATATCTGGGCATCTCATGGCCCAGTTAAGTTGACATACAAAATTAACCATCACTAGATTACATTCTTTTATTCAGAAACATGTGAAACACATTTAAAAACAAATCTGCAGAGAATAGTAAACAAGAACGAATGGAGCAGAAGGGAAGAATGTAACTGACATATAGCTTTTGATGTTATTAGGTCAAGACCTTTGCAAGCTGGACCTTCAGTTTGAATTGGTGTGCACACTTCATATATCAGGAATAACAATTCACAACATAACACATAATTACATTCCATTTTCACTGGTCTTTTTTTTTTTGAACTATGTTATTCTTTCTCTATATTGTCATGATTTTATCTTTCAAAATAGAAAAATCTTTTGGTCATACTCATTCACAGCTTTCTTAGATTTTTATTCCATTTATGAACAGAATAATTCAAGAAATAACTTTGGAAATCTACTATGTTCAAGCCCCCAGAACCAAATCACATATAAAAGTTAAGGATATTACTAGCAGGTTATCCTAAAAGATAGAATAATATTTTGGCTTTATCTCTTTTCATTCATCCAATCAAAAACCTAAAAAAAATTAATTACACATATACTTCTTTGAAAATTCAGCAAAATATATACCAACTAATTTTCCTAGAGGGTAATGGTCAGTGTGGAGATGCTTCAACGACTGTGAATCAGAAAGTCAGTCATCAGCCTCTAACTTGTCTTCTGCTGACCAAGGGCTATGGCTTTGACACTGAAGTGATCTTGCTCATCTCTGGATTATGAGGACCTGGAACTACGTATTTGCTAAATGCTTTTTTGAATCAAAATGAATTAAGAGGTGGGAACTACAAGAAAAGTCTGGCTTTCTGCTCCACTAATGTAATTTCCACTTTAAGAACAATAGTAACCTACTTAGTGACCATGCTTTAGAAATCACACTTCCTGGGAATTTGAAAAGACATAAATAACAACGAACTAAGAAGAAACATGTCACTGTCAGTGAAACTGTTGCTTGAGAAAATACAATTACACTAACCATGAAAAGTGAGACCTCAAAGGTGGGAAATTCTCTTTATCACCCCCGTCTCCAAGGACCCACAAGGAAGCTACAGAGAAAAGTAAAATAGCTGAATATGGTACCTGTAATGTCAAGAAAATGAAGAAATCATCCAGGAAATCATCTTATAAAATCGCAAGAACTGCAGTCTAAATAGACATTTAACAGCAGAAATGAAATGGGAATGTGTTCATATGGTCAAAAATCAACCAGTAAGCCTTGGGGTAATAAAGAAACAAGTCACTGTGAACAGTGTTGTCATGATTGATTTAAGACTTTGAGAGCGTAAAGCATTCTATTTAAAGAATTTTTTCAATAATTATCTCTATCCCAGACCTATAACTTTCATAGTAAGTATTAACTATAAGGAAAAGATAAAAATTTCATTGAGATGGTTTGCATTTTAATATGTTAATACTTTGGATAAGAAATATGAGTTAAACATAAAAAAAAGTTTATTATTTTTAGGGGTCTCGAAAGGAAAACTAAATAGATTTCCAAAAGAACAAATAAATACATAGGTTTTGTATTTAATCACATATGTGAGATTACACAGGACACAACAATAGACAGTTGAGTGTTCAGACTGATTTTTAAATAAATGTTCTCATTTCAGTACAAATAAAACAAAGAGAACATTGATCAATGTTGGGCATTCAAGATTTTTCTTTATTAAAACATCAGCAAGTTACTATTTCTCTATCTGGAAACTGTGTAAATATAAATCCTTCCAGGAGCTTTAAATTTTTTTTCTATTACCAAACTTTAGAAATTTCTGTATAAACTCTCAAATTGTTTCTCAAAATTATTATTTTGGAAACAAGTTTCCTGTGATTTATTTAGCAGTAATGACAGAGAACATTACAGATAGTAAAGTCATTGAAATTACAACTTAAAGTTTAGAACTGAAATGAAGATTCATTTTTTAAAAGCTGTGAAAGAAACTTACTACTAGACTGAAAAGCAAAGACTCCTAAAACAAAAAGCAGTATTTAATGTCTCATCTAAATGACCAAGTGAAAACTATATATCAGGTTGTTGCAAAAGTAATTGCATTTTTTACATTAAAAGTAATGGCAAAAACTGCAATTACTTTTGCACCAACCTAATATATACTAAGCAAAATGAAACCTACTTATGCAGGTTCCAGGATATATCACTCATTATTGAACACTTGACTGTCAACTGCTTTCCAGGGAATTTTACAGACTACAGGGGTAGATTATAGAGACATATTCAACCCAATGGCAGAGACATTATATTGTGCTTAAAAAAAGAAAAAAAAAGAGACGTGCTTTCTCCCTTAGCTATAAGACAGCAAAGAAATTCTAACAGAGATCAGTCACCATCTTCAATGAAATTAATACAAGAATACTCAAAGGCAATCTTCACGATTACTTCATGTTTCCTTCATCCTGCAAAATGAACAACATCTACATTTTCAGGAAACGTCTTGAAATTTTGCCCAATTATCTCATTCTCTGTATTTCTCATATGATTCCTTTTGTTGTCTATACCTCTTTTTAATATCATCTACTGTTAGAAACAAACAACTTTTTAAAAAGTTTCTTTTTTGCACAACTCTATTGTTCATTAAATGTGAGTTAGCTGGTTTCAGCACCTGAATGGCAACTGGAGTCTGTTCCTGTTTCACTATGTGTGCTTCAACAATCAGGGACACTATGGGCGTGTAAGAAAGTCATATGATTAACTAACCTTGCATTCAACATACTTCAGAAGGCTCATGAAGCACAGTACTAATTAATAGTCAGGAGTTCTTTGCCTCTGAAAATACACAATATAATACAGAAACTGAAAGAGGAAAAGTTCCCTAATCCCCATCACAAGGCATGTGATGGGGTGTGGCTCACTTCTTCGGTGCCCCACTGCTAATATCCCTACGGCGAGCATGCAAACAGGCAGCTCATAGGTGGAGCTGACCCCACAGCGGTACCTAGGGTTGAGTGCTCACAGCTCTCAAAGCCCCAGCGTGCGTGTGCTACAGTGCACTCTTTCAGTTTTGCTGTCTGCAGGTGGCATGTGTTAATCAGCTCTATTAGACCCTCTGCCTTATTAAAGGACAGAGGACTTTCTGTATCCCAGGTTCTTGCCTTAGTGTACTGGAAAAATCGGATCACATGTGGACCTAGAGAAGGAGTGCATGGTTTTATTGAATGACAAAAGAAGCTCTCAGCAGATGGATGGGAGGCCAGAAAGGGAATGGAGTGGGAAGGTGGTCTTCCCCTAGGGTGGGGCCACCGAGTGGCCGGGCTATCCTCCGACCACCCTTGGCCAAACTCCACGTCGGGTCACTGTAGATGGTCTGCCAGAGTCTGCTCATGTCTGTTGGTGCGTTCTTCTGCTGATGTGTTCCTCTCAACGTCCAGTCACTTGTGTCTGTGCCCGCTAAGGTCCTGGGGTTTTTATAGGCACAGGATGGAGGCATGGCAGGCCAGCGCTGTCTTGGAAAATGTAACATGTAGGTACAAAAACAGGAGTGCCTGTCCTCACCTAGGACTGTGGGCACAGGCCCGAGGATGGGGTCCTCACCAGGAACCCTGCCCTTCTCCCAGCACTTCCTAGTCCCTCTCCCGTATCATTTCCCTCTTATGAAGAGGTATATCTAGCTGCCGTTAAAATATGGATGGCGGTTGGTCTAAGCTGCTTCCTGCTGACAGGGGCATTGTTTTGGATAAAATGGCAGTCAGATTCCTCCCAGAGGTTAATCTCAGGGTTCCTCGCAAAGGGGAGCCATCATCTGAGGCTCTGGTTGCCCGACCATTTGAAGTTTGATGGCTTCTACGCGTGAGAGAAGAAAAAATTTTTACAAGGTTAAGTATGCATGGTTTAAACATGGGTATTATACAAGGAAATAATTTAATGCCAAAGATTACAGAGATAAGAAGTGAAATACACTAACAAGAACATTAGTGTTGCAAAACCCAGAGCTGTTTCACCCTGGTGAAAGAAATTAAACCTTGTGGCCGGGCACAGTGGCTCACGCCTGTAACCCCAGCACTTTGGGAGGCCGAGGCGGGTGGATCATGAGGTCAGGAGATCGAGACCACCCTGGCTCACACAGTGAAACCCCATCTCTATTAAAAATACAAAAAATTAGCCAGGCATGGTGGCAGGAGCCTGTAGTCCCAGCTACTGGGGAGGCTGAGGCAGGAGAATAGCGTGAACCCGGGAGGTGGAGCTTGCAGCGAGCGGAGATTGCGCCACTGCACTCCAGCATGGGTGACAGAGCAAGACTCCATCTCAGTAATAATAATAATAATAAAATAAAAAATAAATAAATTAAACCTTGTATGAGAGCGGTTAAACTTTAGAAGAAAGATAACTGTTCTTGCCATATCTGTAGCAGTTAACAGGTGTACACTGGGAATTCTAGGGTTTGTGGCCTTGCACAGTGGTCACTCAAGCTTTTGCCTCTTTCTTGTGTTTCCCTTTCTCTATTGTAAAAGACTGAGGTGGCCACTTTCAGGAGGTCTTCTAATGTGCTATCTGGTCCCAGGTCCTGTTTTTGTAGCTTCCTCCTGATGTCAGGAGCTGCCTGAGTAATACATTTATCCTATAGGATTAGCTTTCGCTGAACTGAATCAGGAGATAGAGAGGTGTGCATTACCAAGGCCTCTTTTAGCCTCTCCAGGAAGGCAGTGTGATTTTCATCAAATCCCTGGTCAATCATAGACAACTTAGTATAATTGAGAGGTTGGTCTTAGTCCTACGTAAGCCCTCCATTATGCACACATGAAAGTGTCTCCTCTTCCAGTCACCTGTTAACTGCCACATCACTGGGTTCCCATTTACGGTCATTCACTGGTACTGCTTCTCTTCCAATTGGATACTATTTGCTACCTTCTCTGATGCTATATGTGGTGCAAAGCTGATCACCAAATCTCTCTGCTGCTTGCAGAGTGGCCTGTTTCTCAGTGTCTGTTAGGTTCTAATTCAAAAGTAACATAACATCTGTCCAGGACAGTTCAAATACTTGGGTGAAATTCTGGAAAGCCTCTATATAGCTATCAGGGTCATCCAAAAACTTGCCAACATCCCTCTTAATTTGCTTTAACTCCTGTAGGAAGAAGGGGACCTGGACCTTACTGGGTCCAAATTCACTGAGCATTTGTTGAAGGGGCAAGAGTGCGACTGGGGCTTATTCAGGGTGAGGATTTTTAGGAGGGGATGAGTGAGACACCGAAGCTGAATAGGGAGATTGAGGTGGACCCAGAGGAGCAGGGCTTGAGGGAGCTCCTTCCTTTGCTAGGAGTGCCTCCAGAACTCTTTAATTCCCCAGGCTTACCCCTTGCAGTCTTTCCTGAGATGGCAAACAGGAGGGCTGGATCAATTCCACACTATCAGCAAAGGTCTGGATTGCCTTGCAAAGTATAGAAAGCCCGCACATTTGGGGCCTCAGACCATCTGTCCTCACATCTACAGAAAAGTTCCAACTGCTGGATAATATTGAAATGAATGGTTCCTTCCTGAGGCCAAGTCTGTCCTTGCTGTAAACCATAATTTGGTCAAACCTTTGTTCAGAGGGGTCTGAATCATTTTTCCTACAGATTCCAAGGGTCAAAGCAGTCTCAGTAGTTCAGGATACACTCGAGAGGAATATGAGTTGGGGCTGGTGAGAAGAGCCAGTTGCCCATTCTGAAAGACAGGGAATAGAGGTGCCCCTCATTCCCTTCCTTCTTTTAGCGAAAACACTAGGTGTGAGAGAAAGCAAAGTAGGCGTTGTCCCTTCCCTTCCACCTCTTATCCCTGAGTCCTGGTGACCTTGACAGGTGCCGGTCATAGGTACCCATGACGTATGTGCCCACAAAGCAGGGAAAACCTAGATAATAGGAATTAACCGCCATCACCTATGCCTCCATTTTTTTCCTGCTGCTGACAACCTTTGAGTTCCCTGGGCCTGTTTATGCCATGGGGTTTTTCTTTCCTGGGTCACAGCCTGAAGCTTTGAATCGAGTTTGGGACTGAAAAGGTATTTCAGAGGCTGTTTGTATCTGTTTAGAGTGTTTCAAATGAGCCTGGCCAAATGTGCAGTTATCAGCCAGAAGGGCTGTTCCTCCAACTTCCCTATGAGAAACAGAGTGCTGGGAGGGGTCAGTCCTCTCACACAAAAGGGAAAACGAGAAAAACAGTATAATGGGCAAAAAGGAAGGTCCTGGGAGAAGAATCCCTTGTTCAGTGCAAGTGGGTCACTTTACTCCTGCATCCTTCCCCAGTTCAGACCAGGTTGAATTCCTCCGCCAGGGTAGAAATGCTCTGTTGGCACAGTGGGCAAGAAGTGCCCTGTGGGTTCCTGGCCACCGCCATGGTTTTCTCCTGCCCCCCAATCCCTTGTGGCTGTGCTCAGGCACCCGAGCTGGGAGGGGAGAGGGTAAGGGGAGCTGCCTTGAGCTGCGTGGGTCTGCAGCTGTTGGGGTGGAAGTGAAGATGGCACCTCTAGGAACAATTGGTCTGATTTGCACTTTTGATGGCTGAGCCAAACACTCATTTTACTTAGTAACATGGTGGAAGCCTGTAGCAAAACTTTAACATTATAAAAGAAGAGATAAGAGCTACTTCAAACCATGAGAGAGAGAAAATAGACGAAGTCTAGGTGTTTTGACCAGCTCCGTTAGGGCAGTTTAAAACTCCATGAAGGTAAATAGAGCCTACCACTTGCACGAAAGAGAAAGAGATGGTAGGGTTTTGGAAAAGAGACACATCTGACAGTTTTGTATTATGTAACAAGAATTGGAGAAAAGTATTTAGACATTTTATGGACTCACTAGTAAGTCTGTAGGGAATCTGAATCCCAAAGGAGTGTCAAAGAGTTTTAAACATGTGATCCTACTTGTTTGTGCTAAAGATGACGAGAAAAGTCAATCTGCAAGGTACTTGAAAAACAAAGATAACTAAGACTCTGAGTGGGAAAGCATCAGCATAATTTATTAAATACACATTCACCACTTTGGAAGACTGAAGTAGGAGGATCACTTCAGCCCAGGAGTTCAATACCAGCCTGGTCCCCATGGTGAAACCCTGCCTCTACAAAAAAAAAAAATACAAAAAAATTAGCCATGTGTGGTGGCAGGTGCTTATAGTCTCAGCTACTCAGGGCAACAGAGGAGACCCTGTCTAAAAAGAAAAAAAAAAAAAAAAAAAACACATTAACTTCTTATTTGCCTCATGCTTAATCTTATTTGCTTCATGCTTAATCAATAAAAATCTATAAAGCATGAGACATAGAATCGGGAACATGGTAGATATGTAAAAATGCTCATCGCCAGCCTATTCACCCAGGTGAGAGGCAGAAGATACCTCTCTCTTCCGTTTTCTTTATCTCCCTCTGTTCCTGTTTTCTGTGTATTTATGTGTACATAATAACATCCTTTCCAGAACTAGCAGCACACTCACCTCTGCAAAGCCTTCCCTTGATCTCCAAGCCACCTTGTACTATTTAATACCGCAAGCATTTACATGGTTTGTACCTGATTGTGTAGTTTGTCCCAAGTAGTTCTTTATGTCTAGGTATCTTATTGTGTCCAGAATTGGTTCCTTCCGGTGGGTTCTTGGTCTTGCTGACTTCAAGAATGAAGCCGCGGATTCTCACGGTGAGTGTTACAGTTCTAAAAGATGGTGTGTCCAGAGTTTGTTCCTTCAGATGTGCCCGGAGTTTCTTCCTTCCGGTAGGTTTGTGGTCTTGCTGACTTCAGGAGTGAAGCCACAGACCTTGGCAGTGACTGTTACAGCTCTTAAAGGTGGCACATCCAGAGTTGTTCATTCCTCCCAGTGGGTTTGTGGCCTCGCTGACTTTAGAAGTCAAGCGGCAGACCTTCACAGTGAGTGTTACAGCTCATAAAGGTGACACGTCTGGAGTTGTTTGGTCTTCCCAGTGGGTTCGTGGTCTCGCTGACTTCAGGAGTGAAGCCACAGACCTTTGCGGTCAGTGTTACAGCTCATAAAGACAGTGAAGACCCAAAGAGTGAGCAGCAGCAAGATTTATTGCAAAGAGCAAAAGAACAAAGCTTCCACAGCGTTGAACTGGACCCAAACGGGTTGCCTCTGCTGGCTTGGGTGACCAGTTTTTATTCCCTCATTTGGACCCGCCCATGTCCTGCTGATTGGTCCATTTTACAGAGTGCTGATTGGTCCATTTTACAGAGTGCTGATTGGTGCATTTACAAACCTTTAGCTAGACACAGAGCACTGATTGGTGCGTTTTTACAAAGTGCTGATTGGTGCGTTTACAAAGCTCTGTGTTAGACAGAAAAGTTCTCTAAGTCTGCACAGGACCCAGAAGCCCAGCCAGCTTCACCTTTCATTATCACCAAATGAACTTCTAAGTCTTTTGAATACAGAAACTATAGATTCATTGCATTCTATAATACCTACATTTAAATGGTTAATGTACTCATAAAGACACACATGCATACACACACAATGCTTACTCAAAGAATAGCATACTACCTGATTATACTGCCTCTATAACTAAAGGACAGAGGTGATGGACTGAAGACAAGTTGTAGATGTGATCTCTGCTTTACTAGAGTAAATGTGGTAGTTTTGTTACATACAATACACATCAATAAACTGGGAAAGTTACTTCCTGAAGATCAAAAAAGAGGAAATGGGTTCTAGCTATAAGAAAAAAGATTTTTTCAGTTTCCTGAGAGTAAAGTGCAGCTGATCTTTGAACAACATAGGTTTGAACTGCATGGGTCCACTTTTACATGGATTTTTTTTTTTTTTCAACCAAAGTGGATCAAAAATGTATGTACTGTATCTATGTATGGGAAACCCACCTATAGGGAGGGCTGACTTTATATGTACATGAGTTCCACAGGACTGACTTTGGCACTTGAATATGTGTTGGTTTTGTCATATGTGGAGGTCCTCGACCAATCCCCATGTATACAGAGAAATGACTATAATTATTATGTGATCTGAAATGACTACATCTTATATGAGTAGTTTGATGATTTACTCCATCAGTGTGGTCAATTTGATATACTAATCAAAATTATTACAAGCTAAAAATTTTGATGCAAAAATATTATATACTTTTAATAATATCTTGAATGGAGATTTGTCAATACTTCAGTGGAGACACTCTCCTCTGTTGATTTCCATTGGTACTAGATTCTCAAATGACTCATTTCTAAGTCAGAAAAATTGAACTGCTTTAAAAGTTCTACCACAGTTTTAAGAATCTACAAAATTTTGTTTCTAGGCACACTATTTGATGTCCATCTCAAAATCAAACAGCATAAAGAACACTAACATGATGTAATTTTCTACATGTTCAAAAACATGTTAGATGAGAAAACATCTTTAAATGTGTTAAAATTTCTTTTTGAGATGCATCTTGTTTTTAAACAAAATTTCGGTATATGATTATAAAGTTCTAAATGCAGTATTTTAATCAAGTATAGGAGTAAATCATGGACTTCAGGGTAAAATGTTATTTCATCCAGTGCAAGTAGAAAATAAACAACTCCCAACAGAGAAAACAAATACTATAAACGTGAGGTAAAAACCAAGTCTCAATGTATTCAAAGAAAATAAGGAAAATTCATATTTCCCTTCTGAAATCCCTCTTGACTGATGGTCCCTCACTCTTCTATGTAGAAAATCACCTCAAGAACCAAAAGAAATTGTAGTACCTTTTGAGATGAATTATCATACATCCATTAAAATAATAACTATAATGACTATCAAAACATAAAATTATTAATAAAAAATACAAAATCAAACACAACTTTAATAAATATGTAAATTTGTAAGTGCATTTTGTATTAATTTAACAAAATTTTTTATGAAAAAATGTATATTTAAATAAAAGAACAATGAAAGTAAAAAGTTATGTTAGAATGACATGCCTCTGGCTTTAGTTTTTACTTACATTTTTAAAAATACTTAAATATTATCTCCTAATTGAAGTTGACACTTAAAAATATTAACTTTAAAATAAAACTGGTTTTCTAGAAATATGTCTCATTCAAGTCTATATTTAATATGTTTTTTTTTCTTTTCAGAAAATTAAGTCAGTACCATCTTTAGACTTTTGACATATCTATTCTCTAAGATTTACAAAAGATGGTAGCTTTTTAATCACCCCAAATAAGCTGGCTTTTAATTGCTAGTCCAATAGACTTCTCAGTTTTTGTTCATAAGTTTCCCTGCAACCATTGATATTACTGAACACATTAGAGTTTATTAAAGATTTATCTTCTCAGTCGGGCGCGGTGGCTCACGCCTGTAATCTCAACACTTTGGGCGGCCAAGGTGGGCGGATCACAAGGTCAGGAGTTGGAGACCAGCTTGACCAATATGGTGAACCTCATCTCTAGTAAAAATCCAAAAATTAGCCGGGCGTGGTGACACATGCCTGTAATCCCAGCTACTAGGGAGGCTAAGGCAGGAGAATTGCTTGAACTGCTTGAACCCGGGAGGCAGAGGTTGCAGTGAGATGAGATCATGTCAGTGCACTCCAGCCTGGGCAACAGACTGAGACTCTGTCTCAAAAAAAAAAAAAAAAAAAATCGATCTTATCTTGGTATCTTTCTCCATTGTTTCTTTACACCATTCCTTTTCTGCTTACCTAGTACCCTAAACCTAAACCTGCTTCATGAATGGAAACAGACTTCAGAGATTCGTCCTCTTTCCTCAGATATTTCTTCTTCATTTAAACTCTTTACTTCAGCTATATATATTACATCGAATGTGAGGATATATAGTTTGAATTTCCAACCACACAATGTCACTCCTAGGTTCTAATGCTGAAATTCCAATTTTCTGCCAGATTGTTCTGCCTTACCATTCACTAGAAATCTGAATTAATGTTGCCAAAAACTGGTTTACTATACTCCCCTCAAAACAATATTCTTACACCAACAACACATTTCTGTTACTTAAACTACTATTCTATTTTTTTTACAAGTCTGAAATGTGGGAGTCATTATTCCACCTCTCTCTCCCTTACGCCCAAATCATCGGTCAAATGTGACAACCTTTACAGTTGTCCCCAACCCTGGCTATTTTTACCTCCACAATTGTAGTAAGATCGTTGTCACCTTCTCTCTAGATAGGCAGTTTTCAAAATGGTCAGAATATCCTAAAAAGGGTAATATTTTAATAAATCAGGGCATTCATATTTCTATTTTTTTGTTTTGTTTTATGGAATCTTGCTCTGTTGCCCAGACTGGAGTGCAGTGGTGCAATCTCAGCTCACTGCAGCCTCTGCCTCCGGGGTTCCAGTGATTCTGCTGCCTCAGCCTCCTGGGTAACTGGGATTACAGACACATGCCACCACGCTTGGCTAATTTTTGTTTGTTAGGGTTTTTTTTAGTAGAAATGGGATTTTGCCACGTTGGCCCAGCTGGTCTCAAACTCCTGACCTCAGGTGATCTGCCCACCTTGGCCTCCCAAAGTGTTGGGATTACAGGCGTGAGCCACTGCACCTGGCCAAATGTTTTATAATGTCCATAAGATAGATAGATGATAGATAGATAGATAGATAGATAGATAGATAGATAGATAGATTGATTATTATAAACAAACAATCCAATATGGTAGTGTGGTAGTGTGGGCTCCAAATTGGTGTCTTTTTTCTTTTTCTTTTTCTAGAAAAAAATAAATAAATAAAACATCCTGCTGTCTCACTAAGACTGGAATGCAGTGGGGTGACCATAGCTCATTGTAGCCTCAAACTCCTGGGCTCAAGTGATCTTCCTGCCTCAGCCTCCCAACTCGCTGGGACTGTAGGCATGTGCCACTACACCCACCTAATCATTTAAATTTTTGTAGAGATAGAGTCTGACTATGTTACCCAGACTGTTCTTAAACTTCTGGCCTCAAGTGATCCTCCCGCCTCATCCTCCCAAAGTGCTGGGATTACAGGCATGAGCTACCGTGCCTGGTGTGCTTCAAATTTCTCTCATGAGAGATGCACAATCAAAAAGTTTTGGACACTCCTTCACTAGAATATTTCAACAGCCTCCTAAAGTAATTAGCTTTCTTATCTTCAGTGTCTCTCCTCTCCTTCATGTACACATAACTGCCAGATAAAAGGTTCCTAGGAATAACAATGGTCACCTCACTGTCTGAACAAAGCTCTTTAAGGTCTTTTACTTGCCACTGCAGTGAAACTCACCTCAATAACATGACCCTGAAGGCAATCACAAGCCGACCAGCCCCTCCTCCAAACATGCGCACATGAAACGCACTATTTTTCCAGGCATGATTTTCACTTTTCATTTTCATAATCCCATCATCCCAACGAAATGTAACCATCTATCCTCATCTAAAACATACCAAGTGCCTCTATATAGTATATTTTGCCATTATAATAGTATATTTGTTTGAGTTCTCTATAGATCTTTGAGATAAGGTCTGTGATAATAAACCCAATAAAAATCAGGTCCTCATGCAAAAGCCTCTCAAGTCATATCTATGGAAACTCACTCCAGCAGCCACATGGTCATGGAAATCCACTCTGCTTTCCTCTCTTTAGAAACATTAAAGGAAATCCCATTTCTAACCCATAGAAACTCATCTCAACTTCTCCCACTAATACCCAGTTCTCTTGTGCTCGCCAGTGCTCTGGAGTTCCCTACATACCAAATCCCCAACAACCCTCTCTGCTTTAACTCCTGAAGCATGCCTTTTTCTCTCCCCATTCCTCATTGTTTCTCAGCTTCTTACCATGTAGCTTCTTTATGTAAACAAAACTACATAATGGTAAGAACTTTTTCTTGTCTGATGTCCTTCAGTGCTTAGTCTGTAAAAAAATAGAACTTCTCTTAGAGGATGAGAGTCAGAAATGGAGGAAGATGTACCTAGTCTGGGTGGTGATTTGGGGATAATGGAGACAAGAACCCTTATACATTAGCATAAGTGATTTCCCTTCTCTACTCTCCCTCCTGATATACTTTCAGTTATGCAAACTTGTTCGTTTCCTAATGTTGAAATCCTCTTCATTTTTAAGATATGATCATATTTCATTGGCTCTGTGATTTTCTATAACCAGAATTGATTTATTTCCTCCCAATGCCCATTGTCCTTGATCGCTAATACATTTATAACACACATAGTTTTTCATTACAGTTACCATCCTATCCAAATTTTCCTAAAGCATTGGTAACTCTTTAAGTCAGAGATTAAACCCTTATCTTTAAAACCATCATGGTATTTGTCCAAGAACATTGCAAACAACAGGCAAATGTTATCATACAAAAGAAACACCAAATGTTGTCATGACATTGTCTTCAGCAAAGAGTCTCTTGAACATAAACTGTTATATTTTCTTATTTGTCTTTTTCTTATTTGTCTTTTATTTATAATACCCCATCTTTTGGATGGGGTATTACTCAATGCTATTATTAGTAATATTTGGTAGTATTGGGCATAATTTGCCTATTTAGAGGATATTCATCTAAATAAACAAACACATTGCAATAATTATTGCGACAATACCTATGATTACTTCAAGCCTAGATAAAGAATGTTATATCCTCAAATACACCACTTTAGTGAGGGGTGTTGATAATGGAAGAAGTTATGCATGTATGGGAGCAAGGGGTATATGGAAAATTTCTGTTCCTCACAATTTTACTATGAACACAATAGTGCATGAAAAAATGACATCTAAACATGTTATGTTCTGACTTTAAAGATATTATTTGAAAGAGGTACAAACTAAAAAAAAGGCAGGGAATAGGTTCAGATTTTGTCATTATAATAGCATATTTGTTTGAGGTCCATATTTAACATTCAAAAGAAACAGTAATGAAATCAGTAAAACTGAGTTTTGCAAAAATTGCATAAGATTCTTAAAAGTTATGATACAATGAGATAGTTACAAAAAAGAAATCTAACAGACTTTCCTTGTGGGGTTTCAGAACTGCATCAATCAAATCATTCATTTATTACAAAAATATTTATTGATTATTTAGTGCTTACCATGTCTTATATTGTAAGAACCTATAGTAAATTATAGGCGACTGACAAGTCTATTTTACAAAGTGCCAAAAAAATTAGAGTCAGTGAAACAGGTTAGTAATTTAAAGTAGACTAGGCCGGGCATGGTGGTTCACACCTGTAATCCCAGCTCTTTGGGAGGCCAAGGTGGGCGGATCACGAGGTCAGGAGTTCGAGACCAGCCTGGTCAACATGCTGAAACCCCATCTCTACTAAAAATACAAAAAATAACCGGGCGTGGTGGCTCATGCCTATAATTCCAGCTACTCAGGAGACTGAGGCAGGAGAATTGCTTGAACCTGGGAGACAGAAGTTGCAGTGAGTCGAGATTGTGCCACTGCACTCCAGCCTGGGTGACAGAGTGAGACTCAATCTAAAAAAATAACACTACTAATAAAGTAGACTATAAACATATAATTATTCACTCACTCAAAAGTCACAATTTATTGAGTGTTGTGCGATAAGCAATTGGCTAGGCTAGATGCTGGTAATAAAAGATAAAGAGAACACAGACTAGATCCTAAAGGAACTCATAATCCTGTGCTACAAGAGATGTATTCACAATGTGCTAAGAAAACATAAAGAAACCCCTAACTAAGCCCAGAGATGACAGAGAATGCACTCAGGAGTTAACCTTTAAATGGTGCCATGATTGATAAGCAGTGCCTCTCTTGGTGTAGAAATAAAAGAAAGAAATTGCAGCCAGCCAGATGTAACTCAATGAGCTAAAGTCGAGAGGAATGAGAAAGCATGACAGTTCTCCTGAACAAAAAGGCTGTTAACCTGGAACAGAGCAGAAACATAGGCGAATGGCAGAGAAAGAACTGTGAAGGGTCTTATAGCCACACAAGGAGTCTGGTCTTTAATAAATCCTGAATGAATGGAGTCCTTCATGCATCTTAAGAAAATCAGTAGCATATTCACATTTATATTTTAGACAAATAAATAAAGATCAGGGAAATGTTTAGATATTAGAATCAGCTGAACTTAGTGACAAATAATATGGTATAAGGTAAAGATGACAGAGAAAGGGAAGATAAAGTGAAAATTCATTTCCAAGTGTCATACTTGGGTGACCAAGTGGTATATGGAGACAAAGAATGTGTCACAGTGAGATCGATAAAATTTCTAATTTGTACTTGAGTATTGTTTCCAAGTCTAAATCATACATACAGTCTTATCCTGAAGATTTACATATTGGCAAGTAAAGGAAAATTAAGGCCAACTCAAGACAATAGATATGATTTAAAGTGTATTCCCTGATTCATTATTTATATTACATACTTGTATAAATTAATAAAGGGTTTCCTTTCTTAAACAAACCTGATACAATAAAATTGGGATTTATGCAAAGGACTAATGTTACTATTTCCTCTTTTAAAAAATGACATATTTGCCTCAATAAGAAATTTTCTTTTTATTTATTTATTTTTTAATAAGACTTTAAGTTCTAGGGTACATGTGCATAACGTGCAGATTTGTTACATATGTATACATGTGCCATGTTGGTGTGCTGCACCCATTAACTTGTCATTTACATTAGGTATATTTCCTAATGCTATCCCTCCCCCATCCCCCAACCCCACGACAGGCCCCAGTGTGTGGTGTTCCCCACCCTGTGTCCAAGTGTTCTCATTGTTCAATTCCCACCTATTAGTGAGAACATGTGGTGTTTGGTTTTCTGTCCTTGTGATAGTTTGCTCAGAATGGTGGTTTCCAGCTGCATCCATGTCCCTACAAGGGACATGAACCCATCCTTTTTTATGGCTGCATAGTATTCCATGGTGTATATGTGCCACATTTTCTTAATCCAGTCTATCATTGATGGACATTTGGGTTTGTTCCAAGTCTTTGCTGTTGTGAATAGTGCTGCAATAAACATACGTGTGCATGTGTCTTTATAGCAGCATGATTTATAATCCTTTGGGGATATATATCCAGTAATGGGATGGCTGGGTCAAATGGCATTTCTAGTTCTCGATCCTTGAGGAATCGCCACACTGTCTTCCACAATGGTTGAACTAGTTTACAGTCCCACCAACAGTATAAAAGTGTTCCTGTTTCTCCACATTTTCAACACCTGTTGTTTCCTGACTTTTTAGTGATCACCATTCTAACTGGTGTGAGATGATATCTCAAGATGGTTTTCATTTGCATTTCTTTGATGGCCAGTGATGATGAGTATTTTTTCATGTGTCTGTTGGCTGTATAAATGTCTTCTTTTGAGAAGTGTCTGTCCATATCCTTTGCCCACTTTTTGATGGGGTTGTTTGATTTTTTTTTGTAAATTTGTTTAAGTTATTTATAGATTCTGGATGTTAGTCCTTTGTCAGATGGGTAGGTTACAAAAATTTTCTCCCATTCTGTAGGTTGCCTGTTCACTCTAATGGTAGTTTCTTTTGCTGTGCAGAAGTTGTTTAGTTTAATTAGATCCCATTTCTCAATTTTGGCTTTTGCTGCCATTGCTTTTGGTGTTTTAGACACGAAGTCCTTGCCCATGCCTATGTCCTGAATGGTATTGCCTAGGTTTTCTTCTAGGGTTTTTATGGTTTTAAGTCTGACATTTAAATCTTTAATCCATCTGGAATTAATTTTTGTACAAGGTGTAAGGAAGGGATCCAGTTTCAGCTTTCTACATATAGCTAGTCAGTTTTTCCAGCACCATTTATTAAATAGGGAATCCTGTCCCCATTTCCTCAACAAGAAATTTTCTTTAGTGTTAACTTAGAGTGTTTTCTAATGATTTAAAGTAAGATTACAAGTTAGTGAAAAAATAGATTAATATATATATGTATTAATGAATAAGACAGTTGGTTTTCAGTTGGTTTTCAGCAGAATGGGGTACTGGCTGTTCATTGCTCATGGCTGTTGTGATGAGTCAGTGGTCACACTGCATGCTTGTAGATACCATGAATGTCACCACTACCTATTGCACAAACTAGGAAAGAGCTGTCACACTTGAATTTAACAGAAATCTCTAAAAGGATAAAATAGCACTCTGAAAATGAGTTAATAAATCAGAAAAAAATACATAACTGTGTCTAAATATTTTTTCTATTAAAAAGAAAAAAATGGGTTGTTGAAGAATTATTTATGCATTAGTTTATTAAAGTGTCAGGAAATAGAATTGCACTGTCTTTCTTTTAAGTATTTGTCTGTATTTTGTGCCCTTTGATAATTAATTTTATTTGGTTTTCAAGGTAATTATATAACTTGTCTTAATTCAAACTGCAACAACAAGCTAAGAAACAGTTATGGGGTTTCTGTAGAGAGTCTCTTTCTAAGTATCCAAAAGCCGGACTTTCATGCCTGTCTATGTAGCAGTAGTAAAAACTCAACAAGGCTTCTAACTGCATGACAAATATAATTCCTGGAATTTTCCTTCTTAAGTATTCACATCATCACCATTTCATGTAACAAACATTTTGAATTCCTGTAAAGTCAAAAAGAATTCTTAAAGGAATAGCTACTACTCAAACAATTTTGACATGTAAACACCTACAGACTTTCATATCTAAAGATAAAAATCTAAAAGAGTGTGTCAAGAAGTGTTGCCTAAAAGCAAACCCTAAGACAAGGATTCTCATGAAAGTGATTTATAGTATTTAGGAGGTGGAGTGTGTGAAGTTGGATAGGGCAGGAAAGGATAAACAAGGATGTGGTCTTGGCTGGAGCTTCACTTCAGCCTGACCCCACTGGGCACTCAGGAGTATATATTAAACCTAGTTGGTTGTGCTTTGACACAAGGGACCAGTTCTTTGTACTGTCATATTATCGAATCACTGCTACTGCCCACTAAAGTGAGTGGAGGTAGAGGTGGGTGTTATATCCAGGCACACCCGCTCTCACTGGGCCAAAGGGATGAGTGCATTGGCCTAGTGAAAGCAAACTGGATGAGACAACAACAATATCTACTGCAGAGGTATGTTTTTTAAATATCTTGGAGAAAGAAATATCTTGCACAAGGTCCAAATGAGCAGTGAATAAACACACGGATGACAGCAACACAGTGCAGAGAAGAGAAAGTAAATAGAGGCATGCCTTCTCCTTCAATTGCACATTGCTTTACTATGCTTCACCAACACTGCATTTTTTACAAATTGAAGGTTTTTGGCTTCCTGAAGCTAGCAAATCTATTGGGACATTTTTACACCATGAGCTAGCTTCATGTCTCTGTGTTACAGTTTGGTAATTCTTACACTATTTAAGGTTTTCGTTGTTATTATATATGTTACGGTTATCTGTGATCAGTCATCATTGCTGTTACTATTGTAATTGTTTTGGAGCACCATGAACTGCACTGCTACAAGACAGTGAAATTAATCATTAAATGTTGTGTGTGTTCCAACTGCTTCACCAGCTGGCTGCTCCCTCATCACACTCCCTCTCCCAAAGACTCCCTGTTCCTTAAGAAAAAACAATGTCGAAATTAGGTCAATTAATAATCCCACAATGACCTCTAAATGTTTAAGTGAAAAGAAGTTATACATCTCTCACATTAAATTAAAAGCTGGAAATGATTAAACTTAGTGAGGAAGGTATATTGAAAGCCGAGATAGGCCAAATGATAGGCCTCTTGTGCCAAATAGTTAGCCAAGTTGTGAATGCAAAGGAAAAGTTCTTGAAGAAAATTAGAAGTGCTACTCCAGTGAACACACCAATGATAAGAAAGCGAAACAGCCATATTGTTAATATGGAGAAAATGTGAGTGACCTGGACAGAAGATTAAACCAACCACAACGTTCCCTTAAGCCAAAGCCTAATCTAAAACAAGGACCTAACTTCAATTCTGTGATGGATGCCTAGGAGAGGTGAGAAGGCTTCAGAAGAAAAGTTGGAAGCCAGCACAGGTCAGTTAATGAGATTTAGGGAAAGAATCTCTATAACATGGAAGTGCAACGTGAAGCAAGTGCTGATGGAGAAGCTGAAGCAAGTTATCAAAAAAAAAAAAAAATCTAGGTAAGATTATTGAAGAAGGTGGCTACACTAAACAATAGATGTTCAGTATAGGTAAAACAGCCTTGTAAGGAAGACGATCCCATCTAGGACTTTTATAACTAGAGAAGAGATGCCAACGACTGACTGAAAAGCATCAAAGGACAGACTAACTTTCTTGTTACAAGCTAATACAGCTGGTGACTTTAACTGAAGTCAGTGCTCATTTACCATTTAGAAAACCCGGGAGTCCTTATGAATGATGTTAAATCTATCTTTGCCTGTGCTCTATGAAACACGGTTTACTGAGTATGTTAAGCCTACTGTTGAGAACTACTGCTCAGAAAATAAAAGATTATTTCAAAACATTACTGTTCACTGACAATGCACCTTGTCACCCAGGAGCTCTGATGGAGATGTACAAGGGATTAATGTTGTTTTCATACCTGCTAACACAACAACCATTCTGCAGCCCATGATCTAGAAACAATTTCAATTTTTGAGTCTGATTTTTTAACAAATATATTTCATAAGGCAATAACCAGCATATATAGTGATTCCTCTGATGGATCTTGGCAAAGTAACTTTTAAAAACCATCTGGAAAGGATTCGCCATCCTAGATGTTTAAGAACATTCATTAAGAACATTCATAATTCATGGGAAGAAGTATCAATATTAACAGGGATTTGGAAGAAGTTAATGCCAAACCTTACGGATGACTTTGAGAGGTTCAAGACTTCAGCGGAGAAAGTCACTGCAGATGTGGTGGAAATAGCAAGAGAGCTAGAATGAGAAGTGAAGCCTGAAGATGTGACTGAATTGTGGCAATCTCATGATAGAAGTTGAACAGATGAGGAATTGCTTCTTATGCAGGAGGGAAAAAAGTGGTTTTTCCAGTTGGAAACTACTGTTGAAGATGCTGTGAACATTGTTGAAATGACAGTGAAGGATTTAGGATATTCCATAAACTTAATTGACAAAGCAGCAGCTGGGTTTCAGAGGATTAACTCCAAATATTAAGGAAGTTCTATTGAAGATAAAATGCTTTCAAATAGCATTGCATGCTACAGAGAAATCTTTCATTAAAGGAAGAATCAATTGATGCAGCAAACTTCACTGTTGTCTTATTCTATGAAATTTCCACAATGCCTCGATCTTCAGCAACCACCACCCTGACAGCAGCCATCAACAGGTAGGCAAGACCTCCCACCAATGAAAAGATTAAAGCTTTCTGAAGGCTCAGATGAGTGTTAGCAATTTTTAGGAATAAAGTATTTTTTAATTAAGTTATATACATTTTTTAGCCATAATACCATAGCACACTTAATAGAATATAGCATAGTACAAACATAACTTTTATATACATGGGAAACCAAAAATTTCATCTGATTTGCTTTATTGCAATATTTGCTGTATTGCTACGGTCTGAAACTGAACCTGCAATATCTCTGAGGTATGCTTGTACTAAACCTAGATGTACACAAACCGCTAAAACTTGTTACACACAGAAGTATAATTTAATCATATACTCCACTAAGGTTAATATAGTACTTATGCTTTAGGAAGCTGTGATCAGCAGAATTCTAGGATGGTCCCATGATCCCCACTCCCTAGTATGAAGCACTGTATAATCTGAGTCTGGGTGGGACTTGTGATTCGCTTCTAGCCAAACAAATATGGCAGAGCTGGTAAGATGTCACTCCCAAGATTATGTTTTATTATGCAAGATTCCATCTTAGCCAACTGAAGATAGAGGCTCTCCTGCTTGACATGAGGAAGCAAACACCCGTGCACGAACTGACAAATGAGAGGCCACATGGATATGGCAAGTAACTGATTTGCCTTTGGGACTTGAGGACAGCTTTCAGCCAACACGCAGCAAAAGACCAGTGCCCTCAGTCATACAGCACAGGAAAATGAATTCTGCTCACAACTTGAATGTGCTTGAAAGCAGATTCTCCCTGATCAAGCCTATAAATAAGAACACAGCCCAGCTGAAACGTTTATTGCAGATCCTGAAACAGAGAACCCAGTGAAGCCATGCCTGCACTGACTCCTGATGTACAGAAACCATGAGATAATGAAGATATATTGTGTTTGCTGCTAAATTTTTGGTAATGTGCTATGTAGCGATGGAGAACTAACACAAGTGTGTATTTTAAAACCAAATATTCTATGCTCTCACTTATAAATGGGAGCTAAGAGGTGAGGACGTAAAGGCATAAGAATGATATAATGGACTCTGAGGACTCGGGAGGAAAGGTGGGAGGGGTGAGGCATAAAAAACTACACATTGGGTTCAGTGTATGCTACTCAGTTGAGGGGTCCACCAAAATCTCAGAAATCACTACTAAAGAACTCATCCATGTAATCAAACACCACCTGTTATAGTTCTGTAAATGTTTGGTAGTTTTAAGCAGCGAAGTCATTGGTTCCCAGGGTTTAGGATAATTTGATTATGGCTTCAATCTTGTTACTTCTTATTGGCCTGTTTAAGTTCTGGATTTATTCATGTTTCAATCTTTGTAGGTGGTATGTGTCTAGAAATTTATCCATTTCTTCAAGATAGTTGACTAAAGACATTTTATACTAGCTTCCTCCACTTAAAAGAACTAAAATAGCAAGTAGATAATCACACTTTGAAGATATCATCCAAGAGAAAACACTGGAGTTCAACAGAATATGAATAGCCAATACCCAAGCAAGGAAAGAAAAAGAATCAAGGCAGTCTGCTCAGCCTGGTTCAGTTGGGAGCCAAGAGAGACTCCTCAACACAAGAAAAGGGTAAATGAAAGATTCTCAGTGGTCCACATTTTCACCATAGATTCCTGCAATTCTAGCCACAAGATAGTCCTCTACCCTCACAGATTATGAAACTAATAGAGGGTGTGGCTGGGAGATTTTATTATGTCATTGCCCCAAGAAGGATGCTCAACTGCATCATTCATATTTCTTGAGACCTAAGCTGCTCCAGCAAAATGCCATTTTATAACTCCACTTCCAACAGATGGTACACTGCCCTGGAGCCCCACAATGCTGTTGCTGAGATACAAGAGAAGCACAGGCTGCTGCTCCTGGGGCTTAGGCAAAAGTGACCCCAGGTTATCCTATGCAGGGCAGAGACACGCCTGAAACACAGACTGCTGTTTTTAGAACTGAGATGTCAGTGAGACACTATTCTAAAGCCCTTTCCCCCAACAGACTATGCACTATCTTGAATTCCAGCAATGCTGCAACTGAGGTGCAAGAGAAGAGCTGGCTATTAACTCCAGGGCTTAGGTATGAGAGACTGTGACTACCACACCCTCAGATGAGGTGTAAGTGGTATGCATACTCCTCACCTGCCAGCCTACACTGCTGTCACTAAAGTGGGCACTGCTCTTTCCCAGGGAAGGGCACTGTACAGCTGCTATTTCCATCAACCTGAGAATTTCACTGGTGGCCCAGGGATTACCCCACTTCTGCCTACCACAGTGCACCTAGACACACCATAACATGCTGAAGACAAGCCAACAAAGCCCAACTTTGCCCCCTCCCCCATTATACCAGTGTGCACAGTCCAGAAGCCAGGTGATTGCCCAGCCAAGTCAATCACTTTTGGCACCTGAACACTCCTCCTGAGAAACTGAGGTTGGGCCTACCCACTCAGCCACTACTACCACAACAATCATCTACCTGCACATGCTACTTGCAGGCCTGGAGACTGGCCACCCAAAACCCACTGTAGCCACTGCCAACAGCAGCACTGCTCAGAACCGAAAGGGTCATCCTGCCACTGCCACTTTGATCACCCACACCACACCGTATGAACAGGGGCCCAATAATCCACCGACCTGTAAAGGTTATGGCTGCCACTACCAAGCATCAGAGTAAGCCACTTGGAGATTCAAGAATCAACCAACTTGGGTACAATAACACCAGTGTCTGTGTAAACCACCCTGAGCCCAAAAGACAGCTCACTGCTGCAACTACTGAAACCTGAAGACTGGCCTATCTAGCATCCTAATTCCCAACAAAATTTCAGCACAGCCTCCACTAATAACTGCACCCTAAGCAACTGAGGAAATCTCAGAAACCACTGACACTTTTTACAGCCAAAGAAATCAAACAGAGACTACATTCCTGCACATAACAAAAATCAAAGGCAAAGTGACCTACACAACCAACATCGCAGATAGATCTTCTGGAAAAAGTCCTCTCCTATGAAAGCAAATTCAGAATGTTGAAAGACGTGACTGATGTACCAGATACAATGGAAATCAGAAAAACAATTCAGGATATGATGAGAAATTTAACAAAGAGATAGATATCATAAAATAAAAACAAACATAAATTCTGGAACTGAAGAATTCACTGAAGGAAATGTAAAATGCATTCAAAAGTTTCAACAATAGAATGGATCAAGCAGAGAAAGAATCTCAAAACTTGAAGACAAATCTTTTGAAATAATCCAGTTAGACAACAGTAAGGAGGACAGGCATGGTAGCTCATGCCTGTAATGCTAGCACTGTGGGAGTCTGAAGAGAAAGGATTGCTTGAGCTCAGGGGTTGGAGGATAGCCTGGGAAAAATAGTAAGACTCTGTCTCTACAAAAAAAAATTAAATTAGATAGGCCTGGTGGCACATGACTGTAGTCCCAGGTACTCAGAATGTTAAGGCAGGAGGATAACTTGAACCCAGTAAGTCAAGGCTACAGTGAGCAATGATCATGCCACTACACTTCAGCCTGGGTGACAGAGTGAGATTCTGTATCAGCAAAAAATAAAATAAAATTAATAAATAAATAAGAAATAAATAAGAAAAAAGAATGAATAAAACTTTTGTGATATATGAGACATCACAAAGTGACCAAATGTATGAATTTTTGGTACCTCAGAAGGAAAAGAGAGCACAAAATCTATTTAATAAATTAATAGACGAATCTTCCCAAGTCTAGCAAGAGATTAAGACACCCAGATACAGAAGGTGCAACAATCCCCAAACAGATACAATGTAAAAAGCCACTACTTAACATTACAGTCAAAATATTTAAAGTTAGTAACAAAGAAAGAATTGTAAAAACAGAAAGAGAAAAATGTCATCTATAAAGGAACCTCCATCAGACTAACAGTAGATTTCTCAGCAGAAACCTTACAGGACAGGAGAAAACAGAATGACATATATACCGTGCTGAAAGAAAAAAAAACCTGCTGATCAATTATACTACATCCAGCAAAGTTATCTTTCATAAGTGAAAGATAAAGTCTTTCCAGAAAAACAAATGCTCAGAAAATTTATCACCACTAGACCAGTCCTACAAGAAATGCACAAGAAGGGCTTAAATCTGAAAGCTAAAGGATAACATTTGCCAGCATAAAAACACACACAAGTATAAAACTCAACAGTAAAGGAAACACAAAAATGAGAAAAAGAAAGAGACATAAATGATACAACTACAGGTCATTGCCAATATGCAATGACAAGTAATAAGAGAAAAAAACAAAAATATACAAAACAACCAAAACTAATTAACAGTATAACTGGGACAAAACGTCACATATTAATAATTACCTTAAATGTAAATGGATTATATTTTCCACTTAAAAGATATACTGGTTGAATGGATAAGAAAACATAATCCAACAAATTCCACTATATGATGCCTATAAGAAATGCACTTTCTCTGTAAACACATATATAAACTCAAAGTAAAAGGATGAAAAAGGGTATTTTATGCAAAAGAAAACCAAAGTGAGCAAGAGAAGCTACACTTATATGGAGCAAACTTTAAGCCAAAAACAGAAAAGAAAATTTTAAAAAAGTAAGGAAGGTCATTACATAATGATGAAATGACAAATCCAGCAAAATAAAATAACAATTCTAAATATATATGCAACAAATCCTGGAGCACTCAGATTCATAAGAAAATATTACTAGATCTAAATAGAGAGAGAAACTCCAATACCCCCACTCTCTGCATTACATAGAACATTTAGATACAAAATCAACAAGAAACATCAGATTAAAACTGGACTTCAGACCAAATGGACCTAATAGACATTTACAAAACATTTTATCCTACTGCAGAATATACAGTATTCTTATCAGCATATATAACATTATTCAAGATAGATAATATGTTAGGCCACAAAACAAGTCTAAACAGGTGTTTTTTAAAAATAGAAATCATATTAAATATCTTCTCAGATCACAAGGCAATAAAACTAGAAATCAATACTAAGAGGGACACTAGAAACTATATGACTACATGGAAATTAAACAACATGATCCTGAATGACCATTGGGTCATGAAGAATTTAAAATGGAAATCAAAAGAAATATTGAAACAAGTCAAAATAGAAACAAAACATATCAACACCTGTGGGATATAGTAAAAGCAGTAATACAAGAAGTTTATAGCAATAAACACCTACATTCAAAGAACAGACAGATGTAAAATAAACAATCTAACATTGTCACTCAAAGAACTGAAAAAGCAAGAACATATCAAACCAAAAATTAGCAGAATAAAGAAATAATAAAAATCAGATTAAAATTATAAAAAATAAGGAATAAATATCAATGAAACACAAAGTTGGTTATTTTAAGAGATAAACAAACTTTATAAACCACCAGCTAGACTAACCAAGAAAATAAGAGAGAAGACAAAGAGATAAAAAATGAAACATTAATACTACAGAAATACAACAGCTCATCAGAGTCACTGATGAACAACTAAATGCTAACAAATTGGAAAACCTAGAGGAAATACATAAATTCCTGGATTCATACAACCTACCAAGATTGAATCAGGGAGAAATAGAAAACCTGAATAGACCAATAATTAGTAGTATTGAAATACTACTAATTGAAAAGCCCAGGACCAGATGGATTCACTGCCTTTTCTAACATACATATACACACCAATCATCCTGAAACTATTCCAAAATATTAAAGAGGAGGGAAATCTTCCTAATTCATTCTATGAAGCCAATATTAGCTTCATACCAAAACCAGAGAAGGACACAGCAACAACAACAAAAACTACATGCCAATATCCCTGATAAACATAGATCCAAAAATTCTCAACAGAATACTAGCAAACAAAATTCAACAACACATCAAGAAGATAATACATCTTAATCAAGTGAGCTTTATAGGAGGAATGCAACAGTATTTTAACATACACATATCAATAAATGTGGCATGGCACATCAGCAGAATGAAGGACAAAAACAATATGATTATCTCAATAGGCACAGCAAAATCGTTAGATAAACTTCAATATCTTTCATGATAAAAACTCTCGACAGACTAGGCATAGAAAGAACAGACCTCAAAATAATAAAGGTTATATATGACAAACCCACAGCCAACATTAAACTAAATGAGGAAAAGTTGAAATCATTTCCCCTAATTACTGGAACAAGACAAGGATGCCCATTTTAATCATCCCCATTTAACACAGTACTAAAAGTCTTAGCTAAAACAATTAGGCAAGAGAAAGAAAAAAGCCATGCAAACTGGAATAAAGGAAGTCAAATCATATCTATTTGCAACAAATTTAATAAAGCTGCAGTACACTTACAATCAATATACAATATTTAGTAGCATTTCTATACATTAATAATAAAATAGACAAAAAAGAAATCAACAAGGCAATCCCACTTACAATAGGTAAGAAAAAAATCTAGGAATAAATTTAACCAAGGTGAAAGATATCTTCAAGGAAAACTGTAAAATACTCATGAAAAACACTGAAGAGGACACAAACAAATGGAAAGCTATCCTGTGCTCATGAATCAGAATATAATTAATATTGTTAAAATGATCATACTGTCTCAAGCAATATACAGCTTCAATGCAATTTTCTCAAAATACCAATGTCATTTTCCCCAAAATAGAAAAAATAATCCTATAATTCATATGGAACAAAAAGAGAAGCCCAAAGAGCCAGAACAATCCTAAGCAAAATGAACAAAGCTGAAGGTATCACACTACCTGACTTCAAAATATATTACAAAGCTATAGTAACGAAAACAGCATGGTATTAGTATAATAATGGACACAGAATATAGAATCAAAGAAACAGAATACAGAACCCAGAAACAAAATCACGTATTTACAGCCAACTGATTTTTGACCAAGGCACCAAGAATATATCCTAGGGAAAAGACACCTTTTTAACTAAATTGTCCTGGGAAATTTGTATTGCAATATGCAGAAAAATGAAACTGGACCCCTATCCTCAACATACCAGAATCAACTCCAGATACATTAAAAACTCAAATGTAAGACCTGAATCTGTAAAATTCTAGAAGAAATTATAATGAAAACACTTCAGGACATTGGTCTATGCAAAAAATTTTACAGCTAAGACCTCAAAAGCACAGCAAACTATAACATAAATGGACAAATAACTACAACATAAATAGACAAATAAGACTATATTAGACTAAAGAACTTCTCTGTAGCAAGAAAAAAAAATTAACAAAGCGATGCGCTACTCTATTCAATGGAACAAAATGTTTGCAAATTATTCTTCCAACAAGGGACTAATATCTAGAATATACAGGGTACTCAAACAACAGCAAAACAAAAATTTTAAGTGGACTAAGGACATGAATAGACATTTCTTGAAAGAAGACAAAGAAATAGCCAACAAGTATATGAACAAATACTCAACATACTAATCATCAGGGAAACACAAATCAAAACCACAATGAAGTATTATCTTACCTCAGTCAGAATGCCTATTATTAAAAAGCCAAAAAAATAATAATAACATACTGGTGCTGATGTGGACAAAATAGAACTCTTATAAGCTGTTGGTGGGAATCTAAGTTAGTACAACCACTATGGAAAATGGTGTGGAGATTTCTCGAAGAACTAAAGTTACAAATACCATAGCTCCAGCAATCACACTACTGGTTATCTATTCAAAGGAAAATAAATCTATATATTAAAGGGACCCCTGTACTGGCATGTTTATTGCAGCACTATTCACAATAGCAAAGACATGGCATCAACCTAAATGTCCATCAATGGATAAATGAATAAAGAAAATGTGGTACATATACATAATGGAATACCATTCAGCCATTCAAAACAAGAAGGAAATCATGTTATTTGCAGCAACATTAATGAAACTGGGGTTATTATGTTAAGTGAAATAATCAAGTCACAGAAAGAAAAAATCACATATTCTCACTAATTTTTATGAGTTAATTTTTTTAAAAAGTTGATTTCGCAAAAATAGAGAGTTGAATGACAGATACTATATGCTGGGAAGTGTGGTTGCATGGGATGAAGAAAGGTAGGTTAACACATATAAACAAACAGTTAAATAAAAGGTATAAGTTCTATCGTTCAACAGCAAAGTAGAGTGACTATAGTTAATAACAATGTATTGTATATTTTAAACTAGCTATAAGAGAGGACTTGAATTGTTCTTAACACATAGAGATGAGAAATAACTCAAAATGATGTACACCTCAAATACCCTGACTTCATAATTACATATTTTATGCATGTAACAAAATAATATGTACTTTATAAATACGTAAAATATTATGAATTAACAATAAAACTAAAATAAATGGCTCCCACTAGAACAGTTACAAAAGCAAAATAAAATTTAAAAATTATCTGTTTAAAGGTATTAGAGAGCTGCAAAAGCTTTGAGGATGACAGGAGTGTAGGTATCAGAAGGCAGAAAAATATAAAAAAGTGAGTAGACAAACTACAACCCTGATTCCTCTGATGCCATTTACTGATTCTATGCACACATAAGAGGATATCTACATAGTAAAAGTAACTTTTAACACAATACTGTAAAATCAATTCTAGATTGTTTAATATTGAATTCTAGAAAGTAAAAGGGAAAGTTTTTAGAAGAAAACATAGGAGACAAAATTCATGACTTTGGGTTAGACAAAAACTTATTAATTAAATAAGCTACAAAACATACTAAGCATAAAGAATAAATTATAAGAAAAACTACATTAAAATTAAGCATTATTATTAACTATACCATGCCGCTGAAACAGTAAAGAAATCCTCTCAGTCCATAAACAATAGACTCAAACCTATAGATGAATAGGCAAAAGACTTTAACAGACATTTGGTAAAAGGGCAAAAGACTTTAACAGACATTTGGTAAAAGAGGATACACAAATGGAGAGCAAAATATGAAAATGTGCTCAATTTCACGATATCAGGGAAATGGAAATTAAAACCAAAATGCAATGTCACCAAAATGGCTAAAATTAAAAAGTAAACAAAACTAAGTGTGGTAGGCAGAAGTCTAAGATCCATGAGTTCAGCATCTTTGTATCCATGGACTTTGTGTAATCCCCAACCTTAAAGCATGGGCAGCATCTCTAATTTGCTTCTAATACAATATGACAAAAGTGAATGGCTTGTGCATAGATAATTAAGGTCTCTAATCTGTTTACTTTAAGTTAATAGAAAAGATTATTCTGATTTCTTTTAGCAGTGTTTTGTAATTCTCATTGCAAATATCTTTTACCTCCCTAGTTAGTTGTATTCCTAGGTATTTTCTTCCTTTTGTGGCAATTGTGAATGGGATTGCCTTTCTGATTTGGCTCTTGGTTTGGCTGTTGTTGGTGTATAGGAATGATAGTGTTTTTTGTATATTGGCTTTGTGTCCTTCAACTTTGTTGAAGTTGTTTATCAGCTGGAGGAGCTCTTCTAGATAAGAATCATGTCTAGAAATAGAGTTAGCTTGACTTCCTCTCTTCCTATTGGGATGTCCTTTGTTTCTTTCCCTTGCCTGATTGCTCTGGCGAAGACTGTCAATACTACGTTGAATAGAAATGGTGAGAGAAGGCATCCTTGTCTTGTGCTGGTTTTCAAGGGAGAATGCCCTTCAATGCAATGCTTTCAAGGAGCTTTTGCCTATTCAGTATAATGTTGGCTGTGGGTTTGTCATAGATGGCTCTTATTATTGTGAGTTATGTTCCTTCAATACCTATTTTATTGAGAGTTTCTAACATGAAGGGGTGTTGAATTTTATCAAAAGCCTTTTCTGTGTTTATTGAGATAATCACATGGTTTATTTCTTTAGTTCTGTTTATGTGATGAATCACATTTATTGATTTGCATGTATTGAACCACCCTTGCATCCCGAGGATGAAGACTACTTGATGATGGTGGATTAGATTTTCGATGTGCTGCTGGATTCAGTTTGCCAATATTTTGTTGAGGATTTTTTCATTGATGTTCATCAAGGATAATGGCCTGAAGTTTTCTTTTTTTGTTGTGTCTCTGTCAGATTTTAGTATCTAGTAGATGCTGGCCTCATAGAATGAGTTGGGGAAGAGTCCCTCCTCCTCAATTTTTTGGAATAGTTTCTGTAGGAATGCTACCAACCCTTCTCTGTATATCTTGTATAATTTTGCTGTGAATCCATTAGGTCCCAGGCTTTTTTTTATTGGTAGGCTATTTATTACTGATTCAATTTTGGAGCTTGTTATTGGTCTGTTCAGGGAGTCAATTTCTTCCTTGCTCAGTCTTGGAAGGGTGTATGTGTCCAGGAATTTAACCATCTCATCTAAGTTCTCTAGTTTATGTATGTAGAGATGTTCAGAGTAGTTTCTGATAGTTGTTTTTATTTCTGTGTGGTTGGTAGTAACATTGTCTTTTTCATTTCTAATTGTGTTTATTTGAATCTTCTCTCTTTTCTTCTTTACTAATCTAGCTACTGGCCTATCTGCTGTATTATTTTTTTCAAAAAACCAAGTCCTGGTTTTGCTGATCTTTTGAATGGTTTTTCATGTCTCTATATCCTTCAGTTCTGCTAGCTTTGGGGTTGATTTGTTCATGCTTCTCTAATTCTTTCAGTAGTGAAGTTAGATTGTTAATTTAAGTTCTTCCTAACATTTGATATGGGCATTTAGTGCTATAAATTTCTCTCTTCACAGAGAAGACACAAACAAATGGAAAAACATCCCAAGCTCATGGATAGGAAAAATCACTATGACTAAAATGACTATACTTCCCAAAGTAATTACAGATTCAACGCTATTCCTACCAAACAGCCAATGGCACCCTTCAAAGAACTAGAAAAAACTGTTTTAAAATTCACATGCAACCATAAAAGAGCCCAAATAGCTGAGGCAATCCTAAGCAAAAAGAGAAAAGCTGAAAGCATCTTGTTACCTGACTTCAAACTATACTACAAGGCTACTGTAACCAAAACCACAAGGTACTGGTACAAAACAGGCACATAGACCAATGGAAAAGAATAGAGAGCCCAGAAATAAGGCCACACATCTACCATCTGATCTTTGACAAAGCTGACAAAAACAAGCAATGGGTAAAAGACTCCCTGTTCAATAAATGGTGCTGAGATAACTGGCTAACCATATGTGAAAGACTGAAACTGAATCCCTTCCTTTCACCATGTACAAAAATCAACTCAAGATGGATTAAAGACATAAACATAAAACCCCAAACTATAAAAACCCTGGAAGATAACCCAGGCATTACCATCCTGGACATAGAAACAGGCAAAGATTTTATGACAAAGACACCAAAATTAATCACAACAAAAACAAAAATCGACAAATGGGATCTAATTAAACTTAAGAGCTTCTGCATAGCAAAAGAAACTATCAACAGAGTAAACAGTCAACCTACAGAATGGGAGAAAATATTTGCAAACTATGCATCTGACAATGGTCTAATATTCAGCATCTATAAGGAACTTAAACAAATTTACAAGAGAAAAATAACTCCATCAAAATGTGATCAAAGGACATGAACGGACACTTCTCAAAAGAAGACATACATGTGGTCAACAAGCATATGAAAAAAAACTCTATATCACTGATCATTAAAGAAATGCAAATCAAAACCACAATGAGACACTATCTCACATCAGTCAGAATGAATATTAATAAGAAGTCAAAAAAATAACAGATGCCAGCAAGGTTGTGGAGAAAAGGGAACACTTATACATTGTTGGTAGGAGTGTAAATTAGTTGAACCATTGTGGAAAGCAGTATGGTGATTCTTCAAAGAGCTAAAAGCAGAAATACCATTTGACCCAGCAATCCTACTACTGGGTAAATACCCAGAGGAATATAAATCATTCTACCATAAAGATATATGTATGTGAATGTTCATTGCAGCACTATTCACAACAGCAAAGACATAGAATCACCCAAATGCCCATCAATGACAGATTAGATAAAGAAAATGTGACATATATACACCATGGAATACTATGCAACCATAAAAAATGAGATCATGTTTTTTGTGGGAACGTGGATGGAGCTATTATCCTTAGCAAACTAACATAGGAACAGAAATCCAGATACCAACTGTTCTCACTTATAAATGGGACCTAAATTATAAGAGCTTATGAACACAAAGGAAACAACAGACACCAGGGTCTACTTGATCAGGGAGGGTAGGAGGAGGGACAGGAGCAGAGAAGATAATTGTTGGTACTGAGCTTAATACCTGGGTCATGAAATAATATGTACAAGAAATCCCAAAACACATGTTCCCTGTGTAACAAACCTTCACATGTACCCCCAAACCTATTTTTTTTTTCTTTTTGAGATGGAGTTTCACTCTCGTCTTCCAGGCTGGAGTGCAATGGCACGTCCTCAGCTCACTGCAACCTCCACCTGTCAAGTTCAAGTGATTCTCCTGCTTCAGCCTCCCAAGTAGCTGGGATTACAGGCGTGCGCCACCATGCCTGGGCAATTTTTTTGTATTTTTAGTAGTGACAGGGTTTCACCATGTTGATAATTCTGTGTGGATATGACCTAATCAGGCGAGCCTTTTGAAAAAGGTCTAGAAGTAAGAGCAGAAACTCCCTCCATTGATGGTTTTGAAAAAGTAAGCTGTCAAGAATTAGACAACTACAAAGAAATTAATTCTGTCAAAAATGTGAAGAGCTTGTCAAAGAATCCACTCCTCATCAAGTCCCTAGATGAGAACACAGCCTCTCCAACACCTTAATTTCAGCCTGTGAG